>NC_071517.1:3340833-3643863 GCF_027887155.1 Malaclemys terrapin pileata
ATTAATTGTGATTAATTTTTTTAATCGCTTGACAGCCCTACTTATAATGATATGGTAAAAATGAGAAAGTGAGCAATCTTTCAGTAACAGCGTTGCTATGTCACTTTTGTATGTTTATGTCTGATTTTGTAAGCAAGTAGTGTTTAAGTGAGGTGTAACTTGGGGGTCCTCAAGACAAACTCTTCCGCAGACTCCGGAAAGGGGGACAGTCGTCTGGAAAGGTTGAGAGGCACTGAGCTAGAGGGATGAGCACTCCACTGGGAGCAAGAAACACCCAGCCCACCACAACAATTCTTGGTGCTGAGCACTGGAGCATGTGACCTTGAGCTCTTTGGAAAGTCTGGCCCCATGTCTGCGTGATTTCCGGTTGTTCACTTAACTTCCCTGTGACTGAGTTCCTCCCTATGCAAAATGGGGCTGATGTTATTTATTCACCTGCCTTGTGGGGGTGGAGGGGAAGTTGAGGGATTAATTCAAGTTTGTGCAGGGCTCTGAAGATGTGAAGTGTTAAGCACAGTTATTAGCGAAGGCAGGAGAGGTGGGCATCAGTGTTTGCTGGGTAGAGAAGGGCGAATTAATCAGGGAACCGGCGGGTAATTTTCACCTTCCTAAGAAAGGGCTTTCCTGTTACAAGGAGGAATAAGCTCTGTTGGGAATTTAATGCAGAGTTACAGAGTAAGACTTCTCCATCTTAAGCCCTGGGATGGGAATCCCTCCTAGGGCATTTTAATAAATATTTAAAATAAAGCTGAGTCATACCATTTTTCATCTGTCTTCACCAGGAGGGCAATTATGTTCTAGAATACAGAGAGGGTCCTGTCTCCTCTTGACACATTCCAAAGGGGAGTGAGGAGGCGGCTGGCTGAGCGGGGAGATGACCCATCAGCACAGTTATTACTAGACCGGAGTCCAAACTGGAATCCAAACTTCAGAGCCAGACTCCAGCTCTGCGGTTTGTGTGAATAAATCCAGACAAGAGGCACAACTGGCATCTAAACCACAGAAAGAAGGAGCGGGCGTTAGAACTTCTGGCCTTCAGTTCTAGAAACTCAGCCTTCTGCCACTTGGATTCAAGGAGAAGCTCCTACAGTAGTCAGCAGTAGTAGGTCCCTTATCCTCACTGTGGGCAGCGTGGCTCAGCCATACAGGTTTCACATATCACACGTTGGGTAATAACATGAAAGGAGGCCATGCTTGTGAAACTAAACCAAACTGGCTCTTTACTAAGAGAACTATTTACAGAGGTACTGCAATTACAGTGAGCATTCCAGCCATGTGCACACAGACTGACTTCCCAGTGCCTCCTCCACACTCTTCCCTTCTCCAGGCTACGCTCCACCCTCCAAGTTCCATGCACGTTACTATAATACACCTAAAGGTTATTGTTCTTGGCCTTGCTAATGGGCTCAAGGTGCCACAACCAATCCACTCCTTACTGTAACAGTAGCTACTGGCATCAGGGTATGTATCCTGGTTGTGGGTTGGGGTTCTTTTACACATGCACGCACACGCACACTCCTGCGATAAAAGGCATGTCACGCACGAGTGTTGGTCAGACACTAGTCTTTGTGTCTGCTCCAGTCACACGGCATGGGTCGAAGGTCCTCAACGGTTAATCCCTTCCACATGGAAGAGGGTCAGAACCCACTGATTTCGGAGGTGCCAGCCCAGCCCAGATTTGTGGCAGGTCCAATCTGCCTGCAAACTGGGCAGCTCGGGCCTGTCCCTGATGATGTGGCAGGGACGGTGCCGACTTCTGCCCAGTCACGATTGCTGAAGACAGCTGAGCTGTTAAGCCATTAAGGGGTTGCTGTGGAGGCGCTGAAAGCTCGCAGTATGTCATCCCGCCCACTGGCGATTGTGGCCCTTTGTTAAAATGTCGGAGTGATTTTCAGGCTCTTGGACGTGAAAACTAACCACCCCCATCAGAGGCTGCTAGCCTCGAAAGCAGGCCGATCAGCCGCGAACGCGCCCTGGGTTATAACCCTGGCCACCAAATGGAAATCAACCCTGTCATTTCAGAATTGCAGCCAGGAAAGGGATTGCTGCTATTAGGCCCAGCTGTCAGCGGAGCAGCTGCTTCTTCATTTCAGCCCGCCCCTCCTGCCCGTCTCCTCTCGCTCGTCCTTGGCTTGCTGCCTCCTGCAGACTGTCCCTCAGGTGCCTGCAGCGGGCTGCCCCTCCAGCCCAGCCCAGCCCAGCCCACCGAGCTAAGGCATGTCCTCCAGGTCGCATGCTGATCCGGCTTCTCTCGGCTGCATGGCCCTTATTTCCAAACAAGCACGGCCGAGAAATCCCTCTGGGGGGCGAACACGAGATGACACATGGCAGAGAGGAACTTTTCGGGACTTAGCACTCTTGCTGCACGTCCCTGGGGAGAGGGGAGGGCAAGAAGGGGTGGCGGCGAGGCTTCCCACCGTATCCGAGCTGGGATGGCAGAGACGAATGGTGTCAGCCGGTTCTCCAGCTCATCAGCAATGCTGTTCCTCAGCACGTCTGAGCAGACAAGAGCCGGGCAATGTCGCGTCTGAGCAGAGCTGGGAAATCCGGATCCCGATCACAAGGCAGGGCCCAACTGGGTGGGTGGGTGAAGGGTTTGGCCGGGTCACTGGAGGCGTCCCATTGAGTGGCCCTGGGCTGTGGTTGATGGTTCTCAGCCTCGTTCCCAGCCCCGACGCTTAGCTTAGGGTGACCAGATGTCCCGATTTTATAGGGACAGTCCCGATTTTTGGGTCTTTCTCTTATATAGGCTCCTATTACCCCCCACCCCCGTCCCGATTTTTCACACTTGCTGTCTGGTCTCCCTAGTTTAGCTGGTGCACATCCCCCTGGTGCGATGGATGTCAGTGTTCATGGCACAGAACCTGCACTGCTATTCCCCTCCTTCTTCGCTGCCACTCTGGGCAGAGAGGCCAAGGACCACTGGGGCCCAGAGATTGAGCTCCCCTCTAGCTCCCGGAGGCGATGCCCCACACCGAGGCAGAGCCATACTGGCAAGGGGCGGCAAGGTTACTTCAGCTACCCCCTGCCTCAGTTTCCCCCTGCATCCTTCACTGGCAGGGGGGTTGGGAAAGTAAATTTTTTCAAACCAGTGAGACGGGGCCCACAGAGAACCCTGGCTGGGAAGTTAAAATAGCGATTGCTAGCCAGGGGCCTGACTCTCATCTTTTCAGCCGGTCCTTTCCACCCCTCTGACAGCGTAAAGAGCCTTTGAAATGTGTGAACATGTAAATACGCCCAGTTCACGGCCCCTTGACAGCGGCCCGAGGGTACGAGAAAGACGGGCTCGGGCGCACGTTCCCTGTTCTCCCCCAGGAAGGAGTCGCTTTCTCTTTATTAGTAGTATTTCAAGTCAGAGTGGGTGTCTAAATCAACACAAATAATTCATGTGGCTTTAGCTCCTCCAAGACGGGCTCTTTTATGACTGGCATTAAATTTAAAAAAATTAAAAAAGCCTGAAACTGAAGTGTTTAAAACACATCAAATGCATTTCCTCCCCTCCTCCGCGGCGCCTTCTAGCTAATGAAATTAAATTAGCATCTTTAATTCACCCTCGGGCTACCGGTTTGATATGAAAAGTCGATTTGGTTCTGCTTGAGAAAGGAGATGCCAGAATCACAGAGCGTTTAACCTCGCTGCATGCTGGGACGCCCGCTCTCCTCTAGACGCGCTTTCAAGTTGCCACAGCAGACGTTCCCATGCTCCTGGAAGGGTTTGGCTGGCTGGCTGCTCTCCTCTCCCCATCCCCAGTAATGAACGTCTCTCCGAGAGAGCCAGGGACGTGGGAGAATTCCGTCCTCCTTCCTAAGTCCCCTCTTCCTCTCCCCAGCTGCAGGCCGGGTGCATCGAGGCTGGTCCTTTGTGGATCCCATGCACAGGGCAGCCACGTGGGAATAAACCTAATGGGGGTGGCTGGGGAAAAGGAACCGACGAGGGGTTGCCAGCACCTCTTGGGGAATCAGTGACTGGCTGCAGCCAGCTTCCTTGCAAAGTGCCCAAGGGCATGTCTACACTGCAATAAAAACCCCACAGCACCTAGTCTCTGAGCCTAGGCCAACTGACTTGGGCTTGCAGGTGAGGAATAGCTCAGTGGTTTGAGCATTGGCCTACTAAACCCACGGTTGTGAGTTCAATCCTTGATGGGGCCATTTAGGGATCTCAGGCAAAAATCTGTCCGGGACAGTCCTTGGTCCTGCTGTGAAGGCAGGGGACTGGACTCCATGACCTTTCAAGGTCCCTTCCAGTTCTATGAGATAGGTATACCTCCATATGAAAAAATACACCACTACTCAGCAAACCCCCCTGATGACACAGTCCAGAAACTTAGGGATGGGTTCCCAACCCCTTTTGTCTTAGATGGGGGTTGTGATGAACGTATGCTGACAGGTATGTTAATTGCAGGCTGCATTCACACCCAGGCTCAAGAGGTTTGTGATCCAAGCAGTCATTGGTACCTCTCAGCATAACCATGCTAAGAATGCAGGTGGGTAAAAGTGCCACTTCCCTCAGATGGCTGGACTCTGAACTGCTCAACTGTGTGTCACAGGCCCTATACTGCTAAAAAGCTAGTGGAGAGTCTGCTATCACTCAAGTGGCAGGCACCTGTGCTTTAGGAGCAGGAGTCTCTGTGTTCTAGCCCGGCAAAGTGCTTAGCGGCCTCGATGGCTTCACATTTATTGCAAAACTTTACCCAGCTCACAAGAGGCTGGGAGGGGAAATGAACATTTGTAAAGCTCTGCTTGTGTGCTGAGGGTGGTTATTATTCCGCTGCCCTAGGCAGTCTGGGAAATATCTGCCTCACGCAAGGCCTTGTCCTGCGCGGTGCTGAGCGCTCTCCACTCCCGCTAGAGTCAACGGGAGCAGAGGATGCTCAACAGCTGGTAGGCTGGGGCCTGGGGTGTATATACTTTCCAGGCAGCTGCAAGTGCAGAACGCTGCATTTTCCCAGGAACGCTAAGTGCTGCTCTGAGTGGAGCCGGCGTCCTAGGGGGCTGAGCGCCACAGGGCTTCACAGGGAATGCGGTTGTCATTCTGACTTGCTGCTCTAAACGTATTGCTGGCTTTAAGTTTGTTAGTAGCTTTCTGGACGCCTTCCAGCGCTCCTGGTCACCCCTGAATGTCTTTCATGGTGATGATGATAAATATGTAGCAAGTCGCGGAATCTAAATTTGCTCAGCAAGGAGGAGGCACTTTGGTGATAACACGGTGAATCTTGGCCTGAGCTCCTGAAAGCCTGACTCAGGGAATGGGAAGTGGCTGGCACTGCCGCCCAGACGCTAGCTGTGGCCAAGACTGTGTTCTTTGTCCTTTTGCCCTTGGCTGGCAGAGTGTGACTTTTTGTCCATTGTCCCTCCCAGGCTGGGTGGCTGCAATGTGTTGTCCTTGGGGCTGAAATACAAGGGTGTTGGTTTCAACCTGAAAAGCTCTAAAACGCTCTTAGCCGTATAGAGCTCATGACACACATATGAACAGTTCTGATTCCAACCAGTAGAGGGCAGTGGAAGCACAGCCACATTAGCTAATCCTTACTAGCACTTTCACACGAGGCCCACAAAATTACATCGGGCATTGGGGGCCACCCATTACCCCTGCAGATAGCTCAGTGACGGCGGGGCCGTAACACGTCCCAGCAGACCAGCCCCAGCTCCCACCCCTGTGAGCGAGTGCTCTGTGGATTTGTCCCACGCGCAGCTTTACAGGCAGGGCTATGATTTCTGGTCTGGCAGTGGGCAGCGCCTGTGAAGTGAGTGGTGGGATTGCTGTGGAATATTAAGAGCCTTCTCTGGGACTTGATGCATGAGCATCCCTAGGTGACTGGAAAGCAGAGCAGAAATGAAAACAAGGGCTTGACATCCGCTCTGGAGATTCACCTCCTTGATTCGTTTTAAGCACAACCTGCTGGTACCTTAAATGAACAAACTCCAGCATAACAGAAAGTGAGATTCTAATTACCAGGGAGGGGAAATCGCCGGCATAAACATGTGAGCGGGCCTTACATCTCATTAGGAAAGGAATAATTAGCTATCAGACAGGAAGCCGCTCTGACGAAGCAGGACAGGGGTCGCAAGTGTTCTCATAGAGCCAGCATCTCCTCCGGGGCAACTCCCCTGCTCTTCTGCTCTCCCATTCACGATGGCACAGGCCTCGCCTCGCCTCCCATTCATGGTGGCGCAGGCCCCAACTTCCCTCCCATTCACGGTGGCACAGGTACCGCCTCCCCTCCCATTCATTAAAGTGCAGGCCCCGCCTCCTGTCCCATTCACAACGGCGTAGGTCCTGCCTCCTCTCCCATTCACGATGGCACAGGTACCGCCTCCCCTCCCATTCATTAAAGTGCAGGCCCCGCCTCCTCTCCCATTCACGATGGTGTAGGTCCCACCTCCCGTCCCATTCACAATGGCACAGGTACCGCCTCCCCTCCCATTCATTATAGTGCAGGCCCCGCCTCCTGTCCCATTCACGATGGTGCAGGACTTCCCTCCTCTTCCATTCACGGTGGCATAGGCCCTGCCTCCCATCCCATTCACTGTGACATAACATCCCCAGCAATTGGCTATAATAATAATAATAATAATAATAATTTGCATTATTGAACCACCTGGGAGCGCAGCTGTGGGCCAGGACCCCATTGTGCTATGCTCTGTACATGGAACACAAGGAGAGCCCCGGTATGCGAACGAAATATTAGCAAAGCATTTAATGCACGTTCAGCTTCTCGCAATGGCAGCTGGAACCGAGGTGTCACCCCATAGGACCAGTCGGCTCTACCCAGACCACCCGCCACTCGAGAGCCCCTGGTGCAGAGCAGAGCCACGTAGTTATTGTGTCTCCATGTCTTCCAAACAGGGCCATGTTCTTTGGAGCTAAACGGAGTGAAATTCAACTAGTCTTGGGCACTGAGCCGTACTGGAAAACCCAGCCAGGGAGTGTATTCCTTAAAGCAGGGCCTAACCCTAACCATCAGGGCCAGTCAGAGAGAGAGTGTGGGTGGGTGTGGTAAATCCACAAGAGATCAGAGCTCCTGCTACCTCATGAGACTTTATTTGCACCAGCCAGTTTAAAGAGTTGCATGAACAGCAAGCGAGCCGCGCGTGTGTCATCCTGGTGATTAGATAATATCATCTTATCGGAGGCAGCAGCACCAAGAGCATTTTTAAAGAGAGGGGAAATAAAGAAACCAAATCATTGTTTTTCCCCCCTCCCTTTTCATAGGTCTGAGTAAATGTTAAATAGCAGCCAAAGATAATCTGCTCCGGGTCCCATTCGTCAGCGAGATTGGTTCCAACCTCCCAGCCCTTCTGCTTCCAGCCATCCTGAGTTAAGAGTCACCCTCACTCCTTGGAAACCAGCCATATGTTTAACATGGTTTATTGTAGAGCTGTGCAAGCCAGAAGGGCTGTTTGCAGAAGGGTACTCAGTCAAATCTGTGTTTACATACACAAGGGCAGACGTATTTTTATTATGCATAATTATACTCTCCTTAATGTAGTTGCAAACCATTTTTTTCTGGTGGAGGGAGAGAGCCATTACGCAGAAGGGGAGATTGTTGCTTATCGTCGCATTAATATTACCTTCTTCTGTATTATTTTATAGATATACATACATATATATATGACTCACACCCATACAATGCTAATTCGCTGTCTTTCTATATAAACGCTATACGAGTAAAGCTATCTTTCCATCAGTGGAATCTAGTATCATTAGAATCCTCTTCAACTAGAGGACAAACACTTAGGGCCAAATTCTGTTCTGCCATCGCACGCCACTTGTGTCTTGGCCGGTGCAGCGGAGAGCGAAATACGATGCTTTCTATCCTGCCAGTCACTACTGCAGACCTTGCTTGGGCTCACTGCCAGGGGTTGCTTGAGGAAGGACGGTAGGATCAGGTCCAAAACAGGGTTGGGGGGGACCCGAGGCTTCTTACTCTGATGGGAGAGAGGGGCCATGCATAGAGCGAAGCTTGCAGCCTGAACTGGGGAGGATCTAGCTTCTGTCACTCAGTGAGAACCTGGCAGTGGCTGCACAGAATGGTATGGGGCGTGGGGGGACATGGTGGACTAGAGGGATCCTGGCCCTTCCCTCTCTTAAAGGGACAGGAAATGCCTCGGAAGGCGAGTGGCCGTCACCTAGCAATGGCTACAGAGTCAAGTCAGGGTCACTTTTAGCCCAAACAACCTTAAGATTTACTTAGATCCGTGGTTCCCAACTCACAGCCCATGGGCCGCTTGCTGTCCAATCAGCACACAGCTGCAGCCCATGTGACATCCCCAGGGCCATACAGGTAGTATATATATGTATTCTGTGTGAATGCGGCCCACCTAACACATAGGGAGCTGCATATGCGGCCATAAATAGTGTCGGAGAAAAACACAGTTCTCACTCTTTGGTTGGGTGCAGCAAAATCAGCAAAGTCTACTTCCACAATAGGTTGAGAACCACTGACTTAGACTGACAGCGCTTTGGAGGAGGGACCATCTTTGTGTTCTGTGTTCGTACAGCACCTTGCACAATGGAGGTCCTTTCCCAAAAGATTTGGTCTTTTCCACCCCGGGAGCCAAACACTGACTGTTTCGCTCATTAGTGCGATTTCAAACGGACATGGCTCCATTCTGTTTACTTCCACATTAGCAGGTCCACGTATTAGCCCCGCTCTGGAAACAGTGTTTGACTGCTTCCAGCCAGCAGGGGGAGCCAAGAGAACGAACCTCTGTGTTTGTGTAGGTCCTATGAACACAGTGACTTTTGAAAACACTAGATGACGATGGGCTAAAATAGGATCGAAAATCCCACCATCTTATAATAATTTTGGACCCCATCTGCCTAGCCATTCTGGCTTAAGATTTTCAAAAGTGGCTAGTGATTTTGGATGCTTCAATTTTCGGGTGTCCAACCTGAAACACTTTAAAGGGCCCTGATTTTCAGAGAACAGCACACAAATGAAGACTTCCCACATTGCTAATCGCTTTTAAAAGTCATGTCCTCCCCTGGGGCACAGCTAGGAAGCTGCCATATTCAGACACTCGCTACCACTCCAGCCCCAGACGGCACAATAGAAAAGCAGAATACATCAAGGCATAGATATTTCCATGCAGTCCTTGTTATGTCCTTACAAAATTGGGGGCCCTTCTTTACTGCGTAAATGCGATGGTGCTGGAAACTAACATGAGGCGGGTGAGGTGGGAAATTGACAGAGTCAATAGAAGACATGAAAGGACAGGTTTGGATTGAGATTCCCCTATTCAATGAACAAAGTGCATTAAAAATTGATTTCCCCCCCTGTTCACTATGTTTCCCCCCTCCCCACCTCCCCCACCCCGGTGCAGAGAAGAAAGGCTTTGCATCAAGATTAGCCGCTCCAAAGCGAGTGCAATTTGCTGAATGCATTTATTATTATCAGGGACTGAAAACTATTCACAATCACTTGGTATTTTCTTTTCTTTTCTTTTCTTAAAGAGAAAACTGTCCTACTAAGCAAAGCTGGTGAACAGCCGATCAATTCATTCCTAATGTCAAGGCAGATGCCCTATCATTCATCAGCGAGAATCTTAAAGAGCAGTTGATGCTTCGCAGAGGACTTTGGAAAAAAACCTCACTCTAAACCATTCCGTGACTAGATCGGTCCCCTGCCTTTCCCCCTATTTTTTGTCTCTAGGTGGGGAACAGGCAGCAGGAGCAGATGAAATCCAAAGAAACAAAGATCCCGTTTTCACGCAAATGTTCTGAAAGTGAGAACGAATTAGGGTGGGGGGAGAGGAATAGAGAGATTCGGGCTCAATTCCATTCTCCTGTGCAAACACAAGTGTCGCACGGGGACCACGAGCCAGCCCTTTACACGATAAAAGGCGAATAAACACTGTTCAAAGTTTTCCCTGAGGCATCAGAAGCTGTTTGAAGAACTTGAATATAATTTTGAAATAGGGCCAGGCTCAGGGCTGGATTCTGAGCTGCGTGACAGCAGCGTAAATCCGGAGAAACTTCCCTGAAGTCAGCGAGTGGCTCTATCTTCGCTGAGATCAGAATCTGGCCCTGCAGTGGCTTTTTTAACCATTTGGAGGAGCTCAGAGAGGCTTGGATGCTGAAGGTTTAATCTGAAGTGTCACTCTACCAGATAAGCCATTTAATACCTGGATACTCCATTATCAGGCCATGTTCACCCTAAGTGGTTTCTCTCTCACTGTCATCATGGACATGAAACATACCAGCCCCCATTTTCCACTAGGGTAGTCACAGCCGGCATGTAAAAAAAAAGAAAAGAAGAAGAAGAAAATCAGTGCCAGTGTTTGGGAAAAGCCTCATCCTTCCTCTGCTGCCCTCTTGGCACCGGGATCTCAATCAGTCCTCGCTGAAAGCAGCTTTCCCAGTGGAGCGTGGGTGTGACGAATTGTGCTGGTCTCAGCAGGCTGCAAGGAACTGAAAGCTCGGGATGGGATTGCGGGGGACCATGAGAGAGGGAAATCTTCAGTCACACCAGGGACGCAGCCAACTCCAGACTGTCTGGTAAGAACCCCCAGAGGGAAAGATACGTGGGACAGGGGAATTAGCTTCTCCTTCTCCAGGAACCCAGAAATGTTCAGAGACACCGCCTTTGCTCTTTCATTAGGGACATGGGAAATACCTGCACTAGTGAGACCGGCCCACCATTTACTGTCCCATTGGCTAGTAGACACCATCTCTGGTCCTCTCGGGGACTTGGCTTGGTTGCTGTGGGGAGTCTAGAAGTACCTTATGACTAGTGCAGTTCGAACACATGGATAATGTAGCCAGAGATCACAGTGGCGGTTACACACCAAAATACCCGCATTCATAGGACCACATCCTTGGCTGGTATGAACTGGTGCTGCTCTGTCGGAGTCAGGTTGTTAGGATAATATCAGCTGAAGTCCATGGAGTTACACCGTTTTACACCCGCCGTGAACCTGGCCCCAACCAATAATAATTGGTGAGTGTGCTCAGTTGTTCTGCCCCGGCGAGAACCAGACGTTCTTTATCTCCTGCGGATGGTGGGCTTGTTGCTGACTTTCTCCTTGCAATTCTCTTTGTTCTTGCCTGTGCATTTAGAGGTCAGCCGTGCTCTGAACACGCCAGAGCCACAGGGAGCCTGGCAAAGCGAAACTTTAAAGGGCCTGTTGCTTCTTGGAGATTAGGAGAAGGAAGAAGACACCCACCTACCATCTCTCTCCCTCCTGAGGTTTATGAATTTTCCACACGGTTAAATTGCAGGAGACCACAGAGGCGCTAATGCCATGACTCCAGCATGGCATTAAATACGCTGTGATCCACACACTGCCCGCTTCCAGCCAAAAATCAATAGCGCGGCGTCCCTTTAAGCATAAGAGTGAGGCAGGCAGTTAAAGCAGGAACAAAGCCCAAAGCTCACCAGAGAATGGGGAAGTCATTTTGTGTGTGTGTGTGTCGGGAGGGGGGAGAATGGTGTTTTCTGTAATGTTTCAGTTATCGCTGGCAAATCACAGTCACACACACAAAAGAAACAGGAAAAAGTAGGACAACAGCAGCGGTCTAGTTAAACGTTTGCTATTAGGGCTCTAGCTTTTTGCTCTCGGTTGCCGAGTCTCGCTCACCTAGATCATTTTCTTATTTTGGAACTGAATTTACAACAGCATCTCCCGGCTGGCTGCTCGGTTCACTCACCTGGTGTTCCACTCGCCTTCAACAGCTGGGGTTCTGGCTACCACAAGGGAAGGCTGGGCTTGCGGGTAACATGCCGGACTAGGAGGTGTGCGCCTCTCTTCTGAGCTTGGCTCTGTGTGACCTTGAGCACGTCACGGAATCTCTGTGCGGCTTGGCTCCCCAGCTGTAAAATGGGGAACATGATTCTGACCCCCTCCAAGGGGATGATAGATATGAGTGCGCTCAGGTTTTCTATAAAGGCCCAGGTAGATACAATGGACTCCTCTGTATTGGCTGGGGCAGACAGAGAACTGGGCCTGTTAAGCTGATTCGCAGAAGACTGCATAGTGCCAGGAGATGATTTTCTTGCAGGAACTACTTTAAAAATAAGCAATGGATGAAGCCTCAGACCATTCAAAGAGACGGACTTGGGCCTGCTGAGCGGGTGCAGCGGGCGCAGGGCGTAACCAGAACTGAACAAAGGGGATACAAAGTGGGAGGGTGATAGCTGGAAATGCCTTGATCCCCGCTGTCAGCCGGCATCCGGCATGCCATTTAAATGCACCCGATGTGCCTTTTCTCCGTGGCATGGAATTTACCGCATCTACCATAAGGGGCAACAGGGTGGATTCTCATTGACTAGCCAGGATGCAGGCTGAACGCATGAGGCTATAACAAAGCACAGAGAAGTTATTGGTGTAAAACTCTTGTTCCTGATGGGGAGGGCAGGGGGAGAGAAACAGCTTGGGGAAATCTGAATGCCAGCTGTGGTTCATCTCCATTTCCAGGGCTGGGTCTCGCTGGCTGGAGTTCACGTCAAGAAACAAGAGAGGAGAAACTTGTCTCCAAGTTCATTCCTCCGCGCTAACATCGCTGGCCAGTCACAGAACCAGATCCGTCTCACACTTCTGCTTCACGGCTCCAGCGTCTGCCGTGCAAATCCACCCTGCTGGATGTGGCCAGCGCTCTTTAACGAAGCACAGCAGGAGAGTGGCCGGTGTGAGCAACGTCTGTCCTGGTCAGAAAAGCCCTGCCAGTCGAGCACAGGGAGGGAATCCTTTAGGATCAATGTAAAATAGGACTCTTGGTAACATCTTGCCCCAAAAGTCTTCTTGAACCCAATGGACTATGCAATTGAATGACATTCCAGAGGACAATGTGCTGCCTTGAGTGCAGAGGAAGGGACTAGTCTAGGACACCTCTCGAGCTCCCTTCCAGTCCTACGATTCTGTGACAGCCCCTGAATAGGACCTGTCAGGAGAGTCGAATGATACCAGCCTGGCCTGTCCGCTATAGACTTTTCCCAGGCGTCTGTTATGCAAGGAAGGAGCTCGTTGGAAAGACCCACAAAGTCACCTCACTGGCCTCCTTCAGATCCCTTCTTAAAACTCTACAAAATGCCCCAGCAGCAGCTGCTGTGCCCGCTGTCTTTCATGCCGGCCGGCTTAGACTTGTGCTTTACCTGTGCCTCCCCCCAACTCGCTGTAGCCACCTGTTGTGGAGAATCGCACACTTAGACTGTAAGCTCCTTGGGGCAAGCGCCCGGCCTTTGTTATCGGTTTGCTCCGCGTCTAGCACAATGGGGCCCTGGCCTCTGGACGCCACCGTAACACCCGCTGTTAGTAATAACGAGAGCCCTGGAGAAACACACCGGGGGTCTTCGAGGGAACGGATGACGTGGGGGCTGGAAATGGGAAGATGGAGCCATTTGGTCCAGAGGTCACTGGTCTCAACCCAGGCCAGGCTGGTTGGGGCCCAAATTTTGTTCCCGACCCATTGCCGATTCACAGGCCCGTGAGGACGGAATTGTCTCATTGCTGCCGTCAGGCGTCTGCGTCAGAGGAACGGCGATTGTCAGAGGGGCCAGGGCTCAACGGGACACGGAGGCTGAAGTCCCCTGGTGCCTACAGGTGGTTTCCTCTGGACAGGGCAGAGAGGGGCTGGCCTTGGTGCTAAGGGCACCCCGCACTTTGCAGGAGGAGCTTGCTCAAGAATCTGGCAGGAGCAGGAGCGCGCGGGATCGTCTGAGCCTGGCCCTCGACTGCTGCATCACCCTCATTGGGTGTGTGTAGTCCTGGCACTTCCTGGGAGCTTTTCCCTGACAGCTCCTGCCCCTTTTGGAAAGCTGCAGCAAGACGTGTTCCCGTCAGTAACCATTGGAGCTGTGCTACAGGCCAGATGGGCTGCTCTGACTGATGGATGTCGGACCCCAATCACACCAGGAGACACAAAACCAAAGATCTAAATAAAACTCCTCCTGAACCCGGCAATGGAGAACGTAAAAGGGCGAGCTGGGAAGCCATTGGCCAGGCACTTCCCCAGAATACATCTGCCGGGGCGCGGACTCCCGGCTGCACACGAAGCGGGATGAAGCAACGAAGCTAGAATGCAAAGCCTGTGGGTGGAAGAGGGGTGTGCGCATGCGTAGGTGTGCTGCAGAGGGGGAACCACGAGGCAAGCGCTTGAGCCACAAAGACACGGAAACAAAACCCAGGTCTCCAAAGAGGCTCTTGGTCCGTTCAGTGGGGAGGGATGGAGGGGAGGGAGATTAAAGGACTCCAGCTTCATTGCATTGCATCCCGGCATGCTCGACTTGTGAAGACTATACTGCTCGGAGCTTCATCCCCGAGTCCCGAGCCCCCTGGCTCCCCGTTGCATTATTCTGGGCCTCGAGCGTTTAACCAGTGCCGGGGTAGGAACCAGGGACAGAAGAAAGTTGAGTTCCTTTTGCCACAGAGCAGGAAGAGGAATTTGCTAGGCAGCTAGTAGCGTGTCGCACTAGCTCCCATGTCATGGTTTAGGGCCGGCTTCTCGGGTGCGTTCCAGCCCCATTAACTCCATTCCAGCAGCACACAAGCCAGCTGAGTAAGGGAGCACTTAGTGCCTGCAGAGATGGCCTCTCTGGTTCCTGTCCCACCCTCATCTTGAGTTTAGTGGGGTGTCCAGTGCATGCCCTGATTGGCTATCCCCAGTATGCCTGTGGACCACTATCAACTGGGATAGACTAGAGCAGCCTCTAGACTGCTCTAGCCTGTACCACGGCAGGCGCAGAGCTGCCCTGCGACTCAGGGAACTGTAGCATAACTGTGCCCTCCCCCTGGGGTACCAAAACAAGGTGTAGCAGAGAGCGTGGATCTGAAAAACTCCTGTGTCTTGCAGGAAGGCCGGAGCTCTTTTTTAACAGGAACTCAGTGTGATTCAATGGAATTCCCCTTGCATGGCCGGAGAAGAAAGGGGCTTTAAAGATCCGGTACTTTGAATGTTCCCAAAGCCATGACTGTAGTTTGGGGGGTGGAAGTGCCCTGCTGGAGACGGCCTGGATTGCACCTGCCATCTCCCTGAACGATATACAGCCACTGGCCGCTCAACGGCTACTGATCGGATTCTTGCTGAGCCGCCCCCCATGCAGCCAGCCGAGCCAGGCTTTGCAATGCTGGATGGCTGCGTGTGTGGACAGGCACCAGGGCTCTCAAGTAACCGTATCAGTGCGGCTTGGGGAATCTATCAGGCTACGAGCTCCCTGGGTGGGCTGCAGCCTCCCTTCAGCCTGCCTGGCTCGTTATGGGTGACTGGGTCGATCTGGGGCATAGAGAGAGGATGCATTCCCCGTTACCGCAGCCTCGCGTGTTCCCTCTGCTTACACTGCAGTGCATAGTAAGAGCCCGATTGTCAAAAAACCCGAGCCCCCAGCAGGCCCAGCTGAGAGCAATGCAGAATCTCCCCCCCCCCCCCCGCCATCCCCTGAGAACAATCCCCCACCCCCCATCCTGCTTGAGAACAATGGGGGCTGGTGTGGGCTGAGATCTCTTAAAACCCAGCCCAGGATGGAATTTTCCAAAGCCCCGGAGCACAAAGGGCATTGCCTTGCCCTGCATCCAAGCCCGGCCTATTTGGAAACAATGCCATTAACAAGAGAGGCCTGTCCTCCGCGCCCCGTCTCTTTTCTGGAGATGGGTGCTGCTGGCCGCCGCCTTGAAGCCAGCATGCGGCTGCAAGATTGAGGCCCGCTGCGGTGCCAGGGAAAGCGGCAGGCAGGGCTGTAAGGTTAACCGTCCCCAGCTGGGCACGGTTGGGAGCTCAGTTTCTGCTGCTCTTGCGCCAGCCGACCTGCAAAGACGGGGAACGGTGCACCATGGCCGGGGGGGTTTGCAGAACAGACAGGCCACAGGCTAAGGATGGGGAAGCTCCTGCAGTCGGCCAAGATCTGCTTGGTGCCACCGCGTGTGCGTTGCTCTCATCTCCGAAGCACACGAAAGAACAACCAGCAACCTCCTTCCAACCTCTGAATAAGATCCCTGTCTTTCTAACCCGGCCCAGGCCGCCTGGATTCCATCCTCCAGAGGTGAACATATCCAATAAACCCTCCCAGTGATCCTCGCTCCGTCTCGCGCTCTCCCCCTGCCTGAGGGAGGGCGAGAGAATTGAAAAGCTTTATCTTCGTTAGATGATGATGGGCTAAACTAGGATCGAAGAGCTCTGTGCTGTGTTTTCGCTGCTCATTGTTACAGCAAGCTGGCCAATATCACACTCCATTGTCCTTTGGCGGCGGCTCGCCGTGTTCCAGGGCTGTACGTGCTGCCAATTCCTTCCTCCGCTTCACCACTACATTTACCTTCTGACTAATCGCGCCGGCCGGGCTCAGGGCAGAGTGGATGGATTGCCTTGTCCGGGGTTATTTATCTTCGGAGGTACCCGCCTTTTTATTTATTGCCTGCGTAAACACAAGCCCAACAAAACAAATGGCCTTCGTGAAAAGGGGACGGGTGTCTCGGTGCGCCCGCTCTGGGGCGGCCATGTCAGTGCAATGCCAGTCTGACGAGCCCTGGCAGACCGCTGCTTACCCACAGACCAAGCAGTACATGCAGCGGCGGTGCCAGCTTCCCCCTTGCGCAGCCTGCACCAGCGACTGCATCCAAGGGGCAGATTGGAGCTCATTCTCCAGCAGACATTTAGTTCCTTGGCCTCTCTGCTGAGATGCCACTAAGGGGGTCAGTTAGCACCAGCTGTCTGCTTCTTGTCCCATCTGCCTTCAGAGCTCGGATGTGTTTATCCCCAAACTAAGCACCTGACAATATTCCCCAAGCCAGCAGGAGTTTCCTGGGATGCAGCCACCTCCCCCCGAGGAGCTGGTCTGAGACCCGTTAGCTCCACGGTGCATGGGGCACCAGCCAGCCAGCAGAGGGTAATAAGTGGTCTCCACTGAGCCGAGCTGGGCCCAAATCAATGTGATGGGAGTTGTGTACAGATATCAACCCCTGATCCATCCACTCCCCCAGCTGCAGGGATCTGTGGTGTGGTTCTTGTGAAGGGCCCTGGTTGGATGTGTATAGGATGCAGAGCATTAGATGCAGGAGACCCATTAACATGGAGGCCAAGTGCTAAGTTGCCCCTGAAAATATCCCTCCCTCCCCCTGGTCCTGCTGTCTGCTCTCCATACCACCAGTCCCGGCCGGATCCCATTTCCTTATCGGCCTGGGCGTGGGTACTTTGGAGCGGAGGGGAGAACACTCTTTGGGCTGATGGATGTGGCCACCTAGGATGAGCAGTCTCCCTCCAGGGTAGGACAGCCCCTCCCTTGGTCAGAGGGCACTGCTGGGTGTGGGGTGTGATGCCTGTCCTGGGATTGTCAGGACACACCTCAACCCTGCTGGCTGGACACACAGGTATTGGCCCAGTGCATTGCCGTAGCCTGGCGGCAGCATCGCCATGCACAGAACAAGGGGACAGCCCAAAGACGCAACCGCAGCGCCATCGCACGGCAGCAGCAATGCACAAACGTTTTCTCCTGCAGGCCACGTGCCCCGAGGTGGAAACTGTCGGGATGCCGATCAGCAGAAACTCCCCACGCAACTAAACGGCAGATCCCCCACGAGAAAACCTCACCAGGCTTCCTCGGTGTGGAGCAGTAGGGCTACCAGTGCAAGGCCTCGCGGCTGCGGCACCAGGGAAGACTGGAGAGACAACCCTGGCGTGTTCTGGTCATAACACGGCGTGGGCTGGATGAGTGTCGTTGATTCAGCGCTTCCCAGTGGGCGACAGTCTGGACTGGTCCCGGCAGGAAGGAGGAGATGGCGCAAGATGACCCCCGGATCAGCTTCCACTTACTAAAGCCACAACGCCAGAACCGCTAGCACCGATGGCACCGGCTCGGTCACCCACCAGCCTACAGGGCTGACAGGAGCAGTAGGGACCAGAGCCTGCAAGGACTCAGAGAAGCTCCCCGAAGAACAACGAAGGCTCGGAAGGTTTAAAGGACACTCGCTGGCAGGCTCTGACCTGGGAGTCTGTGAGGGGGACTGGAGAAGCCAGGCCTGCCCAGGCCGCCGTTATGGGACAGCAGGAGAGACCCACATGCCTACGGGCTGTTTGTTGTTATAAATCCTTCTCTCTCAAATGCTTTGGTCCACGTGCCCAGAACCCCCCTTGGCGTTGGGGTTGTGATAGGGCTGGGTGCAGGCTCCCCCGGGGGAGTAAACACAGGTGCTGAAACCTATTTGGACCTGCAGGCTGGAAGCAGTTGGTGCCCAGGTTACTGTACCAGGTCCCAGTTTAAAGGTGGAAGAATCAGGAGAGACATGCAAGGGCAAGCGCTGGGCGCATTCAGAGACCAGCAAAGGGACAGTAAAGCACTGGACTGGGACTCAGGAGACGTCCACCTCCACCACCGATATCCTCTGGGACCTTGGGCAAGTCACTCTGTGCCATTGTTCCCATCTCTGGACGGGAGCTAACAACACAGCCCAACCCCACAGGACTCAGTTCTAACAGCAACGGGGGCCACATCAGCCCCGAGACAGGCAGGATACGTCTACTGCTGCCTGGGGAGAGCCGCTAGCCAGACCAGCCTGCCGCGCCACCTGGCTCCAAGCCCCCAGTCGCAGCTCCAGTCAAACCGGATCTCATCCTGCAGAGGAAGATTATGGTAATTCCCGCCCCCCCACGGCCCCTCCTCAATGCATAATTGTCAGAGTCAGCGGCAGCAGAGTTTCCGTGCTGAGAGATCGGGGGCTGGGCATGTCACCTCCGATTCGATTGTCCTTTTTATTTCTTGATTTTTTTGAAAACCATCATCAAAATACGTACCTCTCATTAGGACAATTACAGTGCAGGGGCACAACCCCCCCAAACAGTAAACCCACGCTGAAATGGGGGGCTGGGGTTTTTTGGCTTGGTTTGCTCCAGACTGGGCTGCTCACTGGAACAGTGAGTGCACGCGGAGACCCAGAGGCGAGCGCCACGCCCACAGAAGACACCCACGAAGCAGCAGACCTGGAGGGGAGAGAACAATAGAACGACAACGCGCAGCCCCATCTGCAGCCTGCGTTGGTGGTGTGAACGCGTTGCTTTGGGTGGGGCTCTGAGTGCACGTTGGGGGGATGGAGCTCGGTGGGAGCGTGCGTGCGTTGCACGACGGAGGGTACTGGTTCAATCCTCAGCAGCCCTCCTGAGCTTGGTGGCCTAGTGACCATGAAACCTAGCTGAGTTCTTGTCCCCGTTCTGCCCACGACCGTGGGCACATCTCTTACCCACTGTGCTTTGGATTCCCCTCCCATCGTTTGTCCTATATCTGCCCGTAGTGCAGTGCGGCCCTGCGCTCAGGGGAAACTGAGGCATTCCCAGAGTACATAGACAGTACAGCAGTGCTCAGCACAGGGATTCGGGGCTGGAAAGGGATTCTGGCAGCGGCGGAGCACAGCCAGTCTTCCCCACGCCGCTGGCCCCAGCCCATGATGACCGAATCCAGGAAGTGCCATGGCCCAAGGGAAGCTGGGAGTTGTCAAGAAGCCATGTAAAGAGCTCTGGACTAGAGCCCTTCCTCCAACATGGGAAAACGTCCTACCCCAGGGTGGGGAGGCAAAGAACCAGCACCGGGGAAGGAGCAGCTCTAAACTGCGCAGTGTGACCGGCCTGAACCCACCCTCTGCTATGGAGCTGGCTGTAGGGCCATGCCGTGCCGGCAGGCAGCGGCCGGAGGGGTCGCTCTCAGCGGGGAAGGGAATTTGGCTTTGTCAGGAGTTGGTGGATTGACAGCTTCTATCCACAGAGCAGGAGGAGGCCGGGCAGCATCTGCGGGTCCTTCAGTGGCGCAGGGCAAACCCGCCGCAGGCTCCCTCTGGCTGGAAGGTGGCAAGCGATGGGGGAGATGGGGCAGAGACCACAGCTAGTCTGTCTCGTTGGAGATTCAGCAAGCGGGCATCGAGGAGCCCGTGAGAAACGGAGCTGCCGCTTGCTGCCCCACAGAAATGCCCGTCTCTGCCGGCGTCTCCGAGCGCCTGATTGCTATTCTACCCCCGCACAGCAGCAGCTGGCTCGTGGGGGGGCGACTGACGGCTGGTGACAGGTAACACCCGCCGTCACCGGGAGAGAGGCAGACTGAATCCCAGCAGGGCAGGAGGCCAGGGCCCAGGCGAGGGGGAGACGAGGCTGCAATCCGTGCCCTTCTCTCTCTCTCCCACCCCTGGCACGGGCTCCCTCAGGCCAAGCTGTGCCGGCTCCGCGGTGGGACAATCAGACGTGCTCCGGGGAGGGCAGGGCGTCCGCCTGCTTCCCCTCGGCCCGTGGCGCGGGTGGGTTTCGCCGGCGTGGTCCCAGGCCCAGCAACAGCCTCTCCGGTGGTTTTGGCTGTGGGCTACCCCCGTGGGCTCTGGCTCTGCCAGGCAGATGACAACAATGCCTCAGACTCAGGGCACGGGGCAGAGCTGCCTGCCGCCAGCGTCCCACGGCTCATCGATTCGCTAGGTGTGATAGGGACAGGCCTGCAGACACAGGGCCTGCCCCAAGGGGTTGACTACTGGTTTTTCTGGCTGATTTCTGAACGGGAGGGGCAGTGGTACCGGGGGAAGCCTGGCATAAAGCAGGCAGGTGCTGGGCAAGGTATGTTCACACAGCTCTGCCAGTGCCCCTCAGTCCTGAGCCGCTTCCCCCCGCCCCCGCTATTCCAGTTTGGAGCACCCCAAACACACAGCTCTGCCAATGCTCAGCAGTCCCTGTGCCATTCCCATCCCACGGGTAGTTCTGAAGGACCAGAGCTGTAGGGGTGGGATGGGAATGAGCAGGGGGCCGGGAGCTCTTTGCAGCTGGCGAGGATAACATTTCCTGAAAGCCAACCGGCTGCGGCAGCTGGAACCCTTTTTGCAGCCGGTCTCTGGCAAGAGCCTTGCACCAGTTGCAAAGATTTAGTGACTATGAGAGCAGAAGTTCCCAAGCTCCCCCTGGGGAGACAGCCAACACCAAACCTTGCTGTAGAGCTTTGCTGGAATCTGGGAAGCAGCCGGTGAGCTAAAGAGCTGGACTCCCACACTCCAATCAGAGCATAAGAAGCCGACTCTGTGACAGCAGCCTGCTGCGTCCCATCCCAGAAGAAGAGGGCCCAGGACATGCACATTTGTACGGCTCCAGTTATGAGCTCAAGGGAAGGAGTGACTAGTGGTTAGAGGAGGAGAGTCGTGCATCAGGATTCCTGGGCTCTAGTCACATCTCTGCCATTGACGCTGGTCTTTGGGCAAGTCACAAGCTCCCTATGCCCCAGTTTCTAGATTTGTAAATCTGAGATGACACCCCCTCACGAGGGGGTTAAACGAGATGTAATTCGTGAAGGCTTGCCAGACTCTCTGAGGCCTGCGGAAGGAAGGAGTAAAACATGCAATGTCTTCTTGTCCTTAGGAATGCATACAGCAGTGTACATTTCCTTACGATCCCATGCACAGAACTGACTGCTTCTAAAATACGCTGTGCTGAATACAACGAGAATGTTCTCTGTGCTTTGAACACGAGGAAATTACAGCAAGGACAGAACTGGGATTGCAAGGGGAGAGGGGAAGCACAGAGCTGGTGCAACCCAACTGAAGAGAGAGGGTTGGAAGAGCCCCGAGATGCACCTCTGGCAGCGGGAACCGAATTCCTTTCAATTTCAGAGAGGGATGCCTGCTGTGACTCCATGAATATCATTGCAGTGTCCTTGACCACTCAGTGGAAGCCTGTAATTAACGCACTGTGTAACTCCTCCTCACTGAAGGAAAAGAACAGGCAGGTTTATTGGCTACAGCTGGTACAGCTGCTTGTCCACACAAAACTAAACTCCCACAGTGATCTGCCCCCGCATGCACTGAGCTCCGTGTCAGACCCGGAGCTTGCTGCTGCATTTGTCCAAAGCCCAGGCCTGGGACACCAAGAGCAGCTTTCTAGCCCAGGCACCCGTCGGCTCTTTGCTGTGGTGAGTGGCACGAACAGGGACGCAGCAGGCCAGTGGTTTGCTGGCCGAAAGGGTTGCAGACTGCTGTCAAGACACCGCATGGGTTCCCCGGCTCCAGGGCAATTGGGAACGGCAGCGTGGTCTTTCCTGTAGCATGCTAGCTGAGTGGAGAGATACTGGGTCAGCCGTGAAGTGGATCGCACTGCCGTTGTCTCTATGCATGAACAAACGTATCTGTAAATACACACTGCAAGGAGCTTCCAGTCATGGCATTCTGGGGCTTATGGATTTGCCATTCTGGGAAGCAGGCAGATGCTGCTAATAAAGACAAGGCTGGAGTAGGGTTACCATTCGTCCGGATTTACCCGGACATGTCCTCCTTTTGTGTGCTAAAAATAGCGTCCGGGGGGAATTTGTAAAGCACTCACAATGTCCGGGATTTCCCCCTCCCCTGGCAGAGCAGAGCGAGCGGCTGGGAGGGCTGCAGGAAAGTCCCGGGCTGGACTCCGGAGCAGCTTCCTCCTCCCACCCCCCCCTCCCTGCATTCTGAGCTGGCCGGCAGCTCCTCCTCCTGCAGCCCGCTCCGGCAGCCCTGTGCAGGGCCAGGGACCGGGTTTTGTGTTGTGCTGGGGAGCTCAGCCATGTGTCCGGCTGGCACAGAGCCCAACACCCTGTTCTGAGCAGCAGGGGAAGGGGGGGCAGGAGAAGGGACAGGGAGGTTCTGGAGGGGGCAGTCAAGAAACGGGGGGGGGCTTTTGGAGGGGAGTGGAGAAAGTTTTGGGCAGTCAGGGTACAGGTAGGGGGTAGGGTCCTGGGGGGCAGTTGGGGGGGGTCTTAGGAGGGGGCAGTTAGGGGACAAGGAACAGGGAGTCTTAGGTAGGGGGTGGGGTTCTGGAGGGCAGTTAGGAGCAGGGGTCCCAGGAGGGGGCAGTCAGGGGACAAGGAGCGGGGGGTAGGGGGCTGGGAGTTCTGGGGGGGAGCTGTCAGGGGGCAGGAGTGGGGAGAGGGATCGGAGCAGTCAGGGGACAGGGAGCAGAGGGGTTTAGATGGGTTGGGAGTTCTCGGGGGGGCTGTCAGGGGGCAGGAGTGGGGAGAGGGATCGGAGCAGTCAGGGGACAGGGAGCAGAGGGGTTTAGATGGGTTGGGAGTTCTGGGGGGGGCTGTCAGGGGGCAGGAGTGGGGAGAGGGATCGGAGCAGTCAGGGGACAGGGAGCAGAGGGGTTTAGATGGGTTGGGAGTTCTCGGGGGGGCTGTCAGGGGGCAGGAGTGCGGAGAGGGATCGGAGCAGTCAGGGGACAGGGAGCAGAGGGGTTTAGATGGGTTGGGAGTTCTGGGGGGGGCTGTCAGGGGGTGGGGAGTGGTTGGATGGGGCGTGGGAGTCCCAGGGGTCTGTCTGGGGGTGGGGGTGTGGATAAGGGTTGGGGCAGTAAGGGGACAAGAGGCAGGGAGGCTTAGATAGGGAGTGGAGTCCTGGGGGGCAGTTAGGGGCAGGGGTCCCAGGAGGGGGCAGTCAGGGGACAAGGAACGGGGGGAGGGTTGGGGGTTCTGGGGGGGGCGGGAAGTGGGAGGGGCGGGGCTAGGGCGGGGCTCCTCCCGTCCTCTTTTTTGCTTGTTGAAATATGGTAACCCTAGGCTGGAGGCATGTATGCTCTGACTGAAGGCACATCGGCCCCTCGACAACAATTTTGGAGGAGGGAAGGGCTGTGCAGGGTGGAGGTTTGGGGCTGTGAAGGACCCTTCTTTCCCGTTCTACACAAGAAAGGCAGCATGGCCGAATGGCTAAGGACGTGGACCAGGAAACTGAGGTCCTGTTCCCAGTTGATCTTCTGCTGTACGGCCTAGCGCTCAGCCGATGGCCAACTTTGAGGAACAGTCTGGTGTAGATGCAGCCACAGGGAGTTTGGTTCGAGTTAGTGAGGCAGGATCAGGGCCGATTGTTCCAGCAATCGGCACTTTGTTAACATGACTTCGGACTCGTCTCACTGTAGCGAGCAGCGCCTGCACCCCCCTGTCGCTCACGTCCCTCAAACATCAAAGGGGCTGGTTCTGCTGGTGCCTGGCTCCAGCCATCGATCCGATGAATATGCATCAATTAAAAAAAAAATCCAAACAAAGCAACGGGCGCTTGCCAATCTATCGAGCTGCAAATCTCCCATGTGGCAGAACAATCGGACAGGGTGGAGCTGGGGGTGGGGAGAGGCCAAACAGAACCTTCTGTAAGGACAATTAAGGGAAGTTCAAATTATCAAAACCTGTGATTAACACGGCTTCCAAATCTGCATGAATATTAAAAGGCCGCCTTGCCCAGACTCCCCACACAATGAATTCTGTATGAATCTTAAGATAAATCATTTGGATAACTTAGCAGCAGCTGTACTCCCTTGCTGCCAACTGCCTCCAAAAATCATTTCAAGTCAGGAGAGAGAAGAGAGACCAAATGAAACCTGGTAATTATGATTCCATGCTCGGAGGCCTGGGATCAAGGCTGGTAAATGCAGGTCGCCTGGAGCTGTTTGGGAGGGGAATGGAAAGGGGGGGTTTCAGAAACTGGTGACAAATCCGATTATTTGCTGTGATTGTCTCGGCGCTCTTATATTAGGTTCGTGCGTGCGTGTGTGTGTGTGGAGGGGGTGTTTGTTTTTCATCCGCACTGCTGCATGAGAAGGAGCTGGGGAGATGAAATCGACAGGGATGTCGTTACTGTGGACAGGAATCTCCAGCTCTAGAGATATTTAAGAGTAGGTTAGATAAATGTCTATCCGGGATGGTCTAGCCCAGGGATAGGCAACCTATGGCACGTGTGCCGAAGGCGGCACGCAAGCTGCTTTTCAGTGGCACTCACACTGCCCAGGTCCTGGCCACCGCTCCGGGGGGCTCTGCAATTTATTTTAATTTTAAATGAAGCTTCTTAAACATTTTAAAAACCTTATTTACTTTACATACAACAATAGTTTAGTTATATATTCTAGACTTATAGAAAGAGACCTTCTAAAAACGTTAAAATGTATTACTGGTACGCAAAACCTTAAATTAGAGTGAATAAATGAAGACTTGGCACACCACTTCTGAAAGATTGCCGACCCTGGTCTAGACAGTATTTGGTCCTGCCATGCGGGCAGGGGACTGGACTCGATGACCTCTTGAGGTCCCTTCCAGTCCTAGAATCTATGAATCTATGAATTTACTGGAGGAAGGAGCATTCTACTCTGCATTAGTGATACCTACCACATGTGGGAGTGAGACTGCCCTATGCTGGATGGCACCCCAGACCTGCCCAGCGAGGACGGCTGGGTCACTCCCGAGCACCAGGGCACCACGAAGGACAGGACTTTGAATACAGCTCCAGTTATTAGTCACCTGTAGCTCAGCTGGGAACACTGACATTGCCAGACTAAATCAGACCTGGATCTCCTCTCAGACAGTGGGCAGCAGCAGGGAGAGGTGGGTAAACTTTAGGGAAAGTTTTGTGCTTATCTCCACTCATTAGAGTTTGGCTCACGCCTCGAAGCATGAGGGTTTATTCCCCTTCCCAAACTCTTGGTTAGCTTTGTCATAGTTACAATAATAGCTCTGGACAGTCTCCCCATCCACAGCAATGTCCACTCCTTTTTGGAATCCTGCTAAGTTCTTGGCCTTGGTGCACTCTTGTGACAGAGTTCCACAGAAGCACTGGGTGAGAAAAGGATTCCCGTTGTCCCATTCAAAGGTGTTTCTTTTTGGAAGTGAGCACCAGCGCTGTTAGAGCAGACTGCCCTGGCCTTCATTTGTTTGTCTGGAACTATTTTGTGGTCTATGCTGGAGGAAAATGGACTTTGTCCACTTGAGTCTCTTTGTGGAGCATGATGAACCTTGGAAATGTTTCTGATCCATTGAGGTGAAACAAATCTAGGGGTCGTGCATAAATACCAGGATGCTGTTTTGCAAGAGAGCGCAGCCTGCTGCCCATCTACCCCCCTCCTCTGTCTTCCCCATGGACATGTCTGGCGTTGCTTTAATAAGATGAATAGACTCCGTCCACAAGGGCTTGACATTTGTCATTTCACCATTAATTATGTGTTGCTCTGAGTGTGCTCAGAAGGTCTCTCCAGACACCACTCCTTGGCGGGAAGAAGCGCACCGCACTCTTCTTGCACCTCAATTCCACTGCCTCAGCACAAGCCGGAGCTCACAGATTTCCATCGGTTGGAGATTTTGGAGGCATCCTTGAGCACTGAGAAATCATGTGGCCTAAAAGTGTCCCAAAGCTCCTGTCACCCCCCACTTCTAGGTTGGGTCAGAGACAGAATACAGGCGAGGTCAAAGTTCTCACGCACTGCCAGGCTTCCGGGTCCAGAAATTCAATGGAGGAATCAGGCCATGGAGACAAGGGGCTTGATTTCCTTTTCACACAGTTTTAAATCACTGAGTTACTCTAGATGGGAATCAAAGTAACATCCAAAGCCAGAGAATAATACTTACAACCTCTGCCTCTGAATACAGCACTTTTCATCAACCATGCTCAGAGCTCTTTACAAAGGAGGTCAGCATCATTACTTCCATTTTGCAGATGGGAAAACCGAGGCAGGACATCACACCCCAGCATCACCATGGCAGAACAAGGACTAGACCTAGATCTTCTGAATTCCAGACCCAGGAGTTATCCACCAGGCCGTACTGCCTCTAGAGCAGGGCAGGAGCTTCCCCCGCCCACCCGGCACTCCTGCTGGGGAGCGGGGTTGGGGTGCGGGGACTTGCCTCGCTCCACTTGCCCGGTGCTGGGGAGCGGGGGAAGCCCCCATGACCTGACCCCGTTCCCTGGCAGGAGTGCCAGGCGGGAACAGGGACGCCCATTTTTCTGGGGCCCCTCAATTGGCCAGGGCCGCTGGGCACCGGCCTCGTTGGCCCAGTGGTTAATTCACCACTGCCCACTCTACCGGTCTTATGTCCTGTCTGTTTTCCCAGTTAAAGGCACCAAGAAAATGAGAGCTGAAATAAAGCTTTTAAGCCAAAGTGCAGCTGCAGAACCCAGCGGCTCAGGTAACTGTCACTTTAGTTTGATGGCAACGTTGTGGACATTTTCCATCACAGCGAAGTATTTGTTATGCAACCAGCAGGGAGGGGCTTGGGAGGGAGACATTAAATAAAAAGATTCTAATCCCTTTTTGATGCAGCTCTAAGACTGCTGTCCAACCAATCAGCTTGCATTATGCAAATTTCCATACCATCATCCCTTTTCCGATGAGGCTAGACGAGCCAATCAGCTTGTACTGAGCAGGTTCATAGGAATCAGAGAGTATCAGGGTTGGAAGGGACCTCAGGAGGTCATCTAGTCCAACGCCCTGCTCAAAGCAGGACCAATCTCCAAACAGATTTTTGCCCCAAATTGCCCCCTCAAGGATTGAGCTCACAACCCTGGGTTTAGCAGGCCAATGCTCAAACCACTGAGCTATCCCTCCAACTCAACGCAGCCCTACCCTAACCCAACTCAACCCTAACGCTAACCCTAACCCTAAAGTTCTGAAAGTGTCTATTACTGGCCTCAATAAGAAATGAGATGGGCAACATGTGGAGAGCCATGCTCCCGTCACGCAGCAAGGAGTCAGATGGGGGATGGAGACAACATAATAGGCACTGGTAGCCAGCCAGACCTGGAATCTAGCGTTGGTTACAGACCGACAGAACTGGCGGGTATCCCTCTGGCTCTGCCATTAGCATGACCATCGTTAAAACACTCCTTTGGGAAGTCCTGAGCAGCAGAGATCTATTTCAGGGAGACACAAGATGGAAGGGAAACCCTGTGCGACCAAGGAACCTTTGCATGGCCAGTCCCAAGATGGCCGCCAACAAGGCAACGGGGGCCATTTTGGGACGGCCCATGGTATTGCAATAGGGTCTCTCTGAATACTTAATACACTTCCAGGGCCAAATGCTCCCGGAGCGGGGGTGAGAAGAGCAACACCTCATTCCCATGGTCTGGTTTATCCCCCAGGGACAGCCCCACGTTTGAAGGGTTTTAGAACCTAGGAGATTTCCCTGGGGGGCTGATTATCCCACACTGCCTAGTGCAGTTTCTTGCACCTTACTCTGAAGCAACTGGTGCTGGCCACTGTCCAAGATACTGGGCTAGATGGGCTGCTGGTCCGATCCCATCGGGCACTTCTACGTTCCTCTGGCTCTTGTACTAGGACAGGGCAGTCTCCTCCGCCTTCTTTCTTTGGTTTTGAAAGGTTTGGCCGGTCTTTGTGTGTTCAAGGCTGCAATGTATGAAGGGTCCAAACCCCGAGGCCTGGCCTGTCATTCCAGGCTGGTCTCTGACTCCAATCCTCTGCGATTTCATCAACCAGCAAAATGCCATCACAGTTTTCCCAGGGGATCACCACCGTCCACTTCCTGTCTCCCCACAATGTCCCTCAGCAAGGTTCTCCCAAGATGATGGCCAGATGGTGCTCTCGGGTACAGTCATAACCATGTCTTCCTAGCAGAGCATCAGGGGTGCACTCGAAGACAGGGCCAGTCCTCCTTGCCTGCACTAAACGGTGAGTAAAAACACCCGCAGCGTCTCGTGGACTGGGGAGATGCGACGCAGTCCAGTGGTGGTGAGGATAGGCAGGGACCGGAGTGTTTCCGTCTGTCTGTGTGATGCCTTGTCAGTATGGTACTGGGGTCTGCAGTGATGGGCTCCAGTGTGAAATGGGTCATAACTAGACAGACATGTGACCCGAAGGACTGAAAGAAGAGTTCATCCCCCAGGGATTGTCACCCCAGCACCTTTCCCTGGATTTTTGTTTTAAATTGACTCCCGAGACAAGCTGCTGCTCATTAAAGAGAATTCACCAGGCTAAGACATGTGCTTGGACCCCAGCTCCTAGGGTCATGTGATTACAGAGAATCTCAGCACCCATTTTTCTAAAAAAAAAAAAAAAAAAAGCCCTTATGGTTGTGAAGAAAAGCTTGAAAACGTGGGTAGAGTGACAGTGGTGCAGTGACATCTGCCTGAGTGTGCCGAGAGCCTGAAGCAGTAGCTTCGAGGGGGGAACTGCTCAGTGCATCTCAACGGGGAGTTTGTCACAGGGCATCCCTTCACCTACCCCATGACTCCCGCTGCGTAGGCTGTCCTTGGGGTCTCCCGGCCACAAACACCTGCATGCCGCTCCTCTGTCACCACACGTGCTTTTAAGCTTCCGTTTTAAAGCGTCACAGAATGTCGCACAGGTTTACGGCAGGTGGAGGCATTCACACAGCTACCACGCCTCTCCCAGGCTCATCCGCTGAGCTCCCCTTTACTCCCTCGTCCTCCCAGAGACACATCCTCCCAATTACTGAGCCAGCTGCCTCGTTAGCTCTGCAACTGCCACCCAAGTGTCAGTCAGCTCCGACGGAAAGTGGCTAATTGGCATCAATCAAGCCTGCAATCTTCCCACTGATGCAGCGACCTCAGTGACCAGGGAGTTGCAGCTGGCACCCTATCACACGTGTTCATGCCAAGAGCGATGGCTCTGGGGAGTGCCTGCACACCACCCCAGCAGGGGGCTGGGCATGGCGGGTGGAGAAGAACTCAGCAGGCCAGAAGCCCCACCCAAGCAGGTCCCCTCATGCTGCTGGGGGAGGTATAAAGGTGCCCCACCCCCTGCTACTATTTCTGCCTTTCCTGGAGGAAGAAGGGCCCTTGCATCTCTGGGAGAGGAAGCGGTGGCCCTCTCGCTTCAAGTGGTGGGGATCAGGGCCACACCACAGGGGCCGGGCCAGGCCCTGGGTGGGGATGTGGAGGGGATGTTGCGGTTCCCCTTGGGTCCCTTAATGCCTTAATCCAGATTGTTTGTGAGGAAAACGCCCAACCCTCCAGGTTTGAGTCTGCCCGTGCAGCATGGGCGGCCATCTGTCCCTTGTCTCTGTCTGTCTGCGTGATACCGTGTCAATGCTCCATTTCCTCTCTGCGGCTATCTCTAGCTCCTCACCTCCACTGGCCAGACTATGCATGTATTAGTCAGGTATCTAGAAAATGGCCAGCGTGCCGATCGTGTAGGGGGACCAGACAGCAAGTGTGAAAAATCGGGACAGGGGGTGGGGAGTAATAAGAGCCTATATAAGAAAAAGACCCAAAAATCGGGACTGTCCCTATAAAATCGGGCCATCTGGTCGCCCTACGATCATGTTACCTGGGTAGGATGCCAGCCAGGGTTTCTTGCCCTTGTGCCTATCAATGTCCCCTCCCAACACCGGGTTTAACGCTCTCTGCAATGCCCCCCAACCCCATTCCCTCACTCCCCGGTCTAGTTTGTGAAGTTGGTGCATGCTTCAGGGAAGGAATCCATTTCCACTCCTTCAGATGTCAAGGGAATTGAAAGCACTGCAAATATTTCCTTGATCTAAATTACACCGACCCCAGCAGGCTGCACTCGCGGTATAATCCAGGTTATGAATTGTAAAGCAGGCACGATGCAAAGCACCTGCAAAAATTCAATAAGCCTACGCCCGAGCTGCCCCGCGCAGGCCGACTGGCATCAGCCGTCCACGTGCTCAGCCTCTCCCACTGCCGCCCGCCTTGGAACAGCCACGGAAAACTCATTTCCCCGCTACGGGAAAAGCTGCCGTCAGGGCCCTCCTTAGGATGTACGGGGCCCTAAGCAGTATTATTAAACTGGTGCCCCTCCGCCGGCGCATTCGGCTCTGTGAATACTGGTGCCCCCGTTCTGCCCCTATACTGGTGCCCCTCCGCCAGCGCATTCAGCTCTGAGAATACTGGTGCCCCTGTACTGCCCCTATACTGGTGCCCCTCCGCCGGCGCATTCGGCTCTGTGAATACTGGTGCCCCTGCCTTCTGCCTAGTAAGGAGACTGCAGCGGGAGCCGATCCGCTCTCACCTGCTGTCCCGGTCATAGGCGCGGCCTCCGTGGGTGGGTGCTCTGGGGCTGGAGCACTCACGGGGCAAATGTAGAGCTCACAAACCAAAAGCGGCTGCTCTATAGTGCAGGGCCTCCAAACCTTCCCCAAGAGAAGAACCCTGTTTCTCATAAAAGTTATGGTGTCTTGAGACCTCCTCAGGTACCAGATCTTAGCCTTGTTGCCTTGAGCTCTCTTCATTCAGCTCCTTTGGCACCAACCCAAAGGGCTGGGGGAGTTTTGGTCCCCTGGGCTGGGATACTGGAAGAAGGGCCAGTGGAGGAACGCTGTAGTTCTAACATGTTCACACCGGGTTGCAGCACGCGTGGCATGCATCACCTGTGTGGGTACCGTTCCCACCTGCGCACTGCAAAGGCTCCATTCTTAATGAGCCGGAAACCTGCACAGACTCCCAGGGCCAGATCCAAAGAGGTGCCGAGCACCTGCCACTTCCATTGGTTTCAAGACAGCCCACGGGCGCTAAGAGATAGCAAAGCCCCTCTGGGTAGAGTGTGTCCCCTCCTGACCCAGGCCGGAAGCGGTCTAGTTATAGGACCCGATGGGGAGATTCCCGATGTCTGTGCTGAAGGATGATGTCGCCAGAACCAGGAACCTGTCAAGTAGCTGACAGAATGCAGTCAAATCAATCGGTAAATCAGTTGCAAATGACAAAGGAAGATTAAATCAGAGAGGAGCAGATTGAATCAGGGGCCATTAACAGATTAAAACGTTACATGGCATCAGATTAATGCAGAAAAATGTGAAACTAATGCGGCTCAGAGGCCCCGGCTCTTGTGCTTTCAATTTACCTTTTTTCACCGAAGAAACAGCTAGTTCTGCCCCCAAGCCATGACGCCCGGAGGAAGCACTTACTTGTGCTTTACAGACAGCTGCTAGGGTGGCCTCGTGAGTCTCTGAGAAGCAGGCCTGACGGTCCCCATGGAGAGGGTGAAGGGACTTGGACAAGGCCACACAGCGAGACGGTGGCAGGATTAGAACTCATGCCTCTCTTCGAGGTGCTAACTCAGCCTCCCTGTTTGCATGAGCAACTCATGGACTCATAGGCAAACCTGACACATTTGGAATGGAACAGAATTTTTCATGCAAACATTTTTATTCCATTCAAAAAGCTATTTTCCATCCAAAAAACCCCCCAACCTTTCCACTGGGGACAAACCCAAACATTTAACCCTTGGCGGCTGTTGAACCAGAAATGTGCACTGCCCAGCAAACCCAAAATGGCCAGCCATGGAGGGGTTAATTTGGGACTCTGCGGGAATCTGCCGCTAATGCTTTCATTCCGCCAGGACCTCCTTACTACCCTAAATCCACACAGGCCCAGGAAACCGGGACAAAGTCTGAGCCGTTGCAACAACACCTGGGAACAGGCATTATGATGTGGTGTGACAATATTTGATGAATTCATATGCGCCTAGGGGAAGAGACTAAGTAGGTGAATAAAGTGAGAATATTCTCTGTGACAATCAATATCCCTTCAATTGAACCGTCTCTACAGATGTGACATTTTGATTTTTCTTCTTTGGCCGTATTAACTGGATTTATGTCTTCTTAAAGTGGAAACAGCAGGGATTGGGAGAGACACCAACTGGCCCACGTGAAGCCATTCCAAGGGCAGGCAAAGTGGAACTGCACGTTCATATTAACTGATTGATTAATCCAATCCCCCGTCTCCATAGCCATGGGGCAGCCCTGTTGCTGAGGCGGCCAGGAGGAAGCCAGCTCATTTGAGAGACTAGAGCAGGAGAGGGAGACAATTACGAGATTATGGGCTCAAAGTGGCTCCAGAGTCCAGGCTAACCCCTTGTGAAGCACTGACGTCAAGGAGGTGGCTTCTCCTTTGTAGCCGAAGCAAGTGAGGCTAAAGGGCCAAATTCTGCTGTCACTTACCCCAGCGACACACTCCAGTGCAGTGACTTTGATGGCGCGTTCCTCCGTGTACCTGAGAAGGTTGGGCCAGACCCCTGGCTGGTGTAAATCACTGTAACTCCATTGGCTTCCATGGACCAGCCGAGGATCTGACCCAGTTATTCGGTCCAGAAGGAAGCACAGATTAGTGATGAGCTCAGGCAGTCCCCCACTCTGGGATTTGGATTTTACATGTAATTAGACCGATTAATTATTTGCATGACAGACGTGCGGAGAGGTTCCCTTCGTCCGGGATGTTGTGCAAATACTGTCAATATACACACACGCGCGTGCACCACCCCGCACACACCATGAGTGTGGGGCACAGCTGAAAAGATCGTACAGTTGGGTTCCCGTCACATCAGGTGCTGATCCAGAAGTCCATTGCTCTGGAAATCTCCAGCGAGCACCCGCACAGGTTGGGGTGGGACATGGCAGGAAGCTAGAGAAATTCGGACTGGAAAGGAGGTGAATTAACCACTGGACTAGCTAACCAAGGAACAAGGGGGCTTCTCCCCCACCTGAAGGCTTTAAATCAGGACTGGATGTCCGGGCATAGTGCACACAGAAGTTATGGCTGGCTGCAGGAACCACTGGGTGTGGGTCACTAAGCAGAAGGGCAGACAACATGATCACAGTAAAATCAGGCTTAAAAATATATGCCATCGTGTGCCAGCAATGCCCCTCTGCCATGTACATTGGTCAAACCAGAGAGTCTCTACGTAAAAGAATAAATGGACACAAATCAGACATCAAGAATTGTAACATTCAAAAACCAGTAGGAGAGCACTTCAATCTCCCTGGACACTCAATAACAGACTTAAAAGTGGCCATTCGTCAACAAAAAGACTTCAGAAACTGACTTCAACGAGAAACTGCAGAACTGGAATTAATTTGCAAACTTGACACCATCAAGTTAGGCCTGAATAAAGACTGGGAGTGACTGGGTCACTACAAAAAATAATTTCCCCTCTGTTGATATTCACCCCTTCTTGTCAACTGTTGGGAATGGGCCACATCCACCATGACTGAATTGGCCTCGTTAGCATTGACCTCCCCCACCCCCACTTGGTAAGGCAACTCCCTGCTGTATTTTCCACTCCATGCATCTGATGAAGTGGGTTCTAGCCCACGAAAGCTTATGCCCAAATAAATGTGTTAGTCTCTAAGGTACCACAAGGACTCCTCGTTGTTTTTGCTGATACAGACGAACACGGCTACCCCTCTGAAACCAGTAAAATCTCGGACTCTCGGCGTGTACTAGTTCACCCGAGGACACCTATGGCAGGCTGGTTTTTTCAAACCTAGCACATGCCAGAGGTGCCGGCAAAGCCATGCCAGCCTCTCTGCTGCGCTGGACACTGGGCGGAAGCTGCACCATTATGGAGGCAATGCGACCAGAACAGGTCCCCAGCATATGCACACACCTCAGTGGAGGCGCCCGAGCTGCAGCAAGAAAAGGCTCGTAACCTCTGCTCTAATGACCAGAAGGGTGATTCTAAGAGGATGGAAACAGGATTCTTCTCCCCCATAGGATGACAGGCTTAAAAAGCGAGACAGCTGGTCGCACATGAAAGTCCTACATGCACCATTAAGTGGTTCTTTATCGTTGAGGCTGCTGGACACGGACAGGCCCTGTGGTTCTCCCTAGCTCCCAGAGTGGCTATCACGGGCCGGGCTGTTTGGTAAAACCATTCCAGATCTACTTCAGTCCTGGCCTGGACTTCACTACGGTCCCCATCTCAGTTCCTTGATATCTCAGGCAGAGAGGGGACGGCGTATCGTCCTCATGGAGAGGGCAAAGACACAATGACTAGAGCGAGGAGCTCAGGAGGAGAGATCCGAACCTCAGGCAGATCTGATTGTCCAGTAAGGTTGGGGGAGCGAGAGATTGCTTTTGAAAAGACCAGCCAAAGAGAAGGTAGCTTGTTCTGGATCTGCCTGGTCGGAAGGGCGGGGCGTCTGGAGGAACGGTGCGCGGTGTGTGGATGCTGTGTTATCAATCGCTGGTGATGTAGTTACACCTCAAGGCCCAGGCAGGGATGAGGGGCCCGTTGCACTTGGTGCCCACACACAGCATGAAAAGTGCAGCCCTACTTTTAACCAAATTAGGGTAGCTTGCCCCCATTGGTCGCTGCCCACCAGAGGCTGCCCATGCTGGCTATAGAAGAACTCGGCGAGTACCAGGCTGTCTGCTCCTCCTTGGCTGCTAGGTGCTGTGCTGTGTATGTTCTCGGAACAAAGCCTGGAACCGGAGTCTGATGGGAGCGTGATCGTGTTCCGGAACAATCCCTGCCCCGGAGAACTTTCTGGCTCAGGATAAGACAGGGCCAGCAGGCAGACACAACACCGCAAATGGCGGGAGGGCAGGGTGACAATGGGACGATCACAGTGAAGGCTGGATTTCAGAGTTGTGGGTTGTACCAGCAAAGTCATCTCCTGGCTGCTGGAGTGGGCTTTCATGGGGGTTCCTGCCAACCGGAGAGGAGACAGACCAGAAAACACGCAGAGTAGATGCTCCTTTTGGGCTAGGAGCAGAGTGTGGTGGGAGGGACAGGCGGCATTCACAACCTCATTACCTCCAAGCTGGCTGGCGAGAACCTGGTCCGCCATCCCTTCCCATCGCTCATTCCCCAGGATAGTCAAAGTCAAATTAACCACGGCTTGAGCACTCAGCATGGGCAGAGCCATCCGGCTCTAATGGCGTGGTCGCCAACTCTCGCATGCCGCTGATGGGCTTGGATGGGGCTGGCAGGCGAGGCCAGTGGCTGGTGGCTCTGGACCCTGCTTAAGCTTTCTGGGTTGGGTCGGGAGAGGGGAATGTCCCACGCCTTAGCATGCGGGTTGGGCATGTCTCCCTCATGCCCACCATCCTGCTCCCCGGCTCTTGGTTCTCTAGCTAGCATCTGTGCATGCAGCACGTTCCAATGGCAGAGCAAAGGACAGAGCTGGGATTAGCTCCTTGGGCTATTTCCATCAATTAGGAGCAGAGAGAAGAGGGGGGCTAGCTGGCAGAAAGCAGCAAGGCCAGCTAAAGAGGTCTCTGGGGGACTCTTCTGATTTCCATGTGAAAGGGAGAGAGAGACGTTATTACATGCAAGAGCCAAACCCCACTCCAGTAGCTGCCGGGACCTGGCAGCCCAGCGCGTGAGCCTCGAGGGGCTGGTAGCGCTACGGGTGGCACAGTGCCAGGTGGTGGACACTGCCTGTGTCTCACAGGGAGCACAGAGGCAGGAGGGAGTAGAGAGGACTGTGGCGTGATTTAGGGATTCTCTGAGCAAGATACCCCATCTATGCCCAACCGCGACATTGCTGATGGAATAGCATTGCATCCGAGCCTGCTTCCTCGAGAATGCCACGCTGTGGCGTCTTTCTCCAGTGCCCTGCTTGGAAAGCGGGCATTGGGGTTGGCTTGGAGAAGAGAAGCACCTTGTGCATTGCTCTTGAATCTGGAATCCTGATCCAGAAGCGTTGTGTGCAGACTCTGGAGGGACGCATGTTGGCCGGAAGGCTGGGTCTTTCAAAGGAAGAGATGGGGAGATGCCCTCAGAACCAGCTGAGCATCAACATGTGACTGGCATGAAAACTGCTGTGATCAGCAGTGCTGTCGACTCCCATGATTTTATGGCGAGTCTCCCGATATTTAGTATTTTACTTAAAGATCCAGCTCCTGGAGTCATGTGAGTGCAAGGGAACCTCAGCTTTCATAAGACAAACCAACAAAGTTTGTGTGGTTTCAGAGGAAAGCTTGAAAAGGTGGCCCAAGGGCAGCCCTGGGATGGCAAAGAAAACCCCCTCTCATTTTATTTTTTAAGCCAGTCTCATGGGGCCTGGCTCCTGGTTTTTGAATGCTCAGGGTTGGCAAGGTCAGTTCAGGTCAAGAACACCTCAGCCTTTGAAATGACTCTTGATTTTAAACCCTCTCTCTGGTAGTAAGAAATAACTCCTGTGTCATCCACATCAGTCTTTTTGTAGCAGCTACACAAACACTGTTTCGCTTTTGACCATTACATCCTGACCGCCTTTCTCTCCCGCTGTTAACTGGCAGGCACTGCTTCCAGAGCTGCGTGCACGGGGCTTGATCCTGCTGGGCTCTGAGCAACTCTGGGAGTGGCCATCAGTGGGAGTTGAGTGCACTCGGCACGTCCAGGTGCTGCGTCTGAACTGGGAAGGATCTGAACTGGCTGGTGTCGGTACACGAACACAGCCAACCAGAGCAAGCCGTGGATTTGGCTGGAAACAAAGGGTTAACAAGAAACCAGCCTTTCTCAAATGCAAAAGGACCCAATCAACAAGGCGAGCTTCCGTGCAGGCGTCACTAATAAAAAAGAGCAAAGAGAGAACCCTTGACATTCAAACTAAAAATTGCAAGAAAATAATGATGTTTTTCTAACTGTTCTTGCTAGACACCCTTTTAGGTCCTTATCCAGCAGAACACTTAAATCCCTGAGCATCCTCTTACTTTGCAATGGCTTTGAGGCCACGTACAGTACAGTCCTGCTATGGTATCTTTTAAAAAAAAAATAATAAAGCACCAAGCAGCGCAAAGCAGGATATACTCCCTAGACAGACAGATCGAGTAGCTGAATAAATGTCAATCAGATCTCAGCTGCCACTCAGCCAGCTGCAGTTTCACTGCCACCCACATTCCACCCCTCCCACTGACTGGTGCACAAAGGAGGTTTGTTTGGAAAAGACGACAAATACAGTAAACTGGAGGGCAACAATGCACCTCTGCCAGGCGCTGCTGGCGGGCTAGTTACCTTCTGGTGATGACAGACTCCGGGGCCAAGTAAGCATTCCACCCCCGCTGGAAACACCCTTTGCTGCGACCCATCATGGATGAGGGCTAAGGTTGGAGACCGCAAAGCCAACACCTCGCTTATTGCAGCCTGGATCCTTTAGCAGGCTCAGCAGTGATACAAAATGCCTGGGCCCCTTGGAGTCACAGAGCAGCCCAGCACCCGCTGGGGATTGCCCGAATGTTCCCTCTTCTTGAAGTTGGCTTAAACAACAACAAACAAACTTCAGACTGAGTTACAGGCTCACCTGGGCTGTTCCTAAGGTTTTTCTCATGGTCCCCCCTGCTTTGGAGAGAGACTCAACCCTTTTATGCTCACGAACTGCAGCTAATAAGACCCAGCTGGTCTGGCTGCTGGACACACTGCGGTTCTAATCTCACCAGAGGCCTCTGGAAGTAGGTAGCTGAGGTACCCAGAAGTTTACCCTCCAGAGGGCCTTGGTACTAGCCCGTATACATAGCAAGGTCCTGTTACTCCATTGGGGAATGATGGAGCCCATGGCAATTCCGTAAGAGGAGATTATTTCCCCCAAGATTCTTGGCCGAATGTTCCTCTTCCCACACATCCTGGTGCCTGCCCCCTCTTCCTCTCGCTTTCAGCTTCCAGCCCCCTGCAAGGGAGGCCGCAGGTGCAACTCAGAATGGCTCAGCGGAGGGCAGCGTACCCTGGAGGGCAGTGCAGGCCGTTCATTGCATTGAAACCTGGAAGCCATTGACGCTGGCAGTATATCACTTGGGAAGCACTTGTTGCTGTGGAAACGTGAACAGATTTGTATTTAATTGTTGAAAGAAAATGTTTCCCAACGGCTGGGGAAGCTCCAAACTGTCGGCGTGTGGACAGCCGCTGAAAATCCCAGAGCTGCACTGGATTTTGGGAAGGAAGTAACCCAGGATCACCCCGTTTCACCTCCTTCTGTTTCGGCACGACCACGTCCCAGATCCTGTGTCACTTTCCAGGCCCAGATCCCAATTTAAGAGCTCTCCTGCTAGGCCACTGAGCTCCCCCTTCGCCTGCTGTGCACGCACTGCTCTTGAGATCTGCAAACACGCCCATATTCTCCCTGCCTTGAAACCTGCCACGGCTGTAACGATTTCCGTGATCTGCCTTTCCCCTCCTTTGCGCCCAAGGAGTTCAGAGAGAGAAACAAGCTTCCGCCTCCGCCCGCAAACGGCCTCTAATCGCATCCCCCAACCTGTTGCATGTGCTAATTTGCTGGATATTCCCCGTGATTCCTGTCATACCACCCAGCCTCTAAAACTAATGACTCATCCCCGGCACGGCCATTTGTTTGGGCTGGCTTCAGACAGACTAATGTTTTTAATGGCACATAATCATTTCTCAGAAGTCATTTGATGCCACTAATCATCTCGGTAATATGCCACCATGGAACGTGTAATGACATTCTGATACTCGGCTCTTCCCTAAGTAATCTATATTTTACCACATCTCTCCACTAATGATACTTACCACTGTTAATAAATGGCTACTTAGGCTCTTTTTTTCTTTTCCTGAGGGCGATAATTTCGGATTAAAATATAGAAATGGCAAAGTGAAGTCATGGATCAAGCGTTTGGGGTTGTTTTCCCCGGCCTCTCAAACCAAACCACCCTGGGCTGCCATTTTAATCCCTTTCTCCTTTGTCTAACTAATGGCATAATGACTTATCGCCTAGCCGAGAGGAGAAACGAAGCCCTCTGATTGGTGCGCCGGATCACCGAGCTGGGAGAGTAATAGAACAGTAATTTTCCTGCTCGTAACTTATTAGCCACTTCACTAAATTAACGAGTGTTAAAAAAAGAAAAAAGTTAAAATAAAACATTTTGTAATGAAATTTTATAATTGCAGCAAGAGGTTCTTCTTGGCATTGTGCCCAACTTCTTGGGGATGAATTAGCGCACTGTTACTCATGCTCCAACTCATTTTATTGCTTAATTAAAGGGACGCTGTCAGTTTAAAAAAAACCCACAGTTCTTTTAAAGAACAAATCTTCCCTGTGTTGCTAATAGCCCCTTCGATTATTAAAAGTGAATGAACTTTAAACATCAAACATACTATTTGTGCTGCTATTCTTATTTATTTGGATACATTTCAGAGCACGCTAAATGCTTTAAAGACAGATTTGCAAACGAGATCCCAGCCCCAAAGAAGTTATAATCTACCAGCCTTATCCAGCGATCCTTGCTCTTGGATTGCTCCCTCCGCCAAAGAGCTCACCGTTTTTTTGTGGTTGCACATTATTCCCAAGTGGCTGCTATCCAGCGCCTAGCACAATGGGGTTTGGCTTTTAGGTGCTACTGTGATACACATAATTAGTAATAATAGTATTATCACCATCTACTTCAATGGGGTTAGTTGCAGGAGTAAGGAATACTCACATGAGAAAAGGGAGCAGCACTGGGCCTTAAATAGAGAAGGTAAAAATAAAACAACAGGGCCTGGGAAGTGACAAAATTCGTTCACTTTTTGCATTTCTCCCAGCTCAGACCTAGTCTGTTTCACTTTTGGTTATGGTCATTGTCAAGTCAATTTCACTTTCAAGGTCTCCTGCACTAGCCCAGGGTTGCTATGCTTCAGTCACAAACACGTTAGGGGAATGATTATTTTTATGGGAGGGTGGAACCGTTGCCACTGGGATTAAACAAAAATGGAAGGTAACATCTCTGTGAGGCTAAGAACTTGCTTTGAAGTAGTTGAAATTTTGGGTCGAGACCACCAGATAGACATTTAAAGTCTGGCTTAAGCTATCATGGAACATCCTTGGGGATTATCAGTTGGAATGTGAGTATATATAGTTCCTCACAGAAAGGGCAAGGCACCTTCAGCTATTAGTAATTAAGGGCTCTCTTTCAGCTGGAAGATGTGGGTTCTAGTCCCCTGTGTATGGGAGTTATTTAGCAACTGTGTCTGTTGTCTACAACATGTATCTCATGCAAACCCTACAGTGAACAAATTGTTAAGGGGCATTTGCATTGGGCACCATCAGGCACTTGACATTCACTCCTCACAGTAGATAAACCTACGTCAGCATCTCCCATGCTATCTACACGGAACAGAATACAGGACAAGGGTGTGGCTAATGACCACCCGAGGGCAAGCAGCAAAATGGCAGAACACAGGGCTACGGGTGGAAGCTGGAGCTAGACAAATTCAGACCAGCAACAAAAAGCACATTTTTTAGAGGGAGGGCAACTTACCACGGGATGTGGTGGGTTCTCTGTCACTTGACGTCTTTAAGTCAAGACTGGGTGTTTCTCTCAAAGAGACGCTGTAACTCAAACAGAAGTTTTGGGCTTGATTCAAGAACTGTTTGGTGAAACGGTCTGGCCTGTGTTACGCAGGAGGTCAGACTAGATTATAATGGTCCCTTCTAGCCCTAAAAAACATGGATCTATGAAGGGCACCCATTGTGCCTCTCTCAGGGTAGCCAAGGCTAAAGAGAACGTTGGTGCTTTAATCCCGGGTAAGTGCTAGGTCACACATCTATGGCCAGGCTGGTGCAGAAGGAGGATTACCTTTGCTTACAATTGTAATCCGGGAGTAATTACTTGCTGTGTTCATTGGGAGAATACTAAACAGCATGGCCGTCTCTCTGTGACGCTCCTGCAACAGGGACAGTCGGCTCCAGCACGTCCTTGCACATACAGCAGAGATGGATGGTACCAAGCACCGACTGCTAAACAACAGGGGACAGCCCTCCCCGTGGAGTGACCCTCCTCCAGAACTGGTTGTGGGGCCCCACGTCATGCTCTCCTCTCCCCACTCCACTCCCCCACCCACTGACTTTTTCAGTAGTGATCAGGACAATCGTTCTGACTTTCCTGGACAATCAGCCCTCCAGCGACTAATTCGTATTGACATCAGTGTTGGACCGATGCCAGGGCCCTCTGGGGACCAGCCCTGATAGCTCAAGAAGGAACCCCAGCCCTTCCTAGACTGGTCCCCTCCATCCTGCATCCCGCCTGACTGACATGCACATCGGCTGGGGGCATGAGGCCTTTTCGGGAGCTGCACAGCCAAGCCGCAGTTATCACACAGTGCCGGAGGAGGAAGAGTCACTGCTAGGATGCTGCCTATAACGCGGCGTGCACTCACTGCCGCAGCGCCTCTTGCTGGTCAGTCCAGGAATTAGCTCAGTCCAGCCTCAGAGCGCCTCCTGCTGGCCGGGATCTCCCTACCAGTACCTGCTTCCTCGTCACTCTCCACCACTGTACTTCAGGCACTTCAGGCCCCCTTATCTGGGGGTGCTGGCCCGCAGCAGCGCCCCCTCACTCTGAGTCTCTCCTCCCAGGGGAGCCCTCTCTCCCTAGGCCCACCTTGCCTCAGTGGCTACTGCCAGTCGTCATCTAGCCCCCTTTCTCTGGGGCAAACTGCAGTCTGTCATGGCCACTCATCATTGGCAAGGGGGTTGGACCAGCTGCACTTCTAGCCCCAGCTCCCTCTCTGCAGCCCCAGTACCTCCTCAGGCCTTCCTGCCATGCCTCAGCCTGCGAGGTTGTCCATTCCCCAGCACCTCTCTGTCGAAGGTACCCTGTCTCTCCCAGGTCCTTCTCACTCCAGGGCTGGAGGGAGACTCTCTAGGCTCCCTACTCACAGCCCTCTTATCAGGGCCAGCTGTGCCCTGACTGAGCTCCCTAGCCAATCTCCCTCAGCTGCTCTCACTCCTTTTATCCCAGGAGCGGGGTAACCGCCCCGCTACACCGCCCATTTCCAAGACGTGCTGGTGTGCAGAGACTCGGTGTCTGGGGAAGGCGGACTGAAGGCCAACGGGGTGGAATTAATCCCGGAACTGGGCCCTGGAAAGGGGGCAGCGCACAGAAAGGCTGCCCTGAGGGGTCAGCGTTCCAGCAAGGAAAGGAGGAGCTGGGAGGACCCCGGGAGAAGCCAGAGGCGTGGGGACCAGAGGAGAGGCTGTGGGAAGCAGCACAAGGGACTCAGGGCTAAGAAGTGGCCCAAGGAAACAGCAACGTCTGAGGGAGCAGGCCTTGCTGCTCAATACAGGGTCCCTGGGCTGCAGCCCAGAGCTGAGGGTGGGCCCGGGTCCTCCTCCCAGCCCTGAGGAGGGTCTAGTGAGCCCATGGTGGGGCTGCAGAGTAGCCCTGGAGGATGGGCCAAGGAATAGCCCAACAGGGGGCAGACGGATCTTATATGTTGGGATGTTTCTGCATTTTTGTTTGTACTTTTGTTACCCCGGAAGGGGAGAGACTTTAAAGCGACCTGGCTGAGTCTGGAGAAGAGGCCACCTGCCGCAGGGCCTGGAGCAACCAACAGCCTGGGGCACTAGAGAGGAAGGCTGGCTATGCCACTCCCAGGCAGGAGGGGATGCTCCAGGGGTGAGTCATTCTTCCACGGCTGGTTGTTATTTGAGAGCTTAGGAGGATTGGCAAAGAAACCCAGAAGCATGCCAAGCACTGGGCAGAGATGGATCAAAGCAGAGGACATCCTGTTTGCTCCCCTGGGTGAGCTACCACTGGCAACCCACCCTCAGTGTTCAGACCACCCCTTGACTAATATTCACTCCCTTCCCAGGCCCACGAACAGCCCTGCTCAGGCTTCAGACACTGGCTAGTTATCTCCCAGCTTTGATCCTGGTAATTCCCCTAACTCATGAGCAAGGACACTGTAGCAAAGCTAAACCCACTGCACTTCTCCTGGTCCAGTGTCCTCCCTTCTATACCCCTGGAGCACAAAATCTGCCTGACCCAGGGGGTTCCGGATGGTAGAAAGCTGGAATGACGAAGCCGGAACTTGCAGTGCGCGGTGTCCATGTGGACGCTGACATTTTGGCCATTTAATCTTCATCTGCTGGGGAATTATTAACTGTCTGATCATTTCAGTCAAATGCCAAGTTTGGGAATGTGGTATTACATCTTCCAATAGGTCAATTCCAGTTCACGCAAGCAGCAAAAGGTCTTGTTAGTGTCTGCCATTAACCAATCCGTACACAGGTAATTTGCTCTGCTCTTGAAATTCACAGTTAAATGACTCATCATTATCTTATTAATGAAATCAGGGGCTGGAAATGAAGCCGAGGAGATGCTTAGGCATGAAAGCAATTTCAGAGCACAGGGACAAGCCTTGGAGATTGCTGTTTATCATTATCAGTGGCGCATTCTCACGCTCTTCCCTCTCCCTTTCTCCTCTTGTTCGCCTCAGCTACCTCTCCACTCCCCCTCTGCACCCTCCTCTTCCACTCCCCCAGGTACCATCATTCCCTTCTCAGATGCAATTGACACTGAATATAAAGCTCTCGGCATTCTGAGCCATTGCCTGGTTTCTCTGACCCCAGCTCTGCTTTACAGGGAAAACAAAGGCTCTGGGTTCTTGCTGACCAGCACACGCCCCCCCGACCAGACTGGATAACACTCTGTCTGGAATCAACTCTATTGCCCTCTGTACCTGCTGCTGTACATTGGTTCTGCTGATTGCACTTTTACATGTCAGCTTCAAGCACCCAGACATCACCACCCTCCACAGCGATGGACAGCAATGCGAATGACTCTCCGAAGGCAGAGCACATGCAAAGGGCTCCAAAGGATTTCCAGGTGCGTATCTTCCAACCCCAGTGGCATCCATTTGTGATCAGGACACAGACAGCCCTAGAACCTACCAATGGTGTTGTACTAGTACAAATGCTTGTGAGAAACCCAGGCTTGTGAGTGCATAGTCGTGACGAACAAATTTGGATAGGCTGCCTGCGACTATGCCTAACAGAAACCTGTGAACTGAGAGCTAATGCAAGGTTATAAGAATGGCCATACTGGATCAGACCAATGGTCCATCTAGCCCAGTATCCTGTCTTCCAACAGTGACCAATGCCAGATGCTTCAGAGGGAATGAACAGATTGAACAAACATCAAGTGATCCATCCCCTATTGTCCAATCCTAGCTTTTGGCAAACAGAGGCTAGGGACGCTCAGAGCATGGGGTTGCATCCCTGCCCATTCCAGCTAATAGCCATTGATGGACCTATCCTCCACTAACGTATCTAGTTCTTTTTTGAACCCTGTTATAGTTTTGGCCTTCGCAGACATCCTCCGGCAAGGAGTTCCACGGGTTGACCGTGTGTTGTGTGAAGAAGAACTTCCTTTTGTTTGTTTTAAACCTTCTGCCGGTTAATGTCGTTGGGTGACCCCTAGGTCAGTTCAAATAGAGCTGGAATAAAGCCAGGTCTCTAATATGACAGACCCTCATCCAGTCTGAGAACCGAAAAGGCACTATGTGAGTCACGTGACCAGCTACAACTAAGCAATGCAGCGTGCATGGCGCACCAATGAATAAATTGCTTCTCTCTCAGTAGCACCTAGGGGCTCCAACAAGCTCCGGGCCCCATTGTGCAAGGCGCTGCCAGACACAGGCCCAGCCCTGAAGAGTTGGCAATCCACGCCGCCTCTCAAAGGACAGTTGTGAAACATTTCATGTGAGTAAGGCAAATCAGTGTAAAAACCTGCCACCCGAACAAAGAAAACAAAACAAAATCCCTCCAGTAAATGTTTCCATCTCATCTGGAACCTTGTAACTGCATTTCCCATCACAGCCTCTGGTCTTGGCTGTACAACCTGACACCTCAGAGGGGCCTTAAAGTGCCGAACACCTGCTCTCCGCAAATCAGGCCCCTTCACGGTGTCTTAGGTTGGACACCCCAGGATCGAGGCACCCAAAATCACTAGTCCCTTTGGAAAATCTTGACAAACCTTTGTGTTGTATTCCCTCTGGACTAGTTTATCCAGCCCTAATTGGATTGCTGTCCAGTGCCGGTTTCTTGCTTGGCGACCCAGAGCCATTGAATTTGAAAAGCGATTGCCTGCATCAATTCTGCATGTTTCAGAACCAAGTTGCTTTGTATGCCAACCCGAGTCCTGGGACCAGCCGCCGCCGAAGGGAACCATTCTGAAAGCCTTGCTCTTCATTATACATGTTGAAATCACGGACGGAGCGTCTCCTCCTGGTGTTGAGTATCAGAGCTGCCAAATCCAATTTGATCGTCTCCTTCTTTCAAACTGATTCCAGATTGCTGCCTTTTGCCACTCTCCCTATTTCCATTGTAAACGAGGGCTGGGACTGTGCTGAGAGCCCATATTTGACTAACTGCATTATTCAACCAACAAACCGAGAGGTGAACTGCTGATTAGAGAAGAATTTAAAATGTGCTTTCATGCCTACAGGTTCCGCCGGTCTTGTTTAATGCCTGTGAATGCTGTAATTAGCCAGTGGTTTCAATTGATAGATGACATATTATCCTTTCCAGTTAATTATGGGTCCTTTTATTCATATGCCAGCATTTCACGCTCGATGGTTGATAGTGCCGGTAGCCCAGGTGTGACCACACCTGGAATTCTGTGCTAAGGGATGGTCCCTGCAGGATAAAAAGGACACAGAAAACAAAACACAAAACTCCCCTGAAGGGCCTGAGAGCAGGATTGGAGGATGAGACTGATGAATTTATAGGACTGTCATGGGACTCGCCACCGGACTGGCGCCTCCTCCTGGTCACTCTAAGGATTAGCCCAGGGACCCCGTAAATAGCAGCCTCCTGCAGTGTCTCTTGATAGTGCTCTATTTCCCTGGAGGTTTAGAGGTTTTTAAGGCCCGGCTTGACAAAGCCCTGGCTGGGATGATTTAGTTGGGGATTGGTCGTGCTTTGAGCAGGGGGTGGGACTAGAACCTCCTGAGGTCCCTTCCAACCCTGATATTCTCTGATGATTCTATGAGCCACTTCCCCAGGGCCCCAGCACCTTCTTCACCCTCACCTCTGGACACTCAGTTGCTCAGTCCCACAGCCAGCCAGGAGCTCCCTCTTACTCCCCCAGTCCCTGCCAGCAGCTGCTCTGTCCAAGGTGCATAGTTTTCTCAGCCCTCCAGGGCCAAATTCCTTATTCCCTGAGCTCCCAGCAGCAACTGACCCACTCTGGCCCGGCAGCTCTTTTTATGTGAGCCCCCTGGGCCTTGATTGGTTGCTTCCCATGCAGCATCTCTGGGCTACTTGGAGGACTTGCCTCCCCTGCTCCTTCCGGGACAGGGCATGGCTGACCCTTTCCATGCCTGTGTAGGGTAGGCACCACTTCTCAGAGAACCTCCTTTACGAGTGTGAACAAAATGTGTGTGTACATCTCTTTGGGTGCCCGGGTGCCGTGCTCACATGTGCAACTGGGTCTATCAATGCCTTGATGGAAATGGAATGAGTCAGAGCTCCAGGATGTGGGAGGACGAGGAGTCACGGCCAATGTAGGAAAATGTCAACTGGAGGTTAAGAAAAAGGTTTCTATGATCAGGAGCGATTGCAAGGTGGAATCAAAGGAGGTGGAGGAAAACTCTGTACTGCAGATAGTCAATTTACACTGTGAGTTCTTTGGGGCAGGGACTGTCTCCTACTCGGATAATCAGGGTCATTAGGCACTGCCCGAATGCTACTAATAAACAATAACAGTCAGAAATATTCAAGAGCGGTGTAGGGGGTCAGGTTGGATGTGTGGTGGGTTACCCCTCCACTCCGGGGTGCCACCTGATGTACGGGGGTCCCACTGAGCCCGCCCGTTCTTCCACCAGCTTGGGCTCCCTCACCCTGTCCTGCAATGCCCAGCCCTCAAGTGCATCCCCCCTCTGGAGTGTCTTGTTTTGCACAGAAATAGGTACAGCGCAAGCTCATGAAAATTGCCCCCTCCCTCAATGTGGAGGAAGATCTGCACAGCTTTTTGCCCCCCTGCCAGTTACAAATGGCACAAACTGGTTTATAGAAAACACAAACAAGTTTATTAACCACAAAGGACAGATTTTAAGTGATTGTAAGGGGTAGCAAATAGATCAAGGTAGATTACTGAGCAAATAAATAGAAATAATAGAAATATAGGGCTGGACAGGCCCTCAAGAGGCCACCTAGTCCAGGCCCCCACCTCTGTCCCCTCCCCACCCCATGCTGGGGTAGGATTAAGTATACCGAGACCAAACCATGGGAAAATACACATTTTCATCATTTTGATGCAAAATCCACTTTGTTTAAAAAATGGGCCTTGTTTTGTTTGAAACATCACATATTTTCTAGGAAAATGTCACACTTTTTGGCCCACAATGGGTCACTTTTCACTAAGAACTGCCCATTTTTGAGTTAAGATGTAATGCGAAATAGGGCCTTTTCCAGTCTTCTGTGGAGATGCTAAAACACTCCCATGTTGAGTCTTTTTCTGTTTTGCTGTGGAAACGGCACACAGCTTTGACATACTTGGCGTCTGTTGGTTGCAAACGCACCAACTAAGCTTAATACACTAAAGAAACTGGCTACAAGTAGTAATTACTCACCCTAAATGATGTTTTAAGCAGGTTGCAGAGATTCTTGAAGACAAACTTCTTCTGCTTGCAGCTCAGAATTCCAGATATTCCCTCACAGGCCAGACACCTTCTAGCCTGGGTCCAGCTCTTCCCCAGTTCACTCTTCGGTGTTTTTAGGAGTCATCTTGGGCAGGGATTCAGTGAAGAACTGATCCTGATTAACTCACTCCTCAGCCTTAAATAGGATTTACATATGGTGGGAATCCTTTGTTTCCAGGTTTGATCTCCACCCCTTTTCTGGAAAAATACTAGCAGGCCAAGATGGGGTCCAGTACCAGGTGACATGATCACCTGACCCTGCAGTGTCAAAGCTGCATCCCAGGAAGGTAGGAGATGAGCATTTTCAAAGTCTTATTGTCCTTCCTAATGGCCCATCTAGGCTGATTGTCTGCTGTCTGGTGGGCATTCCCAAGGTGCAGACACTTTTGCAATTGATACATAGTCCATGTTCCTAACTTCCAATACAGAAACGATGCACGCATACAAATAGGATAATCATATTCAGCAAATCATAACCTTTCCAATGATACCTCACATGACCCATCTGGCATAAAACATATCTTAGATATGCCATTCAGATCCTAGCAGATCTCTATGAAGAATATGAAGCGTAGTACCACAGGATGTTTTCCCTTTTCCACTCTTTTAATTTACTGATATGTCTCCTGGCAGCTCCCCTGTAATTACTAATGACCTCAGCATGTGGTTTCAACAACCCCTTGGAGTGAGAAGTTTCCAGAGACCCAGGAAGTGGGGGGAAACAAATCCACCATGTAATTGCAACAGCTACTAGACAAATCCAAGGAGGAGAGAAAATCTAAGTCACCCTCCTCCCATGAGAGAAGTGGCTGCAGGCTGAAAGAAAGCATGCATAGATCATTCTCCATGAAAGATACAGCCTAATGGGATGAACACACGGGTGAGCTGTCCATAGACTGGATAAACACTGACCTGCTGTGTAAACTTGGGCAAGTCATTCCCCCTCCCGTGCCTCAGTTTCCCCTCTCACCCCTTGTCTGTCTGTCTATTCAGACTGAGCTCTTCAGGGCAGGGACTGTCTCCTTCTATATGTATGTACAGCTCCTAGCACGGCGGAGTCCTGATTCCATCTGGGTCTCCAGGCACTACTGTACTACTATTAGTCTAATATACAGTAGAGAATTCAGTGGTCGGGGAGGGAAGGGTGTGGAACAAGGTTACCTCATAGAGCTTTTCAGCTGCTGGTCTCTATGATACTATGTGTGGCTCCTTATTGGTCTCTGCGCAGTATTCGTTCCCTCTCCACACACCTGACCTGCCTGGCTTCTGCCAGCTGTGAGAATATTTATCCTGTAACCCAGTGGATCCAAAACCATTCAAGCCAGTTACTGGGCTGGTGTTGGCTTTTACCAGGCTAAGATTTTTGCTAAACCATCCACATAGCCCTCATCACCTCCCATTCAGCTGCATGAGCCGGAACCGGCCATTCAGCTTGGGATTCTCCACACAGAATAGGCTTGGAACGGCCTAAACGCCATCCCAGAGCAGGCTGTGCCCAGTCGAGCAGCGGTGCATTGGGCGCACAGATGTTCATGTCTACTCGAGAGAGGAGACAACAGGTGCCAGTCAGAAAAAGTCCAAAGGACCAGTTCGTGTGCCAGCGGAGGGGGGCCCGGGCTTTGCCCTGCACTCATTCACAGGGAGCTCAGCAAAGCTGTTTTGTAAAGAAACCCGTGAATAAAATCCAAGCAGGTTCAACGGCAATAAAAATACAGACCGCGAATCCTGCGCTGACCTTCCGCCACCTTGTGCGTGACACGAGCTAGAAAAACAAAAACGCTGTTGGTGAACCGGGTCATTCGCGCCACAGCCAACGGAAACCAGCCGTCGTGCCTGGCGCTCGTGGAGTTATTGCCCACCAGGAAGCCAAAGGGTGAAGAAGCAGATTCCACAACATTCACTACCATGGCGGTCCCCTCCTTTTGTACTGGTATCTCACTCTATTCGCGAGGCTACTTAATGCATGAATTAGAGTTTGCAAAGACACTGTACACAATGGCTTCGAATCTCCTGTGAAAGTAAATGGAGGATGAGACCTCGCAAAAGCTGCCAATTACTTAAAGAACATAGTCACGGCAGCACCATTAATGTCATGGCAAGGAAGGGTTCCAGAACCATTCACTCCAGGCCGTTCAATATTACAATTCATGTCGCAAAGTTGACTTCAGTACCTAGCTCCTCTCGCTGAGCGGGGGACAGGCTTGGGCCATTAACCTTCCCAGTGTCAAGGTGTTCCAGCTCTCATATGCAGCTTAATTAGTCTCCAAGGTAATATAACAAAAGCCCACTTCACAAGGGAAGCTGTGTAGGCATCACTGACTCCTCACAAGCTCTAAAACACACTGCAAGGAAGACTTTGAAAAGGAGTAAAAGCAGGTGCAGGAGGTAGATGTGTCGCTTTAGAGACACACGCTCTGGGAGACAGAGATACCAGGTGGGCACTGGCTTCCTGATCCGAGAGGGCCAGTTTCACACTTTTCTGTAAACAGGTGCAACTTTGTTGGCATCAGAGAGCAGGGCTGGAGGGGGAGGAGGCCCGGGATTGCAACTGTGACTGCTTTGGGGTGGACATGCTAGAGAGGGCAAGGTGGGGGATTGGTAGCCCGCCCACAGGGATTTGAAAAAATAACTGCAGAGCTAGGCTGAGATACTCTTGTTGCCAGAGAGAGGAGACCTCAGCACCCCTTTGGGGTGAGCTGTACAGGGGAGAACGCATCAAGTCCTCAAGCCGGGCCCTGACCTCTCTGTTCCCACAGCTCGGACTCCAGCCCTGCTCAGAAACCGTAGAGGCAAAGCGCGCTCTGAGCAGGGGTGTGCAGACAGGCAAAGCGTCAGATCCCAGCTGACGTCAGAAGCTCTGGGTGTGGCAAAGAGCTTTCTGTTGAGGGCAGGGTCCATCCAGGCTTGATGCGCGTCCAGGGCCATGTTTAGTCTCCAAAGCTGTCCTGGGTTTGGGTACAAGCAGAAGTGAAGAGCTAAGAGGAGCAGCCAAGCAGCCAACTGCACTGAGTGTGTGCACCACCATCCCCGGCACACTTCGGAGATAGCTCCAGGTATCTGGTGGCAGGTACCACCCAACACAACAGCCAGCCAGCCAGTGAGAGCCATTCGCCCAAGAGAGCCACAGGGCTGTGGTATGTGCTGAGCCATTCTTCATTTGTGCCTGTTAGCATGTGCCCCCCACCCCAGACCCTTTCTATGGTGTCTAGTTATACGGGCACTAGAAACTTCCTCTGCCAGACTAGCATCGTCCCCCCTCCGTGCTACTCCCCGGGAGATACTGGAGTGATGGGGAGGAAGCCCTGTGTCCTCTGTGTGGCAGCCTCAGGCACGTTACGATGAGCCGCTCCTCCGTTGCTCTGTGTGCCCGGCTCCATGGGTTCTCAGCGTGAGCCAGCGAAAGCGCTCGGCTTGGCTGTGTTGCCAAATTCAGTCACGTAGAACTTGGCTCGGGAGCTGTCTCCCACTTGCATTGTGTGGGGCTGAGCAGAGAAAGGTGCTAATAAGACAGAGTGCTAATTAATTGCAGCACCAGCTCACCGAAGAGCCCTTGTAAGAGTTCCGGCTGTCAGACTGAACGGCAAGCCGAGATGCCGCGGTCTCGAAACGGCGCCATTCCAGATTTCAGATCATTAGGAGAATGAGAGCCTGCAAATGAACAGAGGGCCCCCCGCCTCTGAAGGGGAATCAGCCACACAACTCCCTTCCGGCCCCCACGGCTCATCCTGTAATTGTGCAGTGACTGGCAGCGTGGGCGTTAGGGGAGGGAAGCCAGGTTGAAAGGACTCAGCGGGGTGCTCTAGCCCTCTCACCTTCTCTGTGGATCAGGACACGTGACACGCACCAAACGGTGGGTTACTCTCGCCATGCACTGTGCACGCCTGGGCCACGCTAGCATCAATCCATGAGACATAGCCTTAAAATCCGCCCCGCTGCCTCGCCCTCAAACCCAGCCATCTGCGGCGGGGCTGGGGCACTCGGCACTCATCTGCCAACCAGCTCCAGTCCAGTGGTGGCTTTTCCTCTCCATGGGTCTATGTTTTTTCCCCTTCTGCAAATCACTTTGAACATGGCCTCTATAGCTGGTGTGACTCTCAAGGAGTCACTCGGTCTTCTCTAGTCATCGTTCCTAATTAATTAAAAAGTAATTACGTATGGATTCGGCTTTCATTATTTATGCCCCCTCCCCCCCCCGGCTGCCAGGATATTGCTTTCTTGTCTCGTTGGCGTTCTGTCTCTAGGCTAGTTTGCTACAAAGGGTTTAAGCATCTGGGACTTGACTCATCCCCAGTGTAACAGCACTGGAGTCCATGGCATTACCTTGGAGGAGACATTCCCCCCGTTGTTGTTATGGCTCAGTGGGTAGCAGTCTTGTTGCTGAAGCAGAAGGCCAGAGGTTCAAGTCCCACGACGAGAAAGGGCTTCAGACCAAACACTGCAATGCAGCAGGACAAGGGCTGTGAGGTCAGAGCTGCTGTACGTCTTCGATGGGAAGTTAAATTCAGGCTCCTTTCTTGTTCCGCCCACGTCCTGAGGCCTGTTTTGAACGGATTCAGAGACATCCCCAGCTTCCTCTGACACTCGAACAGGCTGTAAAGCTCCAGGTGCCGGGAACCCATTGCCAAGTGCAGGCTGCCACACCGGAAGTCCTCAAACTTTCTCAAGGTTCAGACCACATTTTAATACAGAGATTGTCTCATGAAGACTCTTCTCCCCTAGGTGACTCGGGGTTCCTCTTCCTGGCCCTATGCAGTCCCATAACATACCTGTGGCCACGACACAAGAATGGTCTGCGATCTGGAAAACCTGCCTCATACGGAGAGACTAACAGAGCTCCTTCTATTTCATTTAGTCCGGAGAAAGTTACGAGGTGACTTGATCACAGTCTACGAGCACTTACATGGGGAAGAGCTTTCTGATAGTCAAAGGTTCTTTAATCTAACCGGAAATGACCTAACGAGATCCAGTGGGTGAAGGCTGAAATTAGGTATATTCAGATGGGAAATAAGATGCGAATTTTTAACAGTGAGAATAATTACCAATTGGACACTTCTAGGGAGGAGTGTGGTGGTCACTGGTTTCTCCATCCTTTGGGGTCTTCAGGTGAAGACTGGACGTCTCTCTCTCAGCTAGAGCTCACACAGATGTTACGGGCTTGATCCAGGAATCCCTGGGTGAGGTTCTCTGCCCTGCGTTATGCAGGAAGTCAGACTAGATGGTCATAATGGTCCTTCTGGCCTTGAAATCTAGGACTCCATGAATGACACCAATTGCTTGTACCGATCAGAAACACTGGGCAAGGGCTCGGTGTCCTTTCAGCCTCTTTTTAGGGGACGGGAATAAAGGAAGAGACAGCATCAGGTGAGCAGCCAGCTCTCTGCAGAGCACCCAGCCCCAAGTGCTCCATGGACTTGTTTGGGGACCTCCAGCGTCACACCATGGCTGTGGTACTGTTGTCTGTCTCACCACATGTACCTTGAGTGTGACAGGGCTATGGAGACCTCTGTCGGTGTCCCCGCTCAGGACATAGGAGCTGGAGTATGTTTTATACAGGAGGAGGCAAGGATGTGCCATCCCAGAGGTGGTTGTGGAACGAAGGGTTCTTCCATTGACAGGTGGAAGGGCGGAGGGCGAGTGGCAGGGAGGTGTCCATGCAAACAAACAGCCTATGCATAAGGGTATATACCCCTTAAAGAGCTCTCTCGTCTTCTGCGGTGCCTGTCTTCTTGCAGCATGAGCACTTTTCGCTAGCAAGAATTGTTGTAGGAGAGAGATCTTTACTGGGCACGCAGAGGGGCTGGTGTCACATATTGGCTAGCAGCCCAGCTACCAGCCTGCCCATGGACTCACCAGAGTGGGTCCCTCCTGAAAGCTGACCTTCTTTCTCCTGTTCCACTTTCCCTTGTACAAGCACCACATGTAATTAAGAGGTGTCAGAGTCCATCCCAAATGCAAGTGTTTCACCGGGAACAGGGGCTGGGGTGGAATAAGTTTAAGTGCCCATGGCACCAGTCCTGGGGGGAGGGACCATCTGAGCATGGTCCATTTAATCCTTCCCCTGCTGAAAACAGGCTGTCCCCTCCACCCCATAGTCTGATGCGCTGATCAGTGGGCTCCCGTGTACCGGCTGATAATTGTAGAGCTGGCAATAGTCACATGTTGTTTGAAGGTGTCCATCAAGGAGACATACCCAATCAACCTCATCCGATGGGACATCCTGTCTCCCCATGTACTTCTCTGACCTCCAATAGTGACATTAGCAAATTTCTCCTAGCGAGGCAGTGGCCCCTCACAGAGATTATGTGACTCCCCCAGGTAGGCTTATGGCAGGGTCAAGGAGTGAGTCGAGGCCTCCTGAGTGCTGTTCACAAGATCATCCTTCCCCTTGTCCTGTAACTGAGACTCAAACCGGAATCCTTGTAACTCACAGGCAACGTCTCTCTGATGAGGCTCCCCCGGGAAAACCGGCACAGGCATCACAGCTAGGAGCCTCTCTCTGCAGAGCTCACAAGCGTTGCCCATTCCCGCTTTGCGGCCGTGCTAATGTGTCCACTCCTCCAGCTGAGCCTTTGTTCTCTTCTGAGCTTCAAAACAAATAACGAGAAAGGAGAAAAAAGGGCAAGTTTAACCACAGCAGGGAGAGAAAAATCCATCATTTCAAGTGTGTTTGTTTTGTGCGGGTACCAACAATAGACATGGAAATAAAAAAAAACAAAAAACCTTGCCACGGATCTAACTCCTCTTCAAGGCTGGAACTAGCTTAATTTTACAGTCTCGGCGTGTCAGGGACACTGCTTATTGCAAGTGCCTTCGTTGTCATCTTTCAAAGGAGACCCTAGGGCCATCTTGGTTTATCTCCATTTCAAAGCAGCACAGGGAATGATCAAAAAGTCAGCCCAACAATAGAAATAAAGTCACGGAGCAGCAGGCAAGATTTGGGTTTGATTATGTTAATTACAAGCAGGGAGAACCGGTCTCTTTTCACTGACTCTCAAAGCCATGGATGTTTCAGTTCTCACACGCCCTCGTTCCACTCAGAAGTGAAGCAGGCTAATTCCCTCTAAGTCGGGGGGCGCATGTTTCCATTCTGTAGCGGTCCAAACATCCTGCAGGGATAGCTCGGCGTGCAGCAGGAATGCTGTGGCCCGCTGCAGTGCTTCGCATAATTACTGCACGCGGGAGGATTTTTTATTTAGGGGAGTGCCGACAGAAACAAACCGCTGTGTGGTTCCCTATATGCTCCCACGCCCCCTGTATTGCTCTGAAACCTCCATCGGCTGCAGAGCATTCTGGGTAATGGCCAGGAATTGGATTGGGTGGAACAAGCAGCCAGGTCATCTATGATAGGTCGATGAATTGGGCATCCTTACTGCTGGCCCTGGAGAATTCAAGTTTCATTAACAACCTCCCTGCCAAACAATAGTTTGTGTCCTTCTTGGATGGGAAAAAAACTCGCAAGCATGCCGCCGGGCCCTGCTGTCTTACCGAGTCTGCAGACGTCCAGCCAGAGGGGTGGGTACGGGCAGCAGCGTAACCCCATTGAGTTGCCAGCTAAACCTCTCATGCAGCGTTGAGGAGGCACTGGGCTAGGCGGAGACAGCTGGCGATGGAGGGGTATGTCGGATTTGAGGGAGCTGGATGGTGGGACAGGAGGGGAGAAGCTCGCCAGTTACTGGGACCTGCCAGCAACGCATGGCACTTTCTTGAGCGCTATAAACAAGTGTTCCTTCCCTGGCAATTTCTCTGGGATGCCCATAGCGGCCTGCAGCCTCTTGGGTCTCCCGTTGTGCAGGAACAGCTCCCGTAGAAGGCAAGCGCATTAATGGGCGATGTCCTAGCTGTTTCTGGCTCTTTTAGTGCCGTGTTTTATGGGTCTCCCTATTTGCCTGCAGCTATGGGAAGCAGTTTGTTACAGAATCAATGCTGAGTTAATGGGGACAGTTTATTAGGAAGCGTGTGGAGCTATAACCTTTACACTGCTCAATCCTGCCTCCAACCAAGTGGCATTTAGGACTCCGGGGACTGCATGTTCTGAGATGCTGAGTGACCTTCGTCCCGTCTCTGGCGGCTTAATTCACAGCGTGCACCGTGCCAAAGGTGCCCGGGGCATGCGGCAGCCTCATGGGGCGCGCACAGCTCAGAGATGGTGTCAGGCCTCCAGTGGGGAGAGTCCTTGTCACAGGTGGGCCAAGGAATGGAAGCACAATATGGTACAGCCCAAACTCCTGAAGGCCTGATTCAAAGCCCCCCATTTGAGTGACGAGTGGCTGGGGTATTGCACCTGGAGCAGGGATTTCCGGCACAGGAGGTAGCAGCACCGTCTTTGCTACCTTTACGCTAGCGGAAGTTTCCCCTACCAACCAGCATTACTCCAGTGCAAATTTCCAGCCACTTGAAGTTGACTTTAAATCATCCTGCAAGTGGCTGTGTGTGGACTTGGTGGACTGGAGAATCTGTCCCAGGTGGTCAAGGTGAGATTTACTGAGCTCGGTGGGGCTGCTGGTTTGCTCTGCTACAGACTGATTATTTTCCCCACCATCAATTTTATTACATTCCAAAGGGGAAAAAAAAAGCCACCTTCCACTAAGAAAACTGACTCGGGTTGCTAAGTGACAACACTGCAGTAATTCATTGTATCATTTACAAAACTCCAGCACTTAAGAAAGCCAGGAATTGTATAGCTTAAGGACATCATAAATGTTGTGCTGCCTACATAATGCACTGGTTTTATCAAGTACAAAAATGCGTAGTTCATCAGAATCACCTTAACTCTGACCTGTGCACGGTGGCTGGTTTTTTTAAATGTATTTATCTTGATTTCAGTATCTAAATATTCTCTTAGAAGGGATATCACTGAATGGGGAGTATCGTTTGCTAGTATATGGAATTGACAGATTTTTGGGGGAGGATAAAGTACTTTAAATGGCTCTTTCTTGAGAATAATGAGGCATATGTAATTTAACAGGAAAGTATTATAACATCTCAATCGCTGGTTCAATTGGATATGTATAGGGACTTGCATTTGAGCCATTCAAATATGTCTTCCAGTTTCAACCATTTTCTTGACTTGAGAGCTATTTCCTATCCATGTGCTGAGGTACACCTGGCAAACCAGTAAAACTTTCACACCCAAACCTGTTGACTTGTGGCAGTGCGTGTCATTCATTTGAACCTATACAATTGACACCTTTCTTTTTCCAAAGGGTTTCGGTGTTGGGTTTATGTTTTGCACTTACTGGCGAAATCACTGAATTTCTTTTGGGGCAGGGTTCAGATAATGCGGTCGAGATGAGCTGGGTATCTCCTTATCTTCCATACAAATGCGTTTGGTGATGAGCTAGGCAGCGAAGAATATGGGATGCCCTGTCTAGTCATTCCCTTGCCTTTGAGGGCATGGGTTTGCGCATCTAACTCTGCCCATCGGAGACACTCCCTTGCGCTCTTTCAAGAGAAGTTCTGACCGACCAGAAACCGAAGACAACGATCCCTAGGGAAGGTCCCAAGCAATGAGAGCTATCAGGGGCTGAATGGTAAAACGCCTGTGCATGGCTTTGCATTTTCATCAGCACAACGCTGACCTCTAGTGGGCAGGGAGCGTTCGCAGTAGCCCAAGGTGCCCGGGAGGGCAGCAGCGGCAGGCCCTGCATATGGCACCTTGATGACTGCCCCAAGGAAGACAGCCAGAGGGGCAGTTATAACTTTATTAAGTGAGGACACTTCGTTCCCACTGGCATTTGATGCACTGCAGGCAGCGCGGGTGGACCCCATTGCTAGAGATTGATTCTGGCACAAAAGCGTCTGACAAGTGATTTGTAACTTGCGGATAGAGTTTGAGCGGGCAGCATGGTGCAGATAGAAAGGACTTTGGGAGCAGACACCAGGCCGAACATGCTGCAATATGCTCCCTACAGTAATTCATCCTCCTCTCCCCATGGCAGGTCAGGGGGGGCTTGCTGGCTGCCGGCACCTGTCAAAGGACAGCAGATCAAACTAACGTCTTACCCACATGTGTCAAAAGGATGCCCCCCATCTTCCTACCCCCCCGTACTGACTTCAGAGGAGTTACTCCAGATTGACAGAGAGCAGCTCGTGATCTTAGGTTTCCAAGCACGGTTGTGGTTCTATATAACTAAGGCAACGTGACAACTGGAGCAGGGCTACTTCTGCTGAGATGGACGCAGGACTTTCTATCTCAGCAGCCACCTGCGTAGTGCAGGTGCTGCCAATGCTCCAGCGGCCAGAAGCGTTAACCCAGAGATGGGGTTAGAGAAAGGCAAGGAAGTCCTTTTTCTGCAGGTTAATGGGGTTTTCCAGTGGGCCTCATTTAATAAAGGTGAAGGTGAATCTCTTACAGGTGCAATTACACACAGGGAGGGAGATGTTATAACACCCTCCTTCCCCACATCACTACTTACTCTCTCTGCTACTATTTAAAAAAAGACAAGGGAGGTAAGCAAAGTGCAGGAGGATGCAAGGAAGTGAAATAAGCCCAGACTTTAAAATACACAAGAATAGTGGTTCTAGGAACTGCCATAAATAATAGTGGCTCAGAACAGAGTGACTGATGGAGAGACAAGGGAGTAGGAGAAGAGGAATTTTCTCTGATAATTGAATTCCCTAAGAGCAACTCACTTCACTTCCTTGCGAATGAACCCTACAGCTGTCATGCCTTGGAGACTCAAACGAGCAGAGAAAACTCATGTTCACACCGTTCCATACAGGGTTAATTCTGAGCTCCTCACACCAGTGTCACACTCTGTCATTCCTCTGACTGGTACAGAGTTTCTGCTCTTTTACTCTAGGGTAAGATTAGAGTCAGACCTAACAGACGGCAATTTGAAACCATCTCTTGGACAGGTGGCCCCTAGACTAACTCAGAGAACCCTGAGCAACTCCCTCTCTATAAACAGGAACTTATATAGGGAGTTGCCTAGGCAGAGCTCCTCCCAGGGCGCACCTAAACCCCGCCTCTTCCTGGAGTGGAGGATAAAAGGCCAGTTGCAGAGTACTGTGGTTTCCCCCGTTACTGAGTAGGAGTTTCAGAGTAGGGGGACTGATGGGAAGGGTTGTAGGAAGAAGTGGCTAGGGGGTAGCTCTATTTTACCAGGCCTGCCAGTAAGCTTTGAGAGGGTGGGTGGGAGCCTGAGAGCTGAGACTTTTTTCCCCTTCAGTCTTTCAGCTTCTGGAGTAAAGGGCTTTCCTGTGTCTGACTCTTCTCAATGAAAGGAGCCTTTGCTTGGGGGGGTGTTGTTCTGTGTCAGGAAAACCCAAGCAAGAGGCTTCTGCACTCAGAACATGAGCATAACATGAGAACCTGGGAACCTTCTGCTTAGACGGCGCTAGATTGAGATGACTCTCACCTGTCTCCCAGCCTTTCCTTAGTGAAGGGGGATGACTGACACAAGCTTTTCGTTCTTCAAGAAGGAGGCAGACAGCTCCCTTATCCTCGGGCTTCACCTTCTCTGGTGAGGTCACTCTGGTGCTAGGAAATAAATGCATTGGCAGCTGCAGACTCATTCCTTATTTCCAGCACTAACTACATCACACTTCACCCAGGAGCTGAGAGACTAGAGTGACCAGTGTTCGAACCGCATTTATCCCTCTCGCGACACAGAAAATTAAAGCCTTGCAGTGTGTGAAGTCCCTGGTCAAACAGAGCTTAGCTGAGCTGTAGCCAGGGTTTCCCCCTCTTTCTCCCAGCTTTCTAGAGCACCTGGAACTGGCCCAGCAATCCATCTAGAAGGACTTGAGAGACCAGAAGTCTCCATATCCTTTACGGCATCCTTCCTACCCTGTCCTGAAGCATCAGAAAATCTTTTTCTGCCCTTTGATGCAATGAAAGGGCCCTACACTTAAGGCAAATAAAAGAATATACTGTTATGTAGTGTGAAGTCAACTGCTGGAACTCACTGCTGCAGGAGGTGATTGTGTTAACCATTGTGGCTAACAGGCTGGCTCATTTGAGGGCAAGTGTTTCCTTTTCAGTTAAGTGCTGTCTGTGTATTGCACTGTAACAATAAGTAACCTTTGTAGTTATGCAGCCTAGGAAAAAGGTAATTCCATGACAGGCTTTGGGGTGGGAACTGACTGCAGTTAGGCTAAGGTAGCATTGCATGGAGGTGTGTCTAGATCGTGATCATGTTAATAGCTGCATTGCCCCTTGGGAGGCAGTGTGCAGGGCAGAGAAGATATTTGACTGGAAAGACCCCCATAGTCCAGCCTTGCCCTGCTTCTGGGCACGTTCTCCTGGCCCCTGCACCTGTAAACTGAGCTTTGCAGCCTTCAACTGCCCAGTGCTTGCAGAAGTAGACCCTTCCCTTGGGCATCCCCTTCCATGCCCTGATAACGTCTCTAAGAGCTGCTCTCAGCCTCTGCCTGGCTTACTGGAGTTCATTATCCCAGCAGGAGAGCCAGCGCCTGCCCAGTTCGCCGGGTGCACCGGGTTTGTGCACGACCGCGAGTTACAATCAATCAAGTCACCAGCCCTTCTCTGCCACATCTGTGCTGCCGGCCACTGCTGGAGACAGGGCACTGCATTAGAGCTGCAGGCCCCGAGGACCAAGGCTGACAGTGCCTACGTTCCAAAGTGGCATGCACAAGTTTCTGTCTGAAGGTGACGTGTTTGGAGACTGAACACGTGTGTGCTGCTCAGTGGGCGTGTCCAGTCATCTCTGTGATCAGCCGCAGACAAGGAGTCAGCACCTGGCTTCAGTCCCCCAGGTGTCCCCGGTGGGGTGGTACAGTGGGGCTGGGGATTGACAGTCCCACAGATACTACAGGGATGGGGGCCATAGGAGAGCCGAGCTAGACAGAAGGGCCACGAGGCACTCGGAGACAAGCCAGGGAATGTTTCTCAAGAGGCAGAGGGGGCGAGATCTCGGAGACGGCGGAGCACTGTTAGTCAGAGGGCTGGATCGGAGCCTTGGCTGAGTTCTTGCAATTTGCTTTCCTGTTTATATATAAACACTTTTGATTCCATTTATTGTAAGCTGGCCTCTTTGAGACCTCAACGTAAAAACCACTGGGGAGCCAAACCTGCTGGCTCAAAGATATTTGCTGTTGCTGGATCCATTCCACTGGCCTTTTCTCATCCTCTTTTTATATGTTACTTCTACACACGCACAATCTGTGTTTCCCTTTGGAGACTAAACAGAATATGCATCATGGTGACAGAGTCACTGTGTTTTAGTCCAAGCGCTCCTGACTTTCCACCCCACATCTCTGGCCAGCTGATCTCATTTCCATGCTGTGGATTTACAAAGAAGGGACTTTTTAAAAAAGAAAATGCACAAGCGTTGCCTGGTTGTTGGTTTTTGTTGTAAACCTGGCTCCCTGTCAGCTATGCTCCAGTTTGTGTCGTGTAAAGATGTCTTAATGGTTTGGTAAATATCCCTCCGTTTGATCAGCGTTCAGGGGGATATTTTCCCATCCTCTGTTATAAATAATTTGGCAACATAAATGTTGTCATTGCTAATTATCTGGGTATTCCAGAAACCTTAAAAAACCGAAACCAACCCACGAGATAGCCGAGTGCTGCTGGGTATTTTGTGTAGAATTCAGGAGATTTGATAAAAGTGCTGACAGCTGGCAAAGCCCCTTCTGCCTTTTAACTGAGAGCTAATAAATATCCCTGAAGATCAAGGGGGAATACGGCTTTTTGTTGTTGTTGTGCCTTGTTCAATCCCTGGCTCAGTTAAATGCAGCGGAGTGGATCCATAGCTTGGCCATCTGCTCCTGATTGTAAACATGTGGCTACAAAGTGAGTGTCACTTATGCTAATTCAGGGAAAGGTGGCAGCTCGTTATATGTCCCTTGAAGTGATTGCGTAAAATCCTTTCACCCACCGTGGTGGGCCAGGGTGACCAGAGGGCAAATGTGAAAAATCGGGGACGGGGGTGGGGGGCAATAGGAGCCTATATAAGAAAAAGTCCCAAATATCGGGACTGCCCCTATAAAATCAGGACATCTGTTCACCGTAGGGTGGGCTGGCAGCATTGTGACCCCCACAAGAAGGGTCTCTTCCCCCCCCCACTCCAATTGACCAGGAAACGGGGGGAAGACATGACAGCCCAACACTGCAATCGTGTGTGTACAGCTGCAGAGAAGGGACGGGAAGGGTGCATTGGTAAGATGCCACAAAGCCTTTAAACTCAAGGTCACCGGTTCAATTCCAGCCCCAAAGGTGTTGCTGTCTAATGGCAGTTTGGAGGCCTGTGTGAAATGAGTTTTGAGGGGTCTCAGCCCAGTTCCCAATGGGCACGTGTCCACACTGCAAGCACCTCTCCTCAATGGGTTCTCATTGCTACCCAGAGAGGGCAAGGGCTGAGTGCATCAGAGGGAGCTGATCCTTCTTGGAAACGCTGGCACTTGCAAGTCATGGGCACGCTGGTGGAGGGGCGAGTCCTTGCCCAGCTGCTGCCCAGCCTGTATGAGCTCTGTAGATGGACAGGGATGTTCAGTCCCCGGGGCTGCCCTCCTGGCGCATTTCAGCAGCGTGGTGTTTGCCGTTATATAGTGATTAAAAAAATACCTGTCAAAAAAAAAAAAAAAATAGACCAAGGAACTGAATAGAGTCTGTATCTAAACTCTTAACAATGGAAAGGGTTTTGAACAAAGCCTCAAGAATTGATGTTTTCCCGAGGGAGGGAGAGAGACAGAACCACAAAAACACGATTAAATTCCCACTACACGCAAAGAAAGTGCTCCCAGCCCCTGGGACACAAACAACCCATTGTCTGGATTATTCCTTCCCCCGAGGGCTGATATGAAAAGCAGCTGTCACAGGTGGGCGGTGGGCGGGCAGCCTTATCCTCCATCCTTCGTACCCCAGATGTCAGGGGGGCACCCTGTGAGGTATATTCATCAGGTAAAAGATCCTCTGAGCCCCTTTGGGACGGGAGGTGATGGGGGAAGAAGGAAGCAGCTGGAGGGGTGGGGGGAGCAGGCGTGAAAAAAAGCTCTTCATGGCTCAGAGGATCTGCCCTAGGGGACAGAAAGATCCACTGAAGCTGAATTGGTAAATGGCACTGAAGGAGCAGCTCCCAGGGGCTCAGGCAGAGAGAGAAAGTCCCTTTGGCTCAGCAGGTTGCGCTATTGCCTCTGAGCTGTGGGGTGCCCAGTTCAAATCCCAGGGTGAACACGTGTGCCGGGCATGTCTAGGAGATGGATGCTGTTCCCTGGTACAGCAGTGTCATGTTACCAGACAGGGCGACCTGCTCCCAGGGAGGGGAGGTTAGCCATCTACAGGGTATTTTCTGGCTGATGAAAGGTGGTGGATACAGAGCCCTGAAAAGGGAAGTTGTCTGTGTATCCCTAGAGCACAGGCAGTGAGGGGGCAACCTTCCCCCATGCGCCATTCTACCTACGTGTCCCAGCCCTCTTCTGCAGGTACTTGTCCCCTGGCCCAGCCAGCCTCCCCTCTGGCTATTTATGGAGCTCCAGAGAAGTACCAGTGGCGTCTCTCCATTTCCAGGATGTAGGAGGAATAGCTGGTCGCGGGGATAGAGAACTCATTGTGGGGTGTCCTGTCAGTCATTGTTCCCTCCTGCAGCCAGCCAGAGCTCAGTGGAAGGGCTCTCTTGCATTCATGAGCACCCCCCCTCGGGGTTCATAGTTTTGTTGATCCAGTGGCACGTAGCTGTCCTGGGGGATCTGTCTGGTGGCTCTGGCCAGGTGTTGCACATCAGGCTGAGACCCTACACCGGACTCTGTGGGGAGCCCTTTGCCGTGAAGTTTTCATAGCGATCTGCGTTCTGTACCCTGTGGAGCTCCTCCTCCCAGAGGAGTTGTCGTGATCCATGATCCAGCCAGGAGGTCGCTGGTCAGGTCAGTATCTGACAGGACAGGCTCAGCTGTCTGCCCAGTCACTTTCTGTCACCAGATCTTTGGGCACTGACTGATGACCCAAAATGGCACCAAGGAAGTGGAGCAGTTTACCAATGTGAGGGCTGGGAGCTGTCCTGGAGGAGGCAGGATCTCTGAGGTGACTCTTCCTCCGACCTCCTTTACCTTCCTTACTCTTGCTTGGGTCCTCTTCATCTACAGCCCTGGGTTCTCTGCCGGGACCACCACCAAGCTGCCAGCGGCTGCTGTTTATCAGTGGGCCTGTCTTCTGGGGATTGCACCAAGAGCAGTTTTCTCCAGTCGGCAAGAAGCACCTTACTGCTGACGGAGGTTGGAACTGAACCGGCGAGGAAAGGGTTGAACCCCAATCATCAGTCCTCCAAGCTCTCCTGTCCGTCTGCAGGAGCCCTACCCTGCGGTTGGTTCTGATGAAGGAATGTTTTGTGTGGGTTTTTTTTTTTTTTTAAAGTACCATCTCTTGGACCATAAACCCCACCAGGGGAATCCGACTTCTCCCTCCGGCCCCTCCCCACTAGATAAATAATGCAGGCCGTTAACTGTAATGACTTTAAAGGGAAAGTTGGTGAGGTCACTGGTGGAAGGTGGAGAAAACGAAAAGACTGAAGGCAGCCGAACAATCACTCCAGCCCAAATCCCTAATGAATCACGGTGACACAGATACATGGAGAGACGTTGCTGCCTCATTAAAAGCCGGACTACAACAAGGCGAGAAAATAACTTCATTTGGGCTGTATTGGCCGTGCTGATTGGGGGTGGTTTCCTTCCCCATGCTGGGCGAGTGTTTATAAAATCGTAATTAGGTTTCACATTTGGAACGGAGACTGATCTAAGCCTTTGCCTTAATGGACTCCCGTCCCCTGGGATGTTGAGGCCCCGTGCACAGGACGGCATGGGGATGGGGCGGAGAGCGGAGTGAGGAGAGCTCTCTTTCAGTCACAGATGGATGGCTGATAGCTTTCGGGCTGTCATTTTTTTTTTTTTAATCTAAACCTCAAATTGGACTCAAAGCAGCTATTTATAACCTGTCAGGAGAAGCTGGCATTTCACTATCAAATTTCTATTGAATGAATTTCTAACATCCTTTTCCTGCGGCAGATAAGTAGGGGCAGAGACAAGAGAGCCAGGTGGGGGTGGTAGCCGGGAGGTTCCCCCAGGGACAAGCTGGTGTGTGGCAGTCAGGGAGGGCTCTCCCCACCCAGCAAGTGTTGCCTGTGATGCCGCTGGGTGAAACTTAAGGCTGCTTTTCCCCCCAAAGACCTGAATCCCAAGGAATTCGGTACCTAACTGGGTTCCTTTGGGAATCCCAGCCTAACATGGGGTCCCCGAGGAAAACCCACGAAGAAGGTTGAGAGTGTATCAGTAACGGATGAGTAAAACGCAGAACGGCCCATTCCATACCTTCAAATGTCAGGAGGGCGTCTCCCCTTCCCCTGGCAATCATGAGATTTGGTTTAAAAATCGTGAGATTTTTAAAAAATAAAAATAAATTCAGCTTCTTTCCATTTGTCTTCTGGTGTCTGAGCCGTTAGGGGGCAGCTGGGTCACATTTTCGAGGCAGGCCGTGCTCCGTAAGTCACGTCCCCCCTACTGGGCCCTCCAGAGCCCCTGGTCTGCTGACCTTGAAGGCCTGTTGCACGGCCTACTCCTTGCCCCAGCGGAAGGGAGCGGGTGGGTTTCTCCCTCCACCATTTGCAAGAATTTGGCACAACTGTCATCTATGTAGGGGAATCACCTGGGTTTGTTGCCCCCATAGGTGAATCGGGAGCTCGGGGGCAGTTTTCTTGGTGGCCTTTCTGGGCAGATCCCCTTTATTGTACGGGATGTCCTGCGCCAGGGCTGAGGTAACTGCAAAGCCCACCTGGGGGCACCAGCACGCGCCCCGAGAGTTTGGAAACAAAACTCCTCAGAATGGCGAGTCTCAGGCCGAAAGCCGGAGTTGAGGCCAATTTGCCCTCACTGTGGCGGAGGAGGGACAGTCGGCCCAGCGCCAGCCTTCCCCGGTGAGGGTCCCACCTCAAAGCACCCCCCAACTCTTCAGCTGCCTTGCAGCATCGTGCCCTGAGATCCTACAGCGATGAGCTTCCCACCTCAGACAGTTCATCCCCAGCCCGGTGCTGGGCTGATCCCCGGGGGGTGCCTTAGAGCAAGTTCCCTGAGGATGGGTCTGAGGGCAGAGTCGTTAAGAAGTCAAGAGCCAACCCGTGAGCAGAGTGGGAGGAAGAGAGACCCTGGGGGAAGAGCCGGTCGTCACATAGTCTCCATGTGCTTTTCCCGTCTGTGTGGTGTCTTTTGTTTTAGGCTTTGCTCATAAGCTCTTTAGATCAGGGAGCATCTTTCCATTATGTGTGTGGACTGCTCCCCACACAAGGGGTCCCTGGTCTATGACGCAGGCCCCTGATCCTAACCCTCCCCAGGGTGGGCGCTATAGACCAGTAGCTCCCAGCAGCCTCCAGGTGGGAGCCAGAAGGGGCTGGGATTCTCTTACGTCTGAGAAAGGAAATCGACAGCAGATCTGCGCCACCCGTTTCCGACTCCGCTCCACCAGCCTTGGGTCTCCGCAGCAAAAGCTCCGGGTGTGAGTGCGAGGCAACGCCAGCAGGACACGCGAGTGCTGCAAGTGGCCTTGGATGGCCAGGGAGGAGCGTTCCCCTGCATGCCTCTCTGACTGGTAGACCCCATTCCCACCGCCATTTGAACGAGCTTGCCCCCGCCGCCAATGGGTGAAATGCTCGCTCCTGCAGCCTTTAAGACAAACAAGCCACTGGGTGAGTGGATTTCGGAGACCAAAATTAAACAGCCGCTGGCCTGAAATAGCCAAGCGCACAGCTGCCACGACCTGGTACCTCCAGCTCCCCACGGGGGTTGGGCAACTTGCACGCAGCTTCTGCCTGAATGGCTGACAAGATAAAATACCTGCTCCATCAAATATTTACTGCACCCTGGGAGTGTCTCTGCCTCCTCATGCTCCTCTTCTGAAAGGCTAGCCGGGGAGCTAACTGCGTGCAGGCTGGTTCGCCTCACAGGTTTGCTTCCCGACTCGGCTGGGCAGCTGGGAGAACTGACGAGTTTTATCCCACGAGCAATGCAAGGGGGGAACCCAGCCAAGCCTCTTTGTGACTGGAGTCAAGAATGGGGCCTGTCTGCTCCCTAAAGCCTCAACTCCAGCTCCCCCCAGCTTTGCACAAACCATTTGTGAGCTTAAAACGGAGCAATGGCAAAGGGTCGGCCCCCCTAGGTTTGGAGTCCTAATACATGCGCGTGCGTTGGATAACTGAGAACTCACCCCCAGGCTGTTCAGTGGCTGTACAGCGGAAGAGACACTGTAGGCTGAGCAAAAGCCAAGTTCGGCAGGAGTTAAGGTTGTGTATGTATCAGTAATTTAGCACTTACCATGACAGTGATGTTGCAATGGTCCCCAAACCCAGCATTATAAACCCTAGAGAGTCAGAATTAACCATAAGTTTAAAAGAAATCCAAACATGCTATGGTCCGGAAATGCCAGACAACCTTAACTCTTAAGGTTAAATCTCTTCTCAAGTGACCTAAGCTAAACTGGGGGGAGGAAAGCCACCCTCACACTGGAACAAGAGTGGCCACCTGGGGGTTATACTGGTACAACTAGATGGGTTTAAATTCACACCTTGGGTTATATTGGAAAAACTTTCCCATGTAGCTAAGGCCTTTGATTTTCAGTGTCCCTATCCGTCCTCTTCACAAGTTATGAAAACACAGTCAGGGGATGGGTTGATGGCATCACCTCGGGTGTTCACCAAGTATCTCTACAAATGCTCCTCCTAAATTCCAGGAGGTCCTCAGACAGTGCCAGTGAAACTTACAATTGGTAGCAGTGGGATGAAGTAGTTATTTTGGGGGCGGGACGGACAAACCAGATCTGAGACGATAACGGTCCTGACCCTTCAGGGAAGCCTTTGTGTGGTTTGTCCATCCCTGTGGGGTTGGCCCAGAGCCGTGCCCAAAGCAGGCAGGCTTTGGCTCCTTGGGGCCCACATGGTTCTACTTTGTGTGGGGTTCACGGCCACTGTGCTGTGACCTCACACTCAAAACAGCCACGCCCACCAAGTCCTGCGAGGGGTTGGAGCTGAGCCGTAAGCCCGCCCCAGGAGCCCTGGAGGGGGAGAAGAGTTTGTTGCAGGTTGGCTCAGGTTTGTTGGGAAGGAACCTGGGCTCAGTTCTGGTTTGTAAAGAGACTCAAAACCAGGTGAAATTCGTCATGGCCCTGACCTTTGCATGGGAACAGTTTGCAGAGCTCCAGTTCTGGCTCCTTTAGCATCCCAGCTTGTTAACAGAAGCCACTGGCATTTCTCACCCCACCCCCAGGCACTGCCTCCCAGTCCCACAGCATGGATCTTTGATGAATTTTAAACTTGATTTTAATATTACATGAGCTGTTCGTTTCCCTGTTTGCTGAACTGCAGCAAGAAAGAGCATGTGTGTGATGCTGGAATCTCAGCAAGAAAATCCAAGCTGTTATTAGTGTGATTAACGTGTTGGTATTATCCTGAAGGGATCCCCGTTTCCTGCCCTGAGTTCTCCCACCTGTCACCTCAGTGAATGGTCTGTTGTGGGAAATGTTTTTTTTACAGCATCGTTCCAGTTTGCATCCCTTATGGGGGCTGGATTCCAAAGAGCTTGGTGGTAGCTTAAACCAAATGAGTCCCCCCCGTTCCCACAACCCGTCACAACAATAACAAAGAGTCTGACGTAATCCTACATTAGCACTCGCCCTCTGAGAGCTCAGTGCCCCAGGACCAGGAATGAATAAAGCCACACAACCCTTCTATGGTTGTATAATCCCAGGGTATCGTCCCCATATTACAGATAAGGAACCTGAGGAGCTAAATGACTTGCTGTGGTCAAATTAGCGGCAGAGGTGGGGAGAGAACCCAGCTGTCCTGATTTCCATTCCTGGGCTGAGTCACTAGACTGGTGGTCTCCTTTGACCTAAATTGATGATGATGTTTGATGTCATGGTCATAGAGTTCTGCCTTAAATGCAGCATCAGAGAGACGGAGGGGAAACCTGGATTGAGAAGGAGCAAACTCATCTTCTGCTGCACATGGTAGTAATAACTGCCCAACAATCGGGAGAGGGGAAGAGAGCAGGCGGCTGGCGAAATAAATTGCTTTTTTGTGTATAACGTTTGTGTGATTCTTTCACGCTGCCCCAGTGATAAGGTCCCACCTGTATGAGCTTCACACTTCATACAATTGAAGCTAATGGAAGGTCAACAAGGAGCAGGCCCGGACAATCCAATGCCACGAGAGAGAGCCCAGCGAGGAGAGCAGCTGCTGGTTACCCAGCGCGGGGCTAGCAAGCTGATGTACGGTGCTTAGCTGCATTCCCCATACCATGCACTGGCTGAGAACGAGGGGAGTTCAGCTCCTTGCAGTGGCTGAGAACGGGCAGCAGGCAGTGGCCAGACATCAATGGGAAGCCAGTTGCTACTACTTGGGTGAGCAAGTATGATTAAAGCTGTACAAACACATCCTCGCTGGGGGAATCTCTGCAACTAAAGAGCCAACACACCGTTATTTCTGCTTCCTTTAAACCGAATCCAGGTCCTAGGGCAATCACTGCCTGACCCATTATGTGTAATGATCATGTAATAGGTGGGATTAGTATGTAGCCACAGCAGGCTTTGGCCTGGGGTATTTCAGTGCTCCCATGTGAGCAGAGAGAACCTGGCTACACGGCATTAAGTAATATTCATGTAGCATTCGTGCCCTGGAGCCAAAAAGAAGTAGGAATAAAACACCCATTAAATGAATTTGTGGCTTTGAAACAGCCCCCAAGGCTCCTCTTCAGCTCCCGTCCACCAGCTGCTCAGCGTTTCGTGCGGCTGGCCCCGCGGAGTGGTGAAACGCCGGCCCAAAGCACAGACACTGCGTGGCACAGAGCAGCTCGTCAGCCTGGGCCCTGACCCCTCGGAAACTCCGCATGCGGCGAGAGCTGCAGAAGTGTCCCGTCCAGCCCGGACGTGGAAAAACGAGTTAGACAGTTGTATTAAAATGCAAATTTCTGCCTTGCTTGCTGGTTTATCATCTGCAAAGTTTATGCAATTTGCCAGTTATAGAAGAAAAATTATCATAATGGGCCCCCAGGGTAAAAAGGATACCAAACATAACTTATCCTCCCATTCCACTACAATTATCTACCACTTTTGTGCTTTATTTCCCCCCCACCCCGAAAATTGAAACCATCAATAGGAGCTGTGTACCAAGGTGGAATGAATGTAGCATTAGCAACAATCAAGGCATTTGTGTATGTGTGTTTTCCCCCCCGCCCCCGAAGTATTTCCCCCCATCTCCTCACCCCTTTATTTTGCTTGTTACGTCATCGCCTGAAATAAAACATCTTAATTGTTTGGGGAAATGGAGGTTAAGGGCATCGGAGACCCCTCTGAAAAGTGCATCAGAGAAATGTCTGTAAAGCTGTCAGTAGAGACCGGTGGAACAGAGGGAATAGGGTGTGTGTGTGTGTGTGTGTGTGTGTGTGTGTGTGGTGGGGGGTTTAAGGAGCTGCATTTCTTAAACAACAACAAGAGAACTATTTAACAGGTTGTGTAAAGGGAATTCAAGAACTAACTCTCTCTCTCTCTCTCTCTCTCTCGCTCTCTCTCTCTCTCATTCCAAGGAAGCAATTGAGCTTTGGCCTCCAAGAAGCTCTGGGAAATAACTGTTTCCACTTGGTTCTGAGTGTTTTGGGGTCTGCGTGGCACCTTTGAAAGGGAAGCAGTCTTAACACAGACAAGATTCAGGCGTAAGGCAAGCAGGAACTGCGCTAGCTGCCTTCCTCTCATGAGTTTCGGTCAGAACATCATGCAGCACTAAGGCCTATGCCTCATGGAGTCTAAGGATCCCATGTCAACCCAGTTCCCTTTCTCAGTCAAACGTGTCATCTCATCCAAAACGATCAGCAATCTTTAACCCTCTGCTGACTGCGTCCCGTTTTGTGTTGAATACACTGAGTTCGATTTGAACCCTTCCTTTGGCCTCCTCGTTGTCTGGATCAGCCACACACCTCCACCAGGATCGGGCCCCTGTTGTGCAAGGCACTGCAGTGAGAGACCGCCCCTGTCCCAGAGAGTTTGCAGTCTCAATGGACAAAGGGTGGGGGGAGAAACTGAGTCCCAGTGAGGGGAAGAGACTTGCTGAGGGCCACACAGCAGGTCCGGGGCAGGTCTCCTGAGTCCAGGTCAGTGCCCTATCCACTAGGCCCCATTGCCTTTGCAGCAGCATTCCCTTGCTACGTCTTCAGGACTGACTGCAGCAGCTCCCACTGCTCTGCAAAGTTCCCTGCTGCACCCTCCCTGGATGAGGCTCTGCGCAGCACTCCCCGGACATCCAGCCAAGGAAGGGGCCTGCCAGCCAGGAGCCTTGGCCAATAGCCCGCCATCGGCCAGAGGAATGTCTGCTGCAGGACACGCAGGAGGCCGCGCCTCCCACTCAAGGGCTGCTTGCCCCCGCCGCACTCCCCTGCCTCTGGGAAGTTCACCCCGGTCTGCTGCGTTGCAGTGCAGCCGTGCAGGCTGGCTCGGGCGACGCAAGGGAGAGTGTCCTGAGCCCGGCTCAAAGGCAGGGCCTCAGAGCTCCTACAAGGGTCCGTCAGAGTCTTTCTGGCCAGGCAGCAGCTGGCCCCTCTTTCCCAGACCCATAAAACAGCAACAGCGAGTGCCAGCCAACAGCACTGAGTGACCTTCAAGGGCAGGCAGGAGACAGAGCCGGTGACTCATAAAGCGCCTGCCAGATCCATAAAGCACAATATGACTCAGCCCCTCCGTCCCTCCTTCGCTCGGGCAGTGAAGTCTCTGTTCCCTTCCTGCAGCACCGCCCGGGGCTGAGACGGGCTCCTGGGCGTCTCGACGTGCGGGACTGGGCGACAGATGTGTGCAGGGAAACGGGTGGGAGGGAGGACAATCGCCGTGTCCCCGAGATTTCTAATGCTGCAGTCCTGGGACACTGGGCATTAAGTACGGGGCGGGGGGCACGGAGGAGCCTAGGATGGAACGAGACAATGGAGAAGGGGAGGAGAGAGAGACCAAGGGTGTATTTTAGGCTGTTCCCATGCAGCAGGGTGGTGTGCATGGGGAAGGAGGGGTCAGTAGCATGGCTGTGGGTGTGGCCAGCGTGCAAGGGGGCGTGGCACATATAATTAAAGGAGCCGCAAGGGGAGGAAGCATGGGAGGGTGACCAGACAGCAAGTGGGAAAAATCGGGATGCGGGTGGGGGGTAATAGGAGCCTATATAAGAAAAAGCCCCAAATACCAGGACTGTGCCTATAAAATCAGGACATCTGGTCACCCTAAAGCATGGCATCTGGCAGTAGTGCATAGGACATGACGTTGGAGGAACAGGGGCTGCTTCGCACCAGGAGGAAATGGGCTGCCCCCTCCCCATCCCCAGGGGTTGGGGACCTTCTATATGCCCAGCGCTGAGCTGCAGCACCTCCCGGGGATGGATGCTGCACACAAGTGGCTAGATCCGTTCATAAATATGCCAGGTCTTTGTTAGCGCCAGCCAAAAGCAACGCCACCCTCTCGGAGACGCCGCTGTCTCCAGCAGGGAGCTGACCCGCGGTTCCTTGTCTCTGAAGCATCAGACAGACAGAATGGGGGCAGCGCGTGCTGTACCGTGCGCTGTATGTCATCTCTGCGCTGCTAGATGGGGCCTTCGAAAGGCACAGCCATTTAGGGCGAGGAAGAGGAGGGAGGCAGCCCAAACAGGGATGAGAATAGACAGCAGCAGGCGACGGAGCAGGAGTGCCACAGGCTGCCCTTGGGGACACCCCTGGGCCAGCAGGAGGTTGGACTTCAGAAGTGGGGGACGTCCTGTGGCTAGCAGATCCCTGCCTCTCCCTGAATAAAAAGGGAAGATTTGACTGCAGTTGGCTATTCCTCCGCCGCTTTCAGAACACCTGGCTTCTCACTGGCTTTGCTACAAATATATTTGGACCAATAAGTAAAAGCGAACCAGCCTGAGTGTGAGGAGCCCCGGGGCCCACATTTTATAGGCTCATTGTGTCTTTCTCCATCACACTTCTAGGGAGCAGTTGGCAAACGGTCTCTTGGGAGGATGTGGCATAAAAATAACTGCAGCAATAAGCGGCACGGCCCAGCAAGGATCTCAAAGCCAGATCCATGTTTTGCAAGACCCTGACTTCAGCCTGCTTCTCAGTTCTATCACAAATAACCCGGCCTCCAATTAGTCCGTTTGCTGGCTGTTCAGATGCTTGGCGCTTGGTTTCATTGCGTAAATCTGTCACTTAGTGGTCAATGGGCTCACCTGGCAGCTGCTTCCTTGTAAAGAAAATGTGTCGTTCTGAAGTTACACTCCTGCGTGGATCACGCTGGTTTCAACAATTCAGGATGACTGACTAGCAGCCGAGCTTGCAGGCCCCTTCACCCTCCCGCGGGAGCGGGCTGTGGATTCCCAAGGCCTCTGCGACATGCAGCTGTGGAGAGGATCTTCATCCTCGCCGATTTCTCTGCAAAACCACCTGCTTCTGGGAAAATCCCCCCTCCTCCGCTTCTGGGCCAGCTTCCCATCCAGGCGGCTTCCTTCGCTTCCACCTGGCCAAAGAGTCCATCTTCGGCCAACGCCCAACGCCATGTGATAAAGAGGCGACACCTAAGAATGCTGGCAAGGGGCTGGCTGTTGATTTCTTGGCCCTTTCAGGGCTACAAAGGGTTAATAACAAGGCTCGGGGTCCAGCGGCTCTCAGTAGGGGATAGAGCAGGAGACTGGAGAAGTGCAGGGAAGTCCTAGTTCCTCCCCCTGTCCCAGAGTCTCCACAGTGGCAGTGTAACTGGCCACAGAACATTAGCTCCACATTACAAAGTTATGTACCATAAAACAATGCATTCCCTTGACGACAGTATTTTATAAATGACATGCACGCCAGAGACTGGGGGAGAGGGGAGGTAGTGCCGGTGTCTAGTTGTGAGCCGCGTGGGCTGGGAAAGAGAAGCCAGGCGGTTCCGGCCCCTGTCCCACAAACAAGTGACACCTTCCTAGGAGAAAGGCGCCTCCCCCAGTGTGATTAGCGTCTCTTCTCACCGGATGGGGCGTGGGAGGTTTGGTTCTCAACCAGAAGTTTGCCCTTCTCTTAGCTCCTGAAATCCAAGAATCGCAAAGCGCTTTATGGACGTTCATGAAGCCTCACAATCTCCCCCACAGCAAGGTGGGCTAATTCATCCCTATCCCCATGGCACTGTCAAGGGCACATGGCATCTGGCAAACAAACAAAAGTGGAGTCCCGGCCTAGATGCGAGTTGTTCCAGCAAAGGTGGAGGGGGAGGGATAGCTCAGTGGTTTGAGCATTGGCCTGCTAAACCCAGAGTTGTGAGTTCAATCCTTGAGGGGTCAGGGGCAAAAATCAGTACTTGGTCCTGCTAGTGAAGGCAGGGGGCTGGACTCAATGACCTTTCAAGGGCCCTTCCAGTTCTAGGAGATGGGATATCTCCATTTAAAAACAGGTTTGAAGTCAGATCCAGTGCCCCTAGTTCCTGAGGCAAGGCTGGCCTTACAGTTAAGGTGTGGGCAGCTAGGAGGGGGAACTAGGTTCAGCTACCAGAGCCCTGGGTGTCTTGGGCCAGTCACTGATTCTGTCTCTGTTCCCAATCTGCATAGCCAAGCATGATAAGAGTGCATGGTTTTATACTCTGGGCCCGGTGGCACTTGAGGGATTTGGCCCTGACAGCAGGAAGATCAGGAGCAGGTGACAAAGGGGGAAGTTGCGGGGTGGTGGTGCTGGTGCTGGGAAGTCTGGTATTACAGTCCTGCTTGGCGGAGAAAGAAACCCCATTTTGTGCAACATCCCCCCACCTTTACAGCTCTGCCAATGCCCCCCAACCCTGACCCACAGCCCCCCTGCTATTCCAGCCCTGGGCTCCCCTGACACAGCTCTGCTGGCACTCCTCAAATGGGGCCTCAGCCCCTCTGGCTGAGTACAGATGACCCATTATGCCAAATTGTGGTGTGGTTTTTGTGCCATCCACTGGGAACGGCAGCTGGGAGAGAACCAAAGCCATTCTCACTTGGGCCCCAGTCCAGGTCTCCAGAGGGGAAAGGTGGGGTGCCAACCCCCTTCCAGCCCTCCCTCTCCCCCTCCCCCAGACCCTGTGCCAGCTCATTCACATTCCACTGCTCTCTCCACGGACGCCTGCGGCATATCTCCTCTTCTGTCTTGCCTCGGTTGCCGTGAGAAGGGGAAAAATGAGCTTGATTCCGTGCATGTGTTTCTGACACTCAAAGCCGCTGCTAATGGCATTCCTGCAAACAGGCAACGACTGGCACGACGTGAAATATGCATGTCGCTGACAGCAGCGAGAGACGAGACGAAAGGCACCTTCCGCGTCATTCGGGCTGACAGGTGACGGCTGTGCTGAACCTGACAGGGGGAAATGTTGGCTGTGCCGCTGGGAAAATGGCAAACAGCCACGGGGCGCCGGGAAAGTGGGAAAGGGCATGAAGTAGAGGGGAGTGCTGGGCTGGAGGCAGGAATGATTGAGTGAGGGTCCTGGCCCGTGCTAGGCAGGAGGTCCGACTAGGTGATCACAATGGTCCTTTCTGGAACTGAACCTATGGATCTGTGAAACCCCCCATAAAACCCTTATCAAAAGACCTCAAGCTAAAGATGGGCCGTTCTCCACCCGAACACACTGGCCATTTCATCACAGATTGGCCCCGGGATCCCTCTAACCTCACCCAGCTCACAGCCCCAAGCTGGAGTTGTGCAGGAAGAGCAGGGGCAGATCTTGGGCCAAAGGCATCCCTGGTCACTGAAACACCGCCCTGGGGTCTAGCCCATTGGTGCTCACGACTGGTGTCCCGACTGTCAAGCTGTCCTGTGGGACTGGGTACCAATGCCAGGGCAGACTGTTAGTAACCAGGGCGCACACCCCAAATCGGCTGCGAGTTCACCAACCAATTACCAAGTGCAAACTCCTCGGGCACTAGAACAGCCAAGTCACAGACAGTCCCCTGGGGTACAGAACAGAACGGGGATCTGTCTCACCACCCAGGTGAGCCTGCCAAAAAGATGGTCCCTTACACCAAGGATCACGGCAGTATTCCGGTTCCTCCCAGTCCCAAAGGACCAGTCAATTACCCCAGGTCAGTTGCGCCTTAGATCTCACACCACAGACATCGCTTGTAGCCAATGCTATAATTAACTAGCTAAAGATTTATAAAGTAGGCAAAAGAAACCAGAGAATTATTTACAAGGTGAAAGCAGGTAAACACGGGTATCATAGAATCTTCCAATCTTAAATTTCAAAAAATAATAGCTGCTTCTAGGATAAGCAAACTCCCTCTGTCCTTTAGGGCCAACCCAGTCTAAGTACTGGGGATCTTTGCGACCTCTCCCCCCGAGTCCAAGCAGCATAAAGATACAGTTCCTCCTTGCTAGGGGTTTTGATTCCCTTCCCCACTTCTCCTTTGAGCTGCAAAAGCAGCTGATGGGAGGAATTCACTTGCATGACTCATCTTCGGGGGAGAGGGGCAACAAAGTCTTTTGTCCTCTGAATTGTTCCACTCTAGTTATCTGGTGCTCGTGGGCCTTGGAGGGGGGCAGGGGAGGGGGCACAGAACTGTTTGTTGGAGACCAGCATTTCACACCAGTTGTTACTGTCTCTGTTGCCTGGTGATTTACAGTTACAAAGGCTTACAACGCAACTGCTCAAATATTACCTTCCAGTGTGGGATACGGACCCTCTAAGTGAGATTAATGCCGGCAGCAGCTCACAAGCATTCAATAAAGTCGAAACACTAAGCACAGTCTTATCATTCCAATATCCATTTCAACCCTACTAACCCCCCAGGTGAGCTGGACTGATTGCAGCTGCATTTGTCAGGATTCAATGGCGGCACGGGGGACCTCGGCATGAGCTGGCATCTGGTCTGCCAGCGTGACAGATTGTTTGTTTTATGGAGGTACCTGGAGGTCCCAGCTGAGATCCGGACCCCTTTGTTCTAGACACATAGACCGAGACAGTCCCTGCCCCAAAGAACTTCCAGTCTAACTAGATCAGACAGACAAAAGGCAGGAGGGGAAGCTGAGGTAGGGAGAGTGGCGGTGACTTGCCCAAGGCAACACTGCTGTCTCCACAGATGCCTGGAGAACTGTGTCCCAGAACCGTTCCCAGGCCTCGGATGAACCGGGCTGTGCAGTATGCCTGGTCTCTGACATTCCTACCCCCACTCATCAGGTGATATCTGGGCACCCTGGAGATCCCTGAAATAAAATATATAATTACCCCTCACCCCGCGTTCTTGGTGCAGTGTCCCCCAGCCCTCGCCATGCAGGGGGGGACAACTACATCAGGATCATCTCCTGAACAGGAATGATTTATAACCGCTCTCCCCCTGAGGACCGTCAGCTGCTCCAGACGCTCGCAGCTGGTGCTGTCGAGACAGGCACTACTACGGAGGAAGGGTCTGCACGGGAGGAGTATTTTTAGCTTTCTCATTAACCGAATGCTTTCAAATTAGCCTTCTATTAACCTCAAAGTAAAATGAAAGCATTTGAAAGATAGTGTTTTTCCTTCCAGGGCTTAAGCCTCCTGCAGAATATCAAGGTTTTCGTGATTAACGTCACATCTGCCTTGAGGCGCTAATGAAGTGGAATTTTATAATATTCAACTTCTATGGAATAATTGGTCTGTATTAAATGGGTGCCAAGAAGGCTGCACGCTGCCTACAATGTGGCACAGCATGGGTCACTCTCATTATTTTCCCCCTGCATTGCTCCTTAGGTTGAACACTAGCTGTGTTATTTGTAGGGTTGCTCGCGAGCTCTGGGCTGCTCCAGCTCAGAGCTGGTTCGTTGTTGTAGGGTTGCTCAGATACTCTGGGATCCTGGAATTCTGTTTAAATAAAAACAGCACTGGGAAATAACTAAAAGCAAGAGCAAACCACATAAGTTTCTCAAGAATCTCAAGGGCTGCATGACAGAAAAGAATAAAGAAGATAGATGAGATCTGGGGCTTCTGACCTGTGTCTCTGAAAAATGGTTTCTACTGCCCTAGGCGTTTCAGATCACATTGGGATGGGACAAGAGAGAGGAGCATCTATTTTTGTTGGTCCTTCCTTCCCATCCGAGGATCATACGCCGCTCTGAGCAATGTTACGTAATAATCCGTTATATGACACTTTTCACAGAAAAGTGCCCACTGCTGGGAAGCTGTTTATTTAATTAACATGTTGCTAAAAAGATAAGCGGATGATTCTCTGCCCCTGCTGGATTATAGTATTACAGGGAATTATAGATGGGTGAAACCATGGCTTCCATTTGCCGAATCCCCAAAGTTTGCAGTGACTCATATAAGTGCTTTGGCCTATTCCTACAATGCCTTTCTGCTGCTGACATCACAGGGTCCCTGCCTTTGCCCGTGCAGCACGTCCTCACTTTAACAGATGACATCAGTTGAAAATACGCTGCATATTGGCTGGGCATGGGGTGGGGGGGTGTCACTCGCACATTCCCAGAATACCGGACATTCCGATACTCCCAGGAGTGCCATGGGCCCGCCCCTGCCAGTGTGACCTTGCTGGCATGCGAGGTCACGGAGCAGGGCGCTTTTCATTACGGCATCCCCCGTCCCATGCCGGACAAAACCACGTCCAGTTTTGTCTCCATACTGGACAGGGGACAAACATTACGAAAGCAGGACTGTCCGGTTTACAGCTGGCTGAGTGGCCTGCGGGCCATCCGTCCGGTGCATTGCCTTTTGGGTCTTATTGCAGTGCACTGTGGGATACCAGAGCTCTTCTCTGGAGTTTGAGGTCAAGTTCCCACACTTCCCTCTGTTCCATTCCACAATTTGCCCTTCCTTATGCTGGTTTTCAATCTCTCCATCATCTCGCTGCCAGAAGCATGGAGGCTAAAGAGATCAGCAGCGCTGTCTGGTCTGTTTTAGAGACAGGGCGACAGATTCTTCTGTGTTTGCGGAACCGCAACTACCCCAGTGGCTGGGTGTGGAGCAGTGGGCACGAGAGAACTGAGGAGGCGTGGATGATGCAGACTGTGAATGAAAGTCACCAGCTGCTGCAGGCTTTCACTGACCGGCACTTTGGGGCCTGCGTGAAACAAGCATCGAGTGGTGGCATCTGCTGAGCTGGGGAGAGACAGGACTTGCCCTTCCCTTGCATGGCAGCTCTGGGGGAGGGAGAGGGGAGGAGATCAGACCCACTTCCAGGTACCTTTTGGGTTGGAAACCCCATGGTTACAACACTGTGAAATTTCAGATGTAAACAGCTGAAAACGTGAAATTGACCAATTTAAAACCCCTTTGGCCGTGAAATTGATCAAAATGGACCCTGAATTTGGTAGGGCTCTAAGCATAGGCCTTTGTGCCATAATACTTAGGGAGGGTCTAAATCTGCTTGAGGAGCTGCATGATGTCTTGAGGAACTTCTCGACGCACTTCTTGGTTCTTCTGCCTGTCCTCCACCAAGCGTTCCCTGAGCTCACGGGCGCCGGACTCAGAATTGTTGAGCGGCTCAGAGGACATGTCCTCTCTTGTGTGTTTCTTCTTCCTCCTTCTCCCCATCAGGCTTTCAGCAGGCATGGAAGGCGGGGCATCCAGGGTACCCCAGCCAAGGTCACTGAGAAACACCCACCCAACCAGCCATTGTTAGATTTAAGAGGATACCAGACAGCAAAAAATAAGTGGCTAAAACATTTCCCATATAGAGCTGCATAAATATATGAATGGGGCACATTCAGACCTGCTGGCTTCAGGGCCATGTGACAGCACACGCGATGATGAGTATATAGGGGGGCATTTCAAACCCTCTAGCCACAAGGAGTGGGGCCAGGGGTGGTACTCTGGGTAAGTGCATAGTACACTGCTTGGCTTATTTCAGGCAGGGGTGATCCTGGCAGATACAGCTCTCAGGAGGGTGCCAAAGGCCCCCAGAAGGAAGCTACTTGAGATGCGTCGTATGCTGCTGACCTCTTCCCAGCGATGGAACCTGCCAAACTCACGGTAGCGTGGCATGGGGAGAGGTTGTACCACGGTGGGAGAAATGAGGCCGCTCTCCGAGAAATGTGCGGGCAAAGATCAAACAATATTTGCTTGAAAGTGTCAGTGGAATTGTTCCAGAGAACAAAACGGGCGTCCGGACCAAGACAGACCAGAAGCTCCGTGAGCGGAGAAGAGTTTCTGATCACCAGCTACTTCTGTGAGCCAGTCCAAGCCCAGCCCCTCGTTCTTGAATCTATGCAGAGCAGGAAAGTAACTCGCTTTAGACTTGGACTCTGGGACTTGAAAACCAAAATATTGTGCTTTGGACTAGAAATCCTGCAGCCAATCCATTTACCATAGTATTTCTGCAAAATCATGTCATCTGAATGCCCAGACACTGGATTGCTTGCAAGCATTCTTCTGTATTTCTGATGTATTTCATTTGACTGCTCAGTTATTGGTTTGTGTGTATTTTGTTTTCAGCTTTGAATATATTGGATTATATTAGCATTGGTTTTATCTGAGTAGATTTTTTTTCTGCCTGCAAAAGTTTTTACTTTGAATGCATCAAAGGGTTTTGCTAACGTATGGATTTGGGAATGCTTTGGGGTTGTTTACAGTGTTATTGCTGTTGTTTTTTGCCTATTACTGCCAGTGTGGCACTTAAAATAACCCAAGTACTTTAAAAGAGAATTACTTTATTCCTTGCTTGCACGTGGTCAGCCACCATTGTGGGGAAGGGGACACGGAGAGAAGAGGGTAAGTGTTGGGGATCACGAAGAAAGTTTTTTTTTTTTTTTAAAGTGTGTGTTAGTGAGGGGAGTAAATTACACCTACCTGAGTCCTCTTTCCCTTTCCTCGGTGGTGTAGTGTATTGAAAACTGTTAAAATTATAACCATCATTTTAAATTCTCTGGGGTTTTCCTGATCCTGCTTACAGGCTAGGGGTCTCTGTAGGGAAGCATCAAGGGTCTGATCTGAGTCTTCAGCAGTCCATCTGCAAACAGCCAGCCTAGAGCAAGGTGAGGTGAGTTCTCTGCCTTATGGAGCAGCCTGCTTTCTCTCTCTCTGTTTTTGGTTCCTTTCTGTTAAGGTTCCAGATTTGAAGAAATAAAGTAGTGTTACACTGCAGCCTTCCAAAAAGATAAAACACAAAATACAAACAGAGAACTTAGAATATGCGATAAACATGCCTAGTGGGTTCTCTCTGGGGTTGGCTGGGTCTTGAAGAGGTCTTGGCTGTCCGTGGGCTCTGCATCCCCCACCCTCCCCACCTCAATGAGCACTTCCTCACTGCCATCCTGAGGTCCCTTCCTCTGCATGTCACTCTTGGGGTGGTCTGGGGTCCCTGCTCAGTATAGCATCCAGCTCCATCTAGAAGCAGCAGCTCGGTTGGGGGGTGGGGGAGGGAGGGCAACACTGGATGGGGCATCATTAGGCTTCTTTGTCTTCTGCTTCTTCCTCTTCACCTGGCATTGCTGCTCATCCCAGTCGTACCTCAGCATCTACATCTCCTTTGCAAAGTCCAGTTAACATCTTTATTCCTGGGGGAATTCCACAGCTGGGCTTGCACGGCCCCTTCCCACCACAGGAGTAGGAAATCCAGGCCTCCCTCCCTGGAGCAGGCCGTAGCTAGAGGTGTCGCTGCAGCTTTATGGGGAGCCATACCTGGGGGATTGCAGGAAGAGGCTGGAGCTATTAAAGAGGGTGGGGGCAGGCAGGCTTCCGGTCACTGTGACAGCAGAGTTTAAAAATTCAACCAATGTGGCCCCTGATGTGGAGACAGAGGCATGGTGGGATTGATGCTGGAGGCCTCTTTCTACCGGGACAGGTAATGCAGCATGCACGCAGGTACTGTACGGCTGGCAGAGGGCTCATGCCACTCTCGGAGGAGGTTTAACTTGACTGGCCGACGCCCCGGGTTTTCTCAGCAGGACTCAGAACGGAGCAAAGCTGTGCTCACCGAAGGCAAGTTTTACCCATACAACGTTGTATTGTAGAGCTGGCTTTTGTCCCAAGGCCCAGGTCTCGGAGCCTCTCTCTAGGCCCCTGATTCGGCACAGCACTTAAATACATGCTTACCGTCCCGTTAATGGCAGCAGGTTATGTGCGCTGTGCTGCGTTGAATCAGGATGGTTTGTGGAACTGAGGCCAACTGGAAGAAATAATAGACACGGCACTCAGTAAATAATAATAATAATAATAATAATAATACCTGGGTTTTCGAAAGTGCTTTTCATCCCTGGATCTCAGCCCCCAACTCTATCTCAAATTGCAGATAATAAGGATCTTCCTTTAAGGGGGCAATAAACACTTGGAGCCAGATGTGACTGATCATGGCACATTCTGCAAAGCCTATAAAATTCTTCTTTACTGACGCGAGCGAGAAGCTGTTTCCTCTCCGCTTGCTCGCTGCCTCGTTGTCTGTGTTGTGTTTTGTGGCTCTCAGCTGAAAAGGGGGTTTGAAAACATTGAAACTCCTGCCTGAGTGTTTGCTGCCTCTCACTGATGTTATAAACCTCTCTAGGTCCTTTGCACAGGAGGAATGAATCCTGTTGGAAGGGACTCGACTCGGACCAACCCGGGCAGCCCGCGGGAATCTTCCACACTGTTGGACGAGGGGCTGGTAACTAGGGCTGGCTGGAAAACAAGAATTCGGTTTCACAAAAAATGTTGAGGGCTCAGGTGAAAGCGACAAGCATTCGAGCGAGCGGCACAGAGCTCCGCTTCAGATCTGGAGTGTCAGACACTCTGGTTACAGCACCTCCTGGCCTGAGGTAGAGCTTTGTAGCTTGGTGCTCCTTCTACCAACAGAAGTTGGCCCAATAAAAAAGCTGTTACCTTCCCCAACTTTTCTCCCTCCTTTCCTGGGCCCAACAAGGCTGCAATGACAATGCAAGCACAGTGTATAATCACACAGGGTTTCCTAAATCCTGCCCTGGACGTAGCTGTTATGGAAAGGGGCAGCTGACTACACTGCAGCCTTGGTGGTTTTTTTGCAATGGGCATTGCAAACCCAAACCCAGAGTCCCACACCCTCGAACTCTGGGCTCTGCAAAATCTGGAGCCAGCTCTGTGGCAGTGCCCAGGCAGAGCGGCACTGGGGGGAGCAGAGATCACCTTTCCAACTGGGATACAATAACACACAGATTTCTAGCTCTAAAATAAGTCACACACATTCCCACTCCCTCGCAGCATGCAGTCCTCGGCAGCCTTCTCTTTTGGGCACTGGGAATTGGAGGCAGGGCTGTCATTCCCGGTGATGGATGGTGGCAGATTTGTCCACAGGTTCTGTGTGTGCAGTAAATCAAACAGGCCTGTTGGAGTCCTTGTCAAATGGTCTTTTGAAAAGTCTGTTCCCCCCAGTGCAAGGGTGCAGGGTTACACCCATCTGACTCTTGTTTTTCTTATTCTCCAGCATCTCTCTTTCTCTGATCTCTCATTCTAATCCCTCTAGCTAATCTATCTGATTTGCAATCCCACTGGAAAATGAAAACCACATCCATTTCTGCAGCAACCCACCTCTTTAGGAGGCAGCGAGAGCTCAGGAGACGCTGGGAGTGAGCTTTCCGTGCTCTCGGAATGAAAACGAACATTATATAGTTATGAACCGGAGATACAGGGCACAGCACTGTCATCAGCGGCCATAGCTCAGAGCTGTATTACCACCAGGGGCAGCATTTTCAGGGCTGTGACATCCGAGCAGTGTGGTGGTGGGGAGGGGGACCTGAGGCCTCTTTCGCAGCAGCGTAACCAAGCGGATGGCAGTATGTAAATGACTCCAATCAATGTTGCGGTGGTTGGTAGAGTTACTTCAGATATCATTAAGCCATCGGCCAACCAAGGAAGAGTTTCTAATGAAGTGGCTTGGAATCAGAGCTTAGAATAATAACGTACCTGTTTTCTCTCCTAATCATTATTATTACTGGTCCTGCCGGGCAAAGGGAAAATAAGTCGTCAGGAGGGCTGTGAGCATGGGGATTTTCTGGGCATGATTTCCATATATTAATAACTGCTTCTTGTTATTATCATTATTCTTTGCATTCAGTAGCACCTAGAGGTTCCTGCTGGGACAATGATATTGCCTGGGACGTTTCATTAGTAGATCTACAGAGGAGGTTAGTATTGTTTCCCAATTTAACAGGTGGGGAAACTGAGGCATGGAACAGTGACGTGACTTGACCAGGATCACCCAGCAAATCAGTGACAGAGCCCAGAGTAGAAACCAAGTCTCCTGAGTCTCAATCCAGTGCTCTATCCACTAGGCCATACTGGTGGGTCTGTCCGCCCTTGGGCGAGGCATCGTCTGAACACAGCCAGCCCATTCCAAAAAGTTCCCAATCTAAACAGACAAGACAGAGAGAAGGTGTGAGGTCACACAGCCAATCGGTGGCACAGTCAGGACTAGCACAGAGATCTCCTGGCTCCCAGCCCAGTGCTCTAATCGCTGGGCCACTCCTCTCTCTGCAAAACGCTGCTGTGGTGCTTCGGACATGTCCATCCCAGCAGAGGACAGCTAGGACTCCTGCAACGGGCACACGTGGCTGTATGGCTCCGGTTTCGACAAGCTGCTTTCGGCTTTACTCTCATGGGAACCACTTGAGGTCTGGGCTTTCGCTACCAGAGCAGTTACTTGGGCAAGATCCCCTCTCTCTGTCTATAGACGTGGCACTGAGGGGGAAAGGAGAAGGGAGCCGGAGCTTGCAGGTGAAATGGGGGTTCTCTGTCTATAGAACACAGGCCAGATCTGCAAACCCATTACTAGTTGTTAGTGTCTGAAGTCCCCATTCCCTGCCTGCCTGCTCAAGTTCAGCAGCCAATCCAGTTTGGTATCCACCTCTCGGCTGCACCAGATCGGATTGTGCACGCCTTTAGTCCATTAAACAACCTGGCCCCAACAGCCGGGGCAGGGAGCCGGGGCGGGGAGTGGGGACACCACACCACCGCAGCCATCCTGACCACACCGCTTCCTCAGCTGGCTATGGGTCTCTGAGGCCCCACTGCCCACCCCCACCACAGCCAGAGTCCTGGGCGCAACCTGAGCTCCCTCTGCACCCCGGGCTGCTTGGCGCACACCCCCAAACCAATTCAAGGCAAGCTGCCACCGCCTCTGTCTGACAGTGGTACTCACTGCTGGAGGGTTCAGAGGACAGCATAAGGCAGCTCCCGCGGCAGTAATATACCGGAGACTGCAGTTCCTTCCTGACCCCCACCTGGTGATCAGTACATGCCCTGGAGCATGAAGCTGGAGAACCCTTGTCACTATTAGCTTTATGTTCCAGTATAAACACCTCCGTGCAGAAGTCTCTATTGAAAGCGATGCTCTTTCCGGGCCCAGCACAAGACCAAGGAATTTAAAAGGCTCCTCGATGCACCATCAATGGGGTTAACAGAACACACAGAAATTAGCCTCGATAGCGGGAGCACATCAATCCGAGGCATTTGCAGCACGTTCCAGCATCCCAATGGCCTCGAATCAAAGGACACACAAAAAAACCCCAGGTTGATTTCCATTAAATGCAAAGCGGAAAATAACAAGATCAAAGTGAAGCTGGAAAAAAAAGACCAAAAAAAAAAAAAAAAAAAAGAAAGAACTGGGGTGAGGGGGACAGGAGGAGGGAAGAAAGGAAGGGAAAGGAAATGTAGGCAGCAAACGACCCGTCTGCAAATTGGGCCTTCTTCTTGTTGGTGTCCACGGGCGACCTGCCAGATCAATTGATTACATCTGTGGGCAGAGATGCCTTTTTATTTCACACTAATTTTCACGGCCGGCGTTAGACAAAAATGGAAGCGATGCAGAGAATGGCACACGGGGGGGACAAAAAAACCCGACTGAATGTTGATGTAAAGGGGGAATGGGGGAGGGAAGGGAAAGGTCTGTCCAATGGCCACAGACACAGAGATGGTTTTGAAGAGGTTTTGCTTTTCCCCCCTCCCCCCGCTGCCCCTGTGACACCGAGCGTGGGGGCGGCTGGAACAATTTTTATAGTGGGGGGGGGGCTGAGAGCCATTCAACCAAACTGTGAACCCCGTATATAATGGAACCACTTCAAGCTGGCGGGTGCTACAGCACCCCCAGCACCCCTAGTTCCAGCACCTCTGCCTAAGCATGACTCACCCCCCGGGCAAGCCAAAAGGAACTCCCCCTGGCTCCGGGTGAAGGAATCCCTGCACCACGTCCCTGGGGGTCCTTACCCCACCCTCCCATGACAGCCAAACAGCAGCAGCACCCTGACAGGCAGTGTGGTCTAGTGGGTCGAGCCCTGGATTGGGCAGCAGGAGGTTTGGGTTTTGTTCTTAGCTCTGCTGGGTGAGCTGATCTCAAGCATTGGGGAGTCTCAGGGAATCTCACGTGGGACTCAGCCCCATGGGACATATCCATGGAGTCTGCTACTCAGGGCGTGAGATTCAAGGGAAGGGCAGGACCCACTGAAGGGTAGTGCTGTCCTTTTAACTGGCAGGTCAAGGAAACTCCACCTGAGTCCTGTCGCTGGAGTTGTTGACAGGGTCAATATTATCTCCCACAGGGAGTGATGCTGTGACCTCCCATGCCATACCTCCCATCTTCACCCCAGGGGGACGTCCCAATTCCAGGAGGCTTCATGGGCTGGGAGAAAAAGGGGGGACTGATACCAGGTTGGCTGCATAATGTCCTCCTCTGACAGGTTTAGAGCCAGCAGGAAGGGATTCCTTCTTCTTTCATACCCCTTTCCCCAGCATGAGTAGTAGGGATATGCTACGGTCCTATATGTATGGTGATCAATTCACCATCACTGAAATGCAGCCACTTCTGGGGTGGGATGTGGCAGCTGCTTAACGGTGCCCAGTACATCAGGATCAGAAGCGAAGAAGAACGTTGGCTCTGCAGGGAGATTTGAGGGAGGCAAAGGGCAGACTTTTCAGAAGTGCGTTGGTGACTTAGGAGAGTGGCTCCATCTACTCTTAAACCGCTCCAGTGTAGACGCTCACTGCACCAACGAGGTCGCTCAGGGGGTGGATTTTTCACACCCTGAGCGATGTAGATGGGTTGACTGAGCTCTTTAGTGTCGAGCTGGCCTCAGGCAGGGTCTACACGACGGAACCTAGACTGACCTAGTGACGCAGCCTACACCAAACAGAACACATCTTTCTGTCGGGGCAGGAACGCTATCTCCATGAGCGACGGCAACAAACGCCCGCTTCCCTTGGCAAAGCTGTGTCTACCCCGAGGGTTTCGTTGGCACTGCTGCACCAGCCTGGGGGGTGGTTTCACACCCCGACCCATGTAGCTAGGCTGAGATAACATTTCAGTGTAGACCAGCAGTTCTCAAACTGTGGGTTGGGACCCCAAAGTGGGTCCTGACCCCATTTTAATGGGGGTCACCAGGGCTGGCTTAGACTTGCTGGGAGAGCCTTACTCGGCATGCATCCGACGAAGTGGGCATTCACCCACGAAAGCTTATGCTCCAATACATCTGTTAGTCTTAAAGGTGCCACAGGACTCTCTATTGCTTTTTACTCTCCTAAGTTACCAACGGGCTGAAGTCAAAACCCAAGCCCCACCGCCCGAGGCTGAAGCCCGAACCCCACCACCTAAGGCCAAAACTGACGGCTGAGGGGTTCAGCCCTGGGTGGCGGGTCTGAGGTTACAGGCCCCCTGCCGGAGGCTGAAGCCCATGGGGCTCTGGTCCCCCTGTTCGAGGCGGTGGGGCTCGGGCTTCGGTCCCCGCTCCTGGGGTCGTGTAGTAATTTTTGTTGTCAGAAGGAGGTCATGGGGCATTGACGTTTGAGACCCCCTGGTGTACACCAAGCCCAAGTCCTGTTGCAAGTCAAAGAGGATTTAAGGTCCAAAGTCACTTAGGTGCTTTTGAAAATTTTACCCAGCATCTCATCCTCTGAGTTGGAATTTGGCCAGGACCCCCAGGATTAGACTCTCCCTCTCTTTACATCTCGGCTGAGAAACGAGAATGTGGAGAAATCCCGAATTAGAGCACCTTTAAAGAAGGTCAGATTTAGGGTTTGTCCAGACAGCAGAGCGTCAGCCCCACACAGGGTCCTGCAGGACCTCCAGCTTGCTGCCTGGCGAATTGTAAATTTTGGCATGGAAAAAATCTATAGTGAAATCAAGGTTATGTAGTCCTGTGCTGCCAAGATGGATTATCTCCTGCAATCCGTCATTTGCCAGGATCCTATTGACGTGTCTTTCGTTCAAAGAAAACATTTTAAGAGACCTTAATAACCGTAGAAGGATGCTGTGAAGGAAGCAGAAATATCTCTCATTGTTATTTGGTTGTGCCTGGTAACAAGCAAGTTCAGGCGTTAAATGCAATGACTTTGGGAATTAAAAAAAAAAAAAAAAATCCCACGTGACTTCACATTAAAACCAGTCCCTCTTTCTGCCGTTTAATGGCTCTGAAGGGGGCTCGCTCTCTGCTGGTAATAAATGTGGTCTCTTGCTCCTGTGCAAACGTCTGCAATCAGGCAGGGCTTGTTTCTAAGAAGTGGGGCATCCTCCCTCAAGGTGCGAGGAACCCCTTGCTCCTTTGGCCTGAGTGGTTTGCCTCTGCCCATGGCCTTGCAGGGTCTTTTCTGTTAGGAGGCGAAATTAACGCTATGAGTCGGGGATGTTTTGGTTCATTTACAAAAATGCACCCAAAGTCCTGTTCCCATGAGTGCAGTGGAAACAAACAACAGCAGGCAGATTCCTAGCTCTGAACCCCCCACGTTCACTCCTCCAGCGAGCTCTGTGCCCAAGTAGCTCTGTCTCTCGGCTTCCTCCCAGGGTCACACTCAGAACTGCTTCTCCTGGCTTCCTGTTCCAACAGCGCATCAGGCTGCAAAACCAATCTCCAGTCTAACCCTTGTGTTTGCAATCTGGGAAACCCCTGAGCCCAGACCTAGCTCAGACTTTCCATGTGCCTTGGGTGGTCCCTCCATTGTTTGTAGCTCTCTCTACTACATAAAGGGGTTTGGTTGCTCCTTCTGATGAATCTGAATGAGCACTTGGTGTTGCCATTGACATTAACGAGGCCCACGATTGTCTTTGGATCAAAGAGGCATTGGTTGGCAGCCATTAGTACCATTCAGCATAACTCTACCCAGGGGCTCATAACACAGAGAAGGGTGGGGCATGATGCATAAATAGGGCACAACTGTGGGGTGTGGGTGTGGAGACAATGCCACCAAAATGCTTCCTCCAGTCCTGGGGTTGGTCAGGAATTGAGCAAGCAAATTATGGGCACATATTAGAGCAGCCACGGGGTTGCTCTAACTTACATTAGCTGGAAGAGTTCCTTCAGGAGCATTCCACAAGCCAGAGATCCCTGGAGTGCAGCACGACCCCCAAACCCACCCCAGAAGGTGCTCTGTGTGCAGTGGGGGAAAGTGAGTGTTGTAGAACCAACTACTTGGGCTCAACCTCATTGGGGAATTCCTGCTGCTTGTTTAGGTCTCCTTTGCACCACACTGCAGTAGTCATGGGTTAACAAGCATCGGATTAGTCCTGGATGGCCTAGCTTCAGAAATGCAGAGTGCTCACAAACCACAGGGCAGCCCTTGGGCACGCTGCATGCGCTCAGAACCGTTCTGGGAGCCAGACCATGGAGTTTGCCTGGTTTGTCTGCATGTTGCATGGTTTGTTGCTTTGGGGCTGGGTTTTGTGCCTGGTCCTGGTAACAGAATTAGTTCTTCCCTCAGGGTCTGGACATTCTCCCGCTCTCCTCTGCTCTGTGGAGATGGGTGGGTGAACAGTGGATCTTTTCTTCAAGGTTTCAGCTGGTCTCTTGTGTTCATACAATGCCCGTCAGTTTGAATGGGCAGTTCCCTGGGGCACAATTAGCATCAACCAGGTTAAGTGTGTGTATGACTCCAGCAGATATCCTTAGCTCGGAGCTAGCAGTTTGTGGGTTCAAACCCCTGCCATGGCTACAGCTCAAGTGCAGATAAGGAGTTGGTGTGCTGCTGTATGCACTCCCCCTGATGGGACTCTAAAACCATGTGCCCTCTGCTTCTGCCTGGGGGCTGCTCTCCAGTTAGAAGTTGAAGTTCCCACTGTGCTTGGTGGCAAGCTCTGTATTGATCTGATGGGCCCTAGAGGTGGTATGGCCGTCGTGATTCTCCTGCAGGAATTGGGAGACAGTACAGGGATAGCTGTAGTCATGACCCCCTTTCTCTAGTGTTCTCACCATTGGAAGATTTTTGTTCTCCCAGGAGTGGAGACTTTGCTGCCTCCCTGTGATCGGTATCCCCGCACAGCATACCCGCACGTTCGTGTTCACGCTTGGGGAGTTTCTCTATCTCCTTTCCTTCTCAGCGACATAATCTCTGTAGATTTCAGGGCGGAGGGTGCGGAGAGCATGCCCCGGGAATGCAGGGATGCCGGTGTCGTCACGGTGCCCAGATCAAATTGTTTTGACAGTTTTGCCAGATTACAAAGTAGAGGCCCCCGTTTTGTGATGGAAAAAGCATTAACAGCGCCGGGAAGTGTGAGCAAGTCATTCGCTGCTACATGCGCTGGTAAGTGAATTTGCATCCACTTAGTAATGAAGCCAGCCGGCTGCTCTGGGCTCCGGCTGATTGAAGCAAGGGGAGTTACAAGCCCACGGATTTTGCTGGTGATGGCTTTCTTTTAAATGTTATTTCTTCTGTTGACAGAACTCAGATTAAATAAGGACACTGGACTGCGAGAAGTACCAGGTTATCTCTAGTTCCTTGTGGGTGCTGGGAAAATGGGGGTGGTGGAGGCCTTCGCCAGGGATTGGAGACACCTTTCCGTGTGCTCTGAGCAATTATAGAGTGATCCAGCCATATTTAGATCCAGCGGGCCAAAGAAACAGTCCTGAACTCATGAGCAACCCTACAAAAATAAGCGAGCATGTGCACGTCCCTGGTGCACCCCATGTTACCCTACAGAAACAAACCAGGGCCCATAGCCCAGCATTTCCACACGACCCTGCGATAACTAACCCACGCGTGCCACTCAACTGCAACAAAGGAGTGGAATGTTGGACCATCCCCACCTCCCGACAAAAGACCAAGGAACCAGATTTCAAGCTCCTAAAGGAGGGTACGGCCATGAGCCCGAGTGAGAGCCCGATCCAATGCCTAGTCAATGGGTGTCTTTCCGCACACTTCTCCAGGCATTGGAGCAAACCCTTGGCATCTAATTTCACCTGCCGCCGGATTTGCCTTTCTTGGTAACTCAAAAACAATACCAGCATGACCTAAGCTTCTAGGGTTTCCTTCCAGGACCTCCTCTATCCTAACTCCCCCTGCCAAAGAGACATTCCCTGCCCTGGCCAGCAGGATGCGCCCTCTTGGGAGTTCATTGCAACCTTTCTGAACAGCGGCTATGGACAAATAGCTTCGTGTGCTAAGCACATCAGGCCTATGTTATATCGCCAACATGCTGTTTGGATGATCGATCCAAGCGACCAAGCACCGGCCCCTCTCCCTATGCCTGGGTGTTTCCTCGTGGAAGTACCCGATCGTAGGGGACTTGCAGATTCCTTTTGCAATGCACGTTTGAGCCGCACAATGGCCCTGGAGTGCCGGGCGGGGGGGAAGGGTGAGCAGTGGCATCGGTTATCCTATTCTTGTCCACTTAATCAAGCTGTCCTACAGTGGCACTAGCAACTTCTGTGTTCCAGGGCTCGGTGCAGCTAGTGGCTTGACCAGGATGAATCAAGAATCAGGACGTTAAATGACCCGTCAGCAGGTACAGCCTAGAAAAAGGCAATGGAAGTTCTGTGCCCAGAGCCTATGGCATGAGAGAGAATGAGTGATTTCGTCTCATGGCTGTGGGCAAGAGGCCAGAAGGCGCGAGAGACAAATGACTGCACAGCTCTCGGACGAAGGCAGAACCACGGCTGCCCTGGAGGCCAGAGAGACTTGGCCCATTTTAACCAGGAAGGCGGCGGCTGCTAGACAGAGCTTGTTCCCCGGGTCTCCCTCCATCCTGCAGGATAAATGAGCCGGGCTGGGCTGGTCTGACCTAGATTCCACACATCCAAGGCCTGGCACGAGGCGGAGGAGGCTCTTCAGCTCAATCAGGCCCAGTCATGGATTCCAAAATGGCTGCTGGCTTTTCGCTCTCCTCTTGACAACTGACTTTTCCTGCCCATCAGAGGGCTCTGGCTGGCTGGGGCTGAGGTAAGGCCATTTAAATGTTGTTTTCTTCACAAGCTGAAGATCTTATTTCCTCTTCCCCACCCCTGCCCCTGGGCTGGGAGCGACAGGTCAAAATCAACCTTTTCTCTCCCTCCCCTCGCATCGGTTTCCCACTGAGCGATTTCTTCTAGTCAGCCTCTCTGACTTGCTGTCAGGAGGGAAGAAAGGTCACAGGGCCTTGATCGCTGGCTGTGATTAGCAGCTGGAGAAAGCCCACAATCTGACGGGGAATTCCTGGCAGAGACACACTCCGGGGATGTCTGGGTTATTGATAACTGAGCTTCATAAGGGACGTCTCTGCAAAGGGCTGGAGTAGGAGGCCGTGAATGGCAGCCATAAATATTGGCGGGCTCACAAGGCCGACAATTTTATTGCTGTAAACCAAATTCCTATTAGGAGAATTGTTCGCTACATGCCCTGGCCCTGGGTAATGCTCCCTTCCCTGCCTGCTTTATTATCCCCACCGTGGCGGTGATGTTAATGTGACCAGGGATCTATTACTCTGCTGGGGTCCCGGGTCTATGCCGGGCCATTTCATTAAGGCGGTTGATTGTAGAGACGCGTCACTTTGTTTGACCTGGATGTTGTGTCCTCAAGTCACCAGGAATCTTTAATTGAGACGCTGAGACTCAGGCATTGAGACAAGCGAGCGGCTTTATTGGACATATTCATCCTAGCTGGAGGTCTCGGTGGAACTGGCTTAACCACACCCCGGGAGGGCTAGGTTCTGATCCATCGCACCGGGTAACTCCACTGATATTGGGGGGGAGCTTCCTACTGGTCCCCATTGACCCTTTCCCTAGGATGTGTCACATCCTAACACGTCGGCACATGCGGCTCTGCGGAGCTCGAAAGCTTGGCTCTGTCTCTTCCACCCACAGAAGTTGGTCCAATAAAAGAGATCATCTCACCCACTTTCTCTGGCTCCTGTGTAAGTGCAGGCAGGCAAACTGTGGGGTCAATGGGGACCAGTAGGAAGCTCTGCTGTTACTGGGCAGCAACGGTGTTGGACAGGGTCCGGGGAGGGGGTTTGTGGTGCGATTTAGGTGCTCAGACATCACAGCGATGGACACAGTATAACTATCTAGAAGGCTGGATAGAGATATGGATTGACAGCTGGATTTAGCCCTGCGTAGTCAGGGCATCTGGAGCCTTCTGCTGAGGTGTTGCATGCTCTGGGCTCACTGCCCTCTCCACAAATCTCCCTTACAAACCCACCTGGTGAATATGTCTGAATAAATCAATGGGCTGTAATATGATGCATACACGCTTGTAGGGGAGACGGAGTGAGTCCACCTGGGACCTGTTGCCCCAAGATCCGTATGATGTCCCCCAACTCAGGTGCCCAAAAGTGGTTCCAGGTGACCCAGGAGAATTTATTCCACGGCTACACCTGTCCCCTTGACTCCTCTCCCAGGTAAAGACCCTGTATGGGGTGAGGCTCTGGGGACGCTGCTTCAGGATGTAGGACCAGTGTTGTGCCCCCCCAAGCATGGGACCCAAACCCACCCATGTCTTTGCAACCCCCTGTCACTTGGAAGCATTTCCAGGACACCCAGCCCTGCCAACTTCCCATGAGCTGCTAGTACCCTTGAGCCTGGGGGAGGGATAGCTTAGTGGTTTGAGCATTGAACTGCTAAATCCAGGGCTGTGAGTTCAATCACTGAGGGGGCCACTTAGGGATCTGGGGCAAAATCGGTACTTGGTCCTGCTAGTGAAGGCAGAGGGCTGGATTTGATGACCTTTAAGGGTCTGTTCTAGGAGATAGGTATATCTCCATATATTATTTCCCTTTGAGTCAACACTCAGTGGAGGCTCAGGGGATGCTGCGCTGCTGGAATTGCCGCACTGTGAATGGGACAAAAAGCTGTGGTCCCTGAAGATCCCTCCGCACGTGCGGCGTGTGAGCCTCGTTGTCCTGGCTGAATTCTGACACCAGTATCCCTTGCTGGACACGATGTCCTCCTCCAGATTGTCACAGGCCCCGGCGCATCGGGAGCAGCGTTTCCCGTTAGACATGGAGGAAGTGGCCCCTGGGTTGCAGACATACAGGACCAAACCCTGCGCCCAGTTACACCAAAGTCAATCTGGAGTAACCCTGCTGGTTTCAGTGGGTGAGGGGGGTGTATTAAACCCCGGTGCGTGCATTCTGCCGCCCATCAGTTCCTGTCAGCACAGCCTCCGTAGCCGGGCACTGCAACCCAACGGCCCAGCCCGCGGCATTGATGCCAGCCCGCGGCGAGGCGTTCCACCAGCTCGGCTCCCCTCCCTGCCTGCTGCAAAGAGGCTCAGGATAGCCCTGAAGAATTAAGCGGCTCTGCAATCAATTTTCTGTTTGACAGACACGCTGGTGGAAGGGCCGGCTCTGGAGCGGATGCCCTTTGTTGAAACAAATGGACAGGTTCACTTTGAAAACCTGTCTTTTTTCCTTGCCTCCAAATCATCTTTGCTCACTCCCCCCCACCCCCGCCGCTCCCCTTCATCCTCTCTGTTTTTCCCTGACAGGTTCAGATACATTTTTAAGGCAGGCCTCAGTCAAGCTGCTAACTGTAGGTCGATACGCACTCTGCGGCTTACCTGGGGGGGAGCCTCAAAGAACTTAACTTTCTCTGAGAACTCAGTGAGCGCCAGGCACGCAGGTACTGAAGACGAGATGTGAAACTCCAGCAAACCCAGGGCCGTTCAGGAAACCTCGCCTTCCCCAGCCAAACCTTTCCTGGCCCTCCGCGGAAGGAGGAAAGAGACAAAGGTCCAAAGAGAACCGGGGCATCCATGGTCTAGAGCCACTTCTGAGATTGTGCCGGGTGCTTCCCTGCTGAGCTGACGGTCTGAACAGACCAGACAAGCACACAGTGGGAGAAAGGAAGGTTGTTATCTCCGTTTTACAGATGCAAGCTATGCGGCCTGTCTCTCTCTACCCCACTGCCTGCTCTGCCTCCTTAACATGCCCCCTTCTCCTCTGCCCTCTACGCTAGGCCAGTTGCCGCATAAACACCTTCCTGCTCCTCCGGACAGAGCAGTCGTGTTTGGAAATGCTGCCCGCTGGAGGTGTAAAAGGTAGCGTTGTGTTGCTTTGGGGGGCAGGGGATGTGGGGGCCCGAGTGATGGGGCAGTGGGGTGCCTGTCCAAGTACCTGGGAACAAGGAGTTGCCAAGCCAGGAAGCTCCCAGGTGGATGGGGAAGGGCCGTGCCTCCGCACACCAGACGAGTGGCTTAGTTCATAGACTCATAGAACTGTAGGGATGGAAGGGCCCTCGAGAAGTCATCAAGTCCAACCCCTGCACTGAGGCAAGACCAAGCCAACCGAGACCACCCCTGACCAGGGTTTGGCCAACCTGTTCTTACAAACCTCCAGTGACCGGGATTCCACAGCCTCCCTTGGGAGCCTGTGAGCTTAACAAACCTGATAGTTAGAAACCTTCTCCAAATAGCTAACCTAGCTCGCCCTGGGTGCAGAAGCCCATTACTACTTATCCTACTTTCAGTAGACACGGCGAACAATTGATCGTCGTCCTCTTTATAGCAGCCTTTCACATATCTGAAGACCGTAGGTCCCTCCTCAGTCTCCTTTTCTCAAGACTAAACATGCCCCGTGCTTTTAAGCTCTCCTCATAGGTCCGGTTTTCTAAACCTTTGATCATTTTTGTTGCTCTCCTCTGAGCTCTCTCCAGTTTGTCCAAGCACGGTGCCCAGCACGGGGTGCAGCACTCTAGCTGAGGTCAGCAGCGCCACACAGAGCAGGCCAGTTACCTCCCGTGTCTTACCCCCGACGCTCCCAGAATGGTCTTAGCCCTTTTCACCACCGCAGCACGCTGTTGGCTTCTATTCAATTTGTGAGCCGCTCTCACCCCCAGCTCCTTTCCTGCAGATATTCCCCATTCGGGGAGGCCGCCAGCGAGTGAGGCGAGGACATTGGCTTTGCTTCAGCTGGCTGTTTTCAGAGCCTGCAGGGGCATTCTCAGCAGCAGTCATGTGTGCGCGACAGCCACCAAATGCTGTTTGGACAGGGCCAGTTTGCCGCCTAATTGCACGAGTACGGGAAATAATGAGGCCAGTGGCTGGAGCCAAGCCTGGCAGCGAGAATCAATAACAGGGAAACAACCTCTCACTTTAATAAGGAAATAATTCTCTTCGCCCGAATCTTTCTGTCAGCAGCTTTTATGAAAAGCAGGACCAGCAGCTCTTCGGGACACAGAGGGACTCTGATGCCAAAGAGATTGGTCTGCTGCACCCTGCATTCCTCCTTCGTGCCCACTTTGCTCACTCAAGTTGGTTAAACCAATTAAAAGATGGTAATAAAGGGACAAAAATAAACGCCCGAAATGCAGGAAAGCAAAACAAACCACAGCGTGTCCCTGCATGGATGCTTTCCCTCCAGCATGCACTAACTCCTCTGTGCTTAGCACGGCAAAGCGTAGATCGCCTCTTACGGCTGCATGGAATAAAATACAGCCGCAGATCTGCAGACAGGATAACAGCAGCGCAAGAGGGAGGAGCTAAGGGGGAGGGAGGGACAGCAAGGATCCCATTGAGCTATGGAATGGGGTAGGGTCTGTGGGGTGGAGAGAGGCAGGAAGACGCTCCTGGCGGCAGAGAAGGAGGCTCTTGCGCCTACAGGAGCAGAGGAGAGATGGAGTCCGTTGGAGCAAGTCTGCAAAAAATGCTCCTTTCTCAGCCAAAGAAAAAAATTCCTACACTAAACAAAAATGGCAATTTGGGATGTTTGGTTTTAGGTTTTTTTCTCTCCCTTTCCATCCATAAATCAGAACAGTGGGTGGGTCTCTAGACGTGCTGTCTGCAGGTGGCTTTGCTGCACCCTTTCAGCCGGAGTTACACCTTGGAAGGCCCGATCTCAGCAGGGGCTGCGTGGCAGGCATCGGCATTTCAGCCTGTAATGATTAGACCTATCAGTCAATTGACTCTGCTAATCTCAGCCAGCGAGCCTCTTAAAAATATACTACAGGCATTAAGTGAAATGGTGCCTGTGCGCAGGTTACATGAACTTTCACCCCAGGAAGGAGGAAGGATGCTGCCAAGAAACGCCCCCATGAATATTCACGGGCTGTATTGATTGAAAGGACCTGTCCATTTACAACCAAAGGGGAGACTTGCAAGAATAGGGAGATTCTTCTTGCATCCGAAGAAGTGGGCTGTAGCCCACGAAAGCTTATGTTCTAATAAATGTGTTAGTCTCTAAGGTGCCACAAGTCCTCCTGTTCTTTTTGAAGAATAGGGAGAGGGTGGTAAGGGCTTGGTGCTGACAATGCACCTTGATCACAGCACTGGATAGGAGCGGAGCAAGGCATTGGGAGAGCAGTGTGGCCTGTGGGCATGATGAGACAGCCAGTCAGCTCTTAGCTCACACTACTTCCTCTGCTGAGGGTCCGGATGCTGGCGAAGACGCCTTCTGCGGGGATAGCCTGAGGCTTTACAGAGGATGTCTGGGGGCCAGGAGAGCTGGCGTTGCCACCATGACCATGGGCAGTCCCGTCCCCGCTGCGTGCCTTGGTTTCCCCACCCGTCCAAGGGGGGTGACTATTCCCTGGGCTGGGGAAGCAGAGGCGCTTGCTCTTTCTGTCATTATGTGAAGTAACGTGCTTTGAGATCTTTGGATTTAATGCCCAATGTCTGGCAGCTGCTGTAAACAAGCAGAAGGCCCTTCATTGTACCCTGTCCGACCCACCCACCAGGGCCACGCTCCCTCCTCTGCATCCAGCACTGTCCAGCAGTGGGCAAAAGGCCTGCTTTTGGAGGAAGGGGAGTCTGCACCTCTGACCTGCCAGGACTGGACTGTCTCCTTTTTGCAGCACGCACCAGGCATCTGATTAGAATCCAGCCTTGCCCCGTGGTGCGGAGCTCCAGCAAGCTCATGTCCACCCTCGGCAGCTCTGCTGCTGTCAGAGGTACCCAGCTAGGCCACACGCCTTCCCCGTAAATAATTCACAGCTTCTAATGAGTTGTCAGACAGTTTGTGGGTTGCAATTAGATGGTTCTCATGGCTCAGCTGCCCCCGCCCCCTGTGTTCTTCCCATCAGCCGAGGCTCCGTTCCAGCATAACCCAGGTTCACCAAGTGTGGACAGGAGCACGTGAGCTTGTCCTCTGCTGGGACCTCAGCTTAATTAATCTTCTGTCGAGCGCAGAAGTGAAATGGTCCCGGCGGAAGCAGGCGGGCTGATTGTGCTGGAGCCAGACAAAAGAGAACAGTTAGACTGTGACAGCTGATGTTAAAATGACTACAACTCACTTCATATCCAGTCAATGCATTATATTCCTTATAAATAATAGGTTACTCCAGGTTAAGTGTCTGTTGCTGCATTCCAATTGTTGATATTTAATTAGCTCTAAAATTAAAGTCTGCTTTTATTGCCGTGCTGTTAGAACGGATTGAGATTAAAGTGTCTCCTGACAATCTTGGCTTCCCTTTGTTGGGGTGGGAGGGTGGAGAGAGGATTTAATGGAAGCATTAGAGGTTTCGAAGGGTGACAGATTAAGGCGAGAGGGACTGTTTGATTATATTTTGCTACCAGTGCTCTGATGAGCCTGGAAAAGTTTCTTAACAGCAAAGAAGTCAGTGTGGGTGCGGGGGAATGCTGGTTATTCTGTTTGTATTTAGAAGTTTTGGCCGGGGGAGCCATTCTCCGTTTATTGACAGGTCTCGCTAATTGGCCTGCTTGGCCTTTAGGGGAAGACATTTTGTCCACCCACACCAGCACCAGAGCATGAGGACCGCCTCTCACCTCACAAGCAATGTTAGCATGACCTACCACCAACTAAAATGGGCAACTAAAATGATTAGGGGTATGGAACGGGTCCCATATGAGGAGAGATTAAAGAGGCTAGGACTCTTCAGCTTGGAAAAGAGGAGACTAAGGGGAGAAAAGATAGAGGTATATAAAATCATGAGTGATGTGGAGAAAGTGAATAAGAAAAAGTTATTTACTTATTCCCATAATACAAGAACTAGGGGCCACCAAATGAAATTGATGGACAGCAGGTTTAAAACAAATAAAAGGAAGTTCTTCTTCACACAGCGCACAGTCAGCTTGTGGAACTCCTTGCCTGAGGAGGTTGTGAAGGCTAGGACTATCACAGATAAATTCATGGAGGTTAAGTCCATTAATGGCTGTTAGCCAGGACGGGTAAGGAATGGTGTCCCTAGCCTCTGTTTGTCAGAGGGTGGAGATGGATGGCAGGAGAGAGATCACTTGATCATTGCCTGTTAGGTTCACTCCCTCTGGGGCACCTGACATTGGCCACTGTCGGTAGACAGGATACTGGACTGGATGGACCTTTGGTCTGACCCAGTACGGCCGTTCTTATGTTCTTAACTGCTGGGCTGCCATTGCCAAAGGGACGCGGGCTGGCAGGGAGCCAGGGCGCTGCTCAGAAAAGGCTCTTTTCTGCTACCCCCATTGTCACAGCCCCCGTCCCGGCAAACACTCCTCACCCGCTGCACTAGTTTAGTTGACCCACCGTTGGGGACCTCCCCATGGACTCAAGTGGACTTTGGAAATACGCACAGTCACCCGCTCCGCCCCGCCCAGGCTGGAACGAGACGCAGAAGGGCTGAGTGTGACGAAGTGGGACTGTTCTTAATGTTTCCTCTGAATACTGTGTGAGTGCCTCAGTTTCCCCCATGCATTTCTTAAGTCTCTAGGGGGTGAGATTGTTGCAGAGCAAAGGACCAGTGCACATAAATGGCCGACATTCTGTCTCCTGGCAACTAATGGCCGGGGCCCTTTCCCTCTGCAAGGGGATAGCTAAAGGTGCTGGAGAACAAAGAGATCAGGTGCCCTCCTGGCCCGGGAAAGAGAGAGAGGCCAGAAAGGAGGGGCTGGAGGGTTTCAGTCTTGGGCTGGCTGGGGAATCGTAGAGAACCCCGAGGTTGGGGGCTAAGTTCCCTAATACCCAGAAGGACCTGACTAAGGGGGTTCTGTTTATGCCTACAAGCTCGGGTGTGGACTGTGTTCCCGTCGTCTAATAAACCTTCTGTTCTACTGCCTGGCTGAGAGTCCCGGTGAATCGCAGGAAGCCGGGGGTGCAGGGCCCTGTCTGCCCCACACTCCGCGACACTGAGGTCCCAAGATGCCAGGATGCAGCGCACTAGCCCAGGGCCCATGGGACCCCATGGAACAGCCCGAGGTCCAATCCCAGAAGGATTGCCCCAGGAAGCAATTTACAAATGAAATGGGGTCAGCTGCAGAGAAAGGTCTGGAAACCTGACCCCCTAAAGGAGCAAACGCAGAAGGCAAATAGAAGGATCCTAATGTTTCCTATTTTGAAGGCAGTCGGATGAATTTTTGGGCCCTCATTCCTGATGTTTGAATAATTAGAGTTGGCGACGCTGCCAGCAGGAGCACTTGGGATTGGTTATACGTTATTTGCTTCTGACCATTCGTTTCCCGACGGAGCCAATCCCATCTGCCCTTTTCCTCTCCGTTGTTCTTTTCTGAGCTCCTTCCAGTGTCATTGATTGTCCGCTGGTCCTGAGGGGCCCACAGCTGATTGCCCCCTCCGCGGAGGGGGGTAGGATGATGGTGCCCCCGTGTGAAGGGGTGACCCTCTCTCTGATCCTCGATGGGAAGTGTCTGCTCCAGCATCGCATTGGCTCTTCTGGCACCACATCACGTTTCAAGCTCGGATCCAATCTGCCGCTGGCTGCTGCTCCAGATACAAACCACTTTGCCCCCCTTCCCCCCCAAATCCTGACCCTGGGCAGGGTCAGGTGACTTTGCAAAGTCCAGCAATCTATGCATTTGCAGAGCCTCCTTAGCAAGTTCCATGGAGACAAAGGAAATAGATGGGCTCAGGGGCTCCCCGTCTCTGGTAGGAAGCAGGCAACGTTAGCAAATGAACTGGAATCCATCCCCCCCAGCCGGTGGCTGTAAAAGTATCGTGATCAACAGTTGAACAGCACAGCCAGCCATTCTCCTCACTGGGGCACGGGGGGGGGAGGAAGGACTGAGAATCGTCTCATCCCACATCACCGTTATTGAAAATCACTGGCTGTAAAGCTCCTATCACAGCCAGCAGAGGAGAGGAAATTGAGACAGAGTCTTAGAAAGGCAGCAAATTGGAACATCAGGGAGACTGGGGGCGGGGGGGGGCCTCCAACCCTCAGCCTCCAGCAGCTTCTCGTATGCTGAACGGTGCCTGCCCCGGCAAATCAGCCGATCGCAACCTTATGAGTGACGATACCAACAACAGCCCCTTCTCTGGGCTCGTCGAGCTGAGAAGATTGTCATTCCTGGTGCGCAGCGGGAAGGCCCGGGCTGATAGGGCCACATCAGCTGCCACTGGCTGGGTCACTAGCTCCTCATTCCAGGCAAAACCGTCTCCCCCTCTGAGATCGTGTTCGGTTCCGAGTACAACAGGGCTGGCATGAGACTGAGAAACCTGGCGGCGGGCTGGAATTGCCGGGAACGGTCGTAGAATCATAGACTATCAGGGCTGGAAGGGACCTCGGGAGATATCTAGTCCAACCCCCTGTTCAAAGCAGGACCAATTCCCAACTAAATCATTCCAGGTCAGCCCATGGCTCAGCGCGGCTGAAAGTGCCAACCCAGGGGTGGCCAACCTGAGCCGGAGAAGGAGCCAGAATTTACCAATGTACATTGCCAAAGAGCCACAGTAACACCTCAGCAGCCCCCCATCAGCTCCCACCCCCGCTCCCAGCGCCTCCCACCCACCGATCAGCACCCCCCCCCACACACACACCTCCCGGTCACCTGTTTCGTGGCGTGCGGGAGGCTCTGGGAGGGGAGGAGGAGGAGTGAGGGCACAGCAGGCTCGGAAGGGGGCAGGGCCTATGGCAGAGTCAGGGGTTGAGCAGTGAGCACCCCCCCCCTGGCACATTGGAAAGTTGGCGCCTGTAGCTCCAGCCCCGGAGTCGGTGCCTGTACAAGGAGCCGCATATTAACTTCTGAAGAGCCGCATGTGGGTCTGGAGCCACAGGTTGGCCACCTCGGTGCTAACCGATTCCCTCGGAGTTACATTCCCAGGAGTGCCAACCCGAGAGTCGGAAATCAGAGGATTAGCTTAAAATCATGAGATTTTAAAAAAATAATCATACATGTTTGCTTTAATTTGCCTCCTGGTTTTTGATCCTTCAGGGTGCACTTGGGTCTGGTTTTTTAGCTTCGCTCTCTGCAGCCACAAGGACCAGAAACGTACTCTTATTTTAAAGTAAAAGCAAGGATTCTCAAGTAATCACAGGACTCCAGGAGCTGGCGCTTTAAGGGAAAAAAACACAACTAAATAGTGTGGGATTTGTGATAAAATTGCCAGAGTTGGGAAGGCCGGGTTCTCCCCGTCCCCCACTCCAACCTCTCAGAACTATCCCATGGATACGTTCCCATTGATAGAGTCAGCCCAGGACTGGAATAGCAGGAGCAGGGGCATTGGCAGAGCTATTAGGCTGCTATAGCTGGAGTGGGGGAGTGGGCTGGGACTGAGATGCATGAGAAGATTTGTGTTGGAGGAGCCCAGACCTGGAAGGGTAGGGGGAAGGGGCCTGCCGGCCAGAGCTGTGTGTATGTGGAGAGCCCAGCAATGGGCAGTGGGTCAGGAATGAGGAGCACCAGCTGAGCTGTGTGTGTGTGTGTGTGTGTGTGTGTGTGTGTGTAGCCCAGAACTGGCAGCGAAGGAGGGGGGGGGGCTGCGTAAGGTCGGATTGAGGGAGCGGCGTGGGGGCCTTTTTCTGTGCGTTGCTCTGTATCCCGTGCGCCGAGGCAGAGGAGTGAATTTCTATGTCTCACTAAAGGGGGAAATTATTACCCATCTGATCCACCTGAGATGAAATTTAACCGCCTGAGGTGGGCATCCGGCTCTGATAAAAATCCATCTCATTGCAAGCTTAAACTGCCGTTTAAAAAGCTAATGCATAATTTAAGCAGAGCAATTTATAGCTGGTTCATTTGTGGTGCTGGCTGGGAAGAGCAGGCGGGCAGGGGAACCCCGAGTGGCATGACTGGAGGCTGCTGTCTCTGCTGCACAGTCCTCAGTCCAAACAGGGGCGAGTCAGAGCACCCGGGCCCTTTGCCGTGTGGTGCTCCCCCGGCAGACGGGCGGATGCGTTGGGACATGTGGAAGGGCACACGCTGAATGCTACGGGCGTGTAAATATTCTGGACGGTGCCAGGCTGCCAATCATCGAGTGTGCCTGACAGGTGCCAATCACTCAGAGCAGCTGGCCAATCAGCAAGCACATCCTGCAGTGATCCAGGGGGCTGGGCTCTGGGCCGGGATGCTAATTGGGACATTGAATTTAGCTGTATGATGCCAGGCCAGCGGAGGTGCAGCCCACCTCCTACAGGCAGGCCCCTTTGGCGAACCTCCCCTGGCAGTGCCAGCCTTGAGCCCCTCCCCCATCACGGGGCAAGGTGGATTCTAACCCGTCGGCTGGGCTGGGTGAACCGGGGCTCCCCGGGAGGGTGGCAGGTTCTGTCATTTCGGAGGCTGGGTGGCTGGGGGAGTTTCCTGCGCTCGTTTTGGAGAGGTGGGCGTTGGTACAGTGGGTTAATGCGCCCAGCACGGTGAACCTCACGCTGGGCTGTCCGCCTGCCCTCCCTACTACCAGCCCTTTGTCTGCAGGCCCTCCCGGGGATGCCTCAGGCTCAACCTGAAAGCCCGAGATTAAAGCACCAATCTCTTGGGGTTTTCCAGAGACTTAGACCAAGTCAAGTCAGCCTTCCCCTGCCCCGTCACGGCCAGGGCTGCCGAGAGCGGGTTCGGGCCCTGGTGAAATTTTTTTTCGGGCCACCCAGCAAGGGCGGACCGGCTAAAAAACCCGAGAAAGACAAAAACATATGCAACATAGTCGGGCCCCGGGCCCCGGGCCCCGGGCCCCCTTCCGGACCGCTGGGCCCCGGTAATTTGTACCGGCTTCCCCCACCTCTTGTCGGCCCTGGTCACGGCCCCCACTCTGCATCAGGCCCAGCTGCTGTGGGTCTCAACCGTGCTCGCTTCCCAGCTTCTGCAATCGGGCCATGCAGCTCAGGAACCCGGGGCTTTGTCAGGCCATGGGAGAAAGCCAATCCTCTTACAGTGGCTCTGCCTCCAACCCCCACCATGGCCCCCATCTACACAGCTGGGAGCTGTTAGCTCCCGAGCCCCTGCTGATCTCCAACTGGGGAGGCAAAGCACGCATGGGGAAGCAGACAGAGGCCCCTCCCTGGGCCAGGCATTCCTTGTGAGGAGGGCAAAGTGCTGTTCAAAGGGCCCTTGAGGGCAGATGCCCTGGAAACTTGTAATGCCTTCTGAGCCGCGCTCTTGTCCAAAGCAAACTCGCTGCTGACGGAGCCGGGTCTGGTGTCCAATGCTTGATAGCACCCGGCCAACACACCCACCATCAGCTGCTTAATCCTGGTGAGAATCGCCTGGGGCCGGACCGGAGGGCGTCTCTTTGCTGTGAGATAAGCCATCCCACCAGCCCAGGAGCAGAGCTGGTTTGTTCAGTGAATTCAGTAGGGGGATACGGCTAATCAGCTGCTACTCTCCTGTCAGCCAGGGTGGGCAGGGATGGTGTCCTTAGCCTCTTTCTGCCAGAACCTGGGAATGGGTGACGGGGGATGGATCACTCGATGATTCCCTGTTCTGTTCATTCCCTCTGGGGCACCTGGCATTGGCCACTGTTCGAAGACAGGATAGTGGGCTAGAGGGACCTTTGGTCTGGCCCAGTGTGGCTGTTCTTATGTTCTTATCACACGCAGCACGTGCCTAGCCAGGGATGGCAAACTGGCCTGCTCTCCCTCAATGCAGAGAGCTCTGTTCAGTAGGAGTGCCCCTTGTCAGGGCTTCCCCTCCCCACCACCTGCACACACAGGGAATAAAGAAAGCCGCACGCCCTGGGAGAAGCTGGCATGTTTCTCATCTCTGCCAGTGGAGACCGGGGAGGCCCCTGTGGCTTCATGGGGGCCCCTGTGGCATGGGGCCCCAGGCAATGGCCCTGATTGCTACCCCCTAACGCCGGCCCTGGCTTTTATATGCAGAAAACCAGTTATTGTGGCATAGGTGGGCCGTGGAGTTTTTATAGCATGTTGTGGGGGGTGTGGGGGTGTGGCGGGGCTCAGAACGAAAAAGGCTGAGAACCTCTGCTCTATGTGATAGAGCTGGCGTCCCTAAGCGCAGCCGTGATCACCAAAGCAGGTGGAGTTTATTGGCAGAGCCGTATTCCTTACCCAAGGTGAAAGCGACGTATGGACTGCAACGATGAAAGATTTACTGTGCCTGTCATCAGTAATACCGGGGCCGGCTGAAATGACTGCAGCTAGGAAGAATTGTGTGCGAGGAGCTGCCCCAGGTATTAATTTGTGAAGGGCTTATCCTGTCAGGACTATGTAATAAGGATGGTGTCAGGAATTGACGCTTTAAAAGGTCGAATGCCAACTGGAATGGAGCTCGGAGCTGGAGTTTTCAAGAGGCTCTGTCCCCTCTGAAAGGATTTTCAATAAGTTGCGGATGAAAAGTGTGACACTGACACCTGATATCGTCTCTGGAGAAGCTGAACCCCGGCCCGGGCTCATCCGTTTAACTTCACCATGAATCACTCGGCTCGTTCACAAGCACCTACTGCAACATTTCTCTTCTGGGGCCTCTCAACTTCCATCAGCCGAAGAACAGGAGCAAGGGAGCTGCCGCTGGGGGTGGGTTTTCATTCCTGGCCCCTCAAACATACTGGCTAAGGGCTTATCTACACTTGGGATCTGCCCCCATGCAGCCAGCAGCAGCGGCAGATCCCAAATGCGGACAGGGAAAGGCTCCATTTCCACCGCTTGGCTTTCCTTGTGCACCCTGAGGAGTTGCAGAAGCTGAGCTAGACCGTGGGTGGCTGGATCCCACAGCCCAGGGGGGGTGTACGTGCTCTGCCCCGGTGCTGTCTGACCTGCTCACTTGTGTGTGACTGCCGACTCATAATGGCTGGGAATGCAGCTGAGGGTGATTCCCTTAAACTGCAATGGCCAAAAGCGCCGGTGGTTGGGTCCTGCGTGCTCAGAGCAGCCGGCCCCGTGTTCTTGCCCTGCTGCCAGCTGTAAACGTTTGGGCCCCAGGGAATCATCTCTCCACCTATGCTGTGAATAGGTTCCACAGTTACTGTGTGTCAGCTGGACTAGATCCAGGCCCTTCAGAATCCGTCCCAGGTCTGGCGAGGCTCGGTGCAGCCAGCGCTGGGTAGCGGGGAGGTCTGGTTAATCCTGTGTAGATACCCAGCCCCAGCAGACCAGTTCAGGGCAACCCCCGTAATCCTCCGTCAGAGCGTCTGAGCTCCAGGGAATGCCACCTGCCCAGTCTGCCGTCCTCGCTCTGGGGCTGGCCACCGTCACCTGGCTCTGTGCTTGAGCTGCCCCCGGGACGGGGTTTCTTCCCCTCCCCTGCCTGACAGCCGCTCAGAGCCCAGCTCCTGAGCAGTGGGCACTCCAGTGGCATCTGGACAGCTCCCTGCGTCTGTGCCAACGGGGTGATGAAGCCCAGATGGAACCAGGCAGAGCAGAGGGGTCAGGGCGGTGGGTACTCCCGCTCAGCTAATGGCACTGTGGCCCTTGCTAACACACCAGCCCCTCAGCAAAACAGCAGAACCCTGCAAACCCGAGACTGGTGCAAACCTCAATAACTAGGTCCTGGCCCATGGCCCTTTCCCTTAGCATAGCAGCTTCCCCGGGGTTGTCTAAGTGGCACCCCCTTGTGGCCCATCAGGGCACAACTCCGCCCCCCCGCACCGGTCCTTGACGGTCCAGTATTGCCCCTCACAAAGCCAGAGCCCTGGTGCCATAGTACTCTGGCTAAGGCAAATGGAGTCCTACCTCTTCTGGAGAATTAGGGTCCAAAACAAAAAGGAAAACAGTGAACTATAACCCAGGGTCATGTGAGTCTTAGTCAGCCAGACCCTCCCTTCTGCTCCGGGCTTGGCTCCATGCAGCTGGTCCCTTCTTGTCTGTCCTCCTGGGTCTAGTCATCCCATCCACCAAAGGGCTCGTCTAGCAGGGCAGGCCTCGCTCAAGTAACAGAGCTTTGGACTAGCTGGGTGAGGTCTCCTCCTCTGCATGGCTGCAGGTGTAGTGGCCTGGAGTCAACTGCTCCAGAGGTGTTCCTTAACCCTCTCTTGCCAGTGTGGGGCCCACCTGCCCTCTCACACCTTGGGGAAAGTGTCACCTTCACATTACTGTCCTGCAGCGCACTGGGCTGCTGACCTCCACCCCAGAAGCAGCTGCATCCCAATGGTGGTGTAGGGATTGAGTGGACAAATCATTGTGGGATGCTTTGAGAGGAAAGGTGCTGCATACATCTCATCACAAAAGCCTGCAGCAGCCGAAGGCCAGCAAAGAAAGGGTTACTGTTTTGCCGCTCTGCACTGGCTAGACGTAACTGGGACTGCGTTCATAAAGATCTCCTCGCAGGGTGCAAACTCCTCCAGCCCCTGAGCCGAGACATTTAGAGACTGCCTTAAAAGCACAGACACAAATGAGTTCGTCTCATTCCTAATGAGGACATCAAATGCCCCATTAAACTCCACAAGACAGCTGCAGAACATGGTCGTGCCAGGCGGGGTGTCCGCATGCCGCTCCCAGGCTGGCTGGGAATGGGATTTCCGGGGAGGCAATGCACTCTGCTCCGCAGAGACGCCCCCAGGTGACTTGTGGACCAGCCCACGAGCGGCACTGAGCTCCGGCGCGTCGCCAGGCCGATGCACGACACGACTCAGACCATGGCCGAGCAAACGAAATGTGAAAATCCAGACAAGAATTCTTCTGCTTCCTTGTGCTAGTGAGGTCCTCTGCTTCCACTCACAAACCTCCCTCCCACGGGGACCCCGTCTGCAGGCTCTCCCTGGATCTAGCCCCCTTTCCACAGCCCACCACGGGGATCAACTCTGTGTCTGCCACCTCCCTCAATCTGCCTTCCCCAGGCCCTTCCCAGAGAGCCGGAACTCCCTTCCCAGGCTGGGTCCTCTCCCTTCAGCTGGGCTCCCTCAGCCCCTTAAAAGGCCCAGGTGCCTAATGGGGCTTTAGTTAGCTCCACCCCCTCTGGCCAGGACCCAACAAGCGTGACTCTAATTGTTTTTCCCTCTTTCCCAGCAGGGGGTGGGGGTTCACCCCATCACAGAGTCCCCAAAGCCAGCCCCTCCAGATCTTGGGGTGTGCGCGGCTGCCCTATGGACGGCAGGGTGGGGCATGGGGACTGGTAATAGAACTTCAGGTGCTGTTTGACTGATTTCAAGCTAGCCCAGGTGGGTCGTGGCCAAATATCCTTATTGACTTTGGCCCAAACTTGAGCTCCTAAAGTTACGCTCCTAAACTTATATTTAGGCTCCTACATTTTTAGCGGTACCAAGTCCCTGCAACTCCCATTGAAGCCAGGATCCTTTTCTTTGGACGCCTAACTTTGCTGAATTCGCACTGTCGCATGTTTTTACAATGGAAAAGGCACTGTAGGATTCCCGCACATCCATCAGATGGGGCCAGAGGGTTTGGGCAAGGCACTCTCCCGACTGGAGCTGGCAAAGGGGCGTCTGGAGGGCTGTAGGATCATGTGGTTTTGCTACACTACACACACCACATCCCAGAAGACCCCTGCAGATTTCTTGAAGAGGCACCATCAGTACCCAGGTGCCAGGAAGGGGGTCAGCACCTGAACCAGGGCACCTGGGCACCTAAGCTTGGAGGAGTGAGCCACCTGCTCCCTGGTAAGGTCAGGCCGAGTGACTGGCTAGGGCTCCCATTTTGAAGGTGAGAGGTGCTGGGTTGGAGCTCAAGAAGTCTCCTTAGTCAGGGAGAGCGCTTTGCCCACATTCCTGGCCTGGGAAGGGGAGCGGAGCGTGATGGCTGCAGGCCGTGCGGAGCGCAGAGACACGTACGTGCATTGAAATCGGCGCTCTGCCTCCCCGGCGTTGCTCCCGCCATGAGCTGTGTCCTTCTGTGGCAGGGACGGAAGGGCAGAACAGATGGCCGAGTCGCTGTTTAAAGTGGTGTGTCCATTAGAAGAGGCTGCCGGGGGGGCTGGGCGTTATCAAGGGAAATCAGCATCACTGTAGCAAATCAATGCCCAGGAAAATTGTTTTTCAGGAGAGCGAACGGTGTCTCGGTTACTGGCGTCCAGGGGGCCAGTTTTGTGCTCCAGGACAGCGATCAGCTGTCACTGGGACCTTCTGCATGCCCGGGGGTGAGAGAACAGCAACGGGATCATCCATTGGGGGCCGCCACTGTATTGGGGGACGTGGCATCTGCAGGCAGACAGCCTGTCGGGGGGCGGCTGTTCCTAGGGGGCACTGTATGTCCCATTCCCAGCTGGTATCACCGTGCATGGCTGTCGTGGACGGGACATAGGAGTCCAACTAGGCAGAGCAGTGGTGGTCAGAGTAGGAGTTGGGAACCAGGGTTCTTAGCTGGGGCCAGAGCCGGTGCCGCCCTAGGTCTGCCTGGTCACCTACAGACCTGGGTCCAATACCCGTGATTCCTTACAATGCTCCTCTGGAAGTCAAAGCATCAGCATCCGGCCCCGTACCTGGGCACCTACTGAATGGCTAGCTTCTGGCAACAGCCATTACATAGTGCGTTCTGCAAACCCAGCCCTGCCCCGAAGAGCTCATTGGCCCCCCTGCAACAGCCTGCCTGGTTTTCCCCTCACTGGTCAAAGCAGCCTCGCTGCTGTGACCTCGCTTGTCCCCGCCTGAACACACACCCTTTCACCCCGAGACGCTAGTCGGTGCACAGACAGCTTTCTCCAGGCACAAGGTGATGGGCGCAGTGTAGCTAGAGAAGGTCGATTAGATTAAATAGGTCCGTGCTTAAAAATTTGCCCATCTCAGCACAAAAGACTCACATATAAGCTGGAGGGGGCAGAAACCCCCCCAGTTAAAAGAATAAGATCTGTGTATCAAATGGTGAAATATAAAAACTACCTGACCTGCTAAATGAATTAACTTGTTAAATGAATCTATTTGCATAAATCTGAATAAATGAATATGCTATGCCCAGGCCAGACACTTGGCAAACCCCTCATCCAGGGAAATACAAGGGAGGAATAGACGTGATCAAGGTTTAGATTTTGACTGTATCCTAATGGTTTGCCTTTTGGTGCTCTTTGCTGTCTACATTATATTTATAGGTCACAGGCACACTGTTACCGCAGGGAGTTCATGCTGAACATTTGAATGGATATTAGTAGAAATATGGCAATGAATTGTTTTTAAAAGTAATTTACAGGAAAAGAGGGGTTTTTAGTTTGGATTTAGGCTGGGAGCATGCAGGAAGTAGGAACCCAATCTCTGTGAATTCAGTGGGATTTTGGTACTGAATTCCTTTAGGTTCCTTATCTGAGCCTTGCAGTACCAAGCAAGTGCAGGAGACCCCAAATGGAAACTGACTAGAAATAGAAGGGAAACTGAGTAGGCTAGTTTTTATTGTCCAAGGCGAGTGACATTCCAAGGGTAAACAAACAGCATAAATTGAGGGAAGCAAAAAGTCTTTCAGTTCTATGCCAGTCACACAGGCATAAGGATTTTATTTTGTGATGTCTTTTAACCTGGCAGTGTCCCTTAAAACACGCGCGCACACACACACACACCCTATGCATTTAACAAAAATTCCTCTGAAGGCTGAGGACCCGAAGGAGCAGTAAAACCCATCTCATTGTAGAACAACAGCGAGCAATCGGCATGACATTTAAGTAAATGCTACAGCCATTTGTAAGTGTTCATTTTCATGGGTACCCCATCTATTACATGACAGCTATTTGCGTAGCATCCCAGTGTGAATTCACTTGGTTCGCAGATAAGCTGTTTAGCAGGGCAGGTATCAGGATGTAAAACGCTATAATACGGACAATTTGTTACCACTGTACCGATCCCCGCTGTCATTATGAATCTGCAGATTGGAGAGGCTGGGATACACGTGGCGGTTTCTTAAATTTTGAGCTAATGGGGAGAGAAGTTGGAGGGCGGGGGCAGATGTGCTGCTTGGGAAGGACAACGGTGTCTCAGGAGTGCTGCAGTACAAATTGAACAGGCTAAGGTAGAACTAGGGCTGACTGGAGTCCACCAGGGCACTGCACTATCCATCCGTCAGCCTGTGAAGAGCTGTTTCAGACATTACAAGACAGAGCAGCGGCAATGAGACGATTATGGGAGAAGGGAGGCGTTGAGGGCCAAGGGCTGGATACAATCCTGGAGTGACTCCATCATCACAGTCAACGGCGGAGCTCCAGATTCACACTGCTTGGCCTGGGTGGAGTCAATCCCCCGTTTCAAAAGAGAAGGGCAGTGTTCTTCTTGACCTGGCGACGTGGTTTAGCCTCTCTGCCGTCCCACAGAGAGATCAGTTCTTGGAATCCTCCGGCCTTGGCCAGCTGCTCCAACTCACTATTGCCTCGGCGAGGAGAAATTCAGAGACTCCAGGACTCATGATTCATAACTCACTTTGGCAGCTCGGGCACTTCCAGCGGAGAAATGAATAGCCTGGGCAAGGAACCTGGAACTTCTTGGGCTAGCGAGAGCAATGCCAAGAGACAGACGGCCTTCTGCCTTTTTAATGGCAACCAAATTGGGTTTGTTTGGTTTTTTTAACAGATTTTCCTGTTTTGTTTTTAATTTATATGTATTGTGGGAGAAAAGGGAGGGAAACGGAAACCAAAAATAATATTTTTTCCCCCAAAAAAATCTTTTCGGTACTTTTTTGTGACAATTTTCAAAACAAAACCCATTGCTTTTGGAAACCTGTGGGATGAAAATGATTTTGAACAGAATAAGGGCTGGGGATTTTTTGTGTGGCCCTACTCGTTACGGGACAGATGGGGTCCCAGAGACTTGAGGCAGAGCTGGATGAAATCCCAGATCATTTATTGCCAGGCATCATCTCTCCCCGCGCCCATGCAGGTGGAGAGAGGAGACCACACGCTGGTCAGTGCTTTAGTAGAGTCCAGCTGCAAACCCAGCAGTGACTTGTGGATTTTGCCACAGTTTTGTGCACTTTCACAATTAAAGGGTGGGTCTACCTGGGGAGATGACAAGGTGCCCGCTGTGCTGGGCAAACACCAGCCATGTAGTGCCGGGACCGGACCAGATGGCCTATCGCAGTCCCTTCCAGTCCTACATTTCTATGGTTCTACACTGGAATCCACACTGAGAGCATTTTAAACAAGAAAGACAAAACCCAGTGGCTTTGCATTTAGAGCAATAAGCTTTGCCATCTCCAAGCTATTGAGGCTACGTCTACACAGGGATAAAAAACCAGTGGTTGGCCCGGGTCAGCTGACTCGGCCTCACAGGGCTGAAAAATGGCTGTGTAGACGTTCGGTCTCAGGCTGGAACCCGAGCTCTGGGACCCTACCAGCGTGGAGTCCGTCCGAGCCCAAACGTCTACACAATGATTTTTAGCCCTGCAGCCTGCGTCCGCCGTGGCCATGCCACTGGTCCTTTATCCCTGTGTAGACGTACCCGTAGGGTGTCAGTGCTGCAGTCAGAGGTGTGGTTGCCGCCCGTGTAGATGTACCTGTGCTAGCTTTTATCTAACCATGGTGTGTACAAGCTCACCCTGACCTGGGCGCGGACAGGCTGGCTAACCCACCCAGAAGCCCGTATGGCTGCACCTTTGCTGCTGTTGGCATCCCGCTAGCTAGATGTCTCCATGTGCTGCAGTCATGTCCCCGCCTGCGGTGCAGACAGACCCTCGGGGCCAGACTCCCTGCAGCTCAGGAAAGCACTTACGCATGAATTTAAGTGCTTTCCTGCCTGCGGTCCTTGGCCCTGAGGCCCACAAAAATCTTAGCTGTGGTTAGTCAGCTGATGCACTGACTGTCAACCTGACCAATATTGCCTCCTTGTTTCCTTGTGCTCCCCTGTCTGTCCGCCTGCATCCAGCTGTCTTAGATTGTCAGCGCCTTGCAGCAGGCCCCAACTCTTTGTTCTGGGTTTGTACAGCACCTAGCGCACTGGGGACTTGGTCCAGGCCTAGGGCTCCTAGGTGCTACCAGAATACAAATGTACAGTAGTAGTAAGAAGAAGAATTGTGGGTCACCCTCTCTTTGGAATCTCACTGGATATTCAGGGCCTGATTTGGGTCTCACCCCGATGTAAGCCAGGAGACACTCCCCTGAAGTCAACAGAGTTAGACGGGCAGAAAACCAGCTGTAAGTGAAGGGGAAGGATCAGACCCAAAACATGCCCAGGGAGCGGCTCTGTTGAATAAGAAATTGCTATTTTCCCCAGTCACTTTTTAGTGCAGAGCCACCCTTAAATGTAGCCCCAAGATTTTTAGAAAGCAAAGTTCACAGCTCTCGAGAAAGACTTGAAAATGTTTTAGTAAAATAAAATAACAATGACAGTAAATATGACCTAGGTGTCATATTCAGTACCTACCTTAATCAAACAATGTCATCTGCAAGGAAATGTATAGCATTTATGTATCACAGCCTGCTCGGCCCTCTCTGGGTTAGAATTTCTAATGGGTCGCTCATTAATGCAGCACTCGGGAAGTTTATGTTGTGTCTAGACTCCTGATACAAAGCCTAACTGCACTGGAATAGTTAGGGGTATCTTCCTAAAATGTAATAATAATTGCGTCCTCCCTGTGACGTTACACCCCATATTCTTTATGAAAATATGCTTATGATATGGATATGGCATAAGAGATCTTTTATGCAAGATGGGTCTTGTAAGGTATCATCGGAAAGGTTATAATTCACTGAATGTGGTTATCCAATTTGTATGCATGTATCATTTCTGTATCTAAAGTTAGGAATATTGACTATGTAACAATTACAACTGGTTGTGTATTTGGGAGCCACCCACCAGACAACAGGCCATCAGCTTTGGTGGGCCATTAGGAAGAAACAATAAGGCTTTGAGGATACTAATCTCTCTCCTTCCTGAGAGGGGTCCTGGGAAGTAGCTGTCAGGTGGTCCTGTCACCTGGTACTAAACACCATCTTGGACTTCTGGTATTTTTCCACTAAAAGGAGGGGGAGGTCAAGACTAGGAAACAAAAGATTCTCGCCTTCTGTAAATCTTATTTAAGGCTGGGGAGTAAGGCAAACAGGACTCTTCTCCATTGCCTTCTGGCCCAAGAAGAAAGGCTGCTGAAAGTACCTGAAGAGACAAAGGAACTGAGCGGTGGGAAAAGTAAGGGCTGAGTCCAGACTAAGACAGGAGTCTAGTGTGTAAAGAGAAATACCAGGAACTCGAAGCTACAGAAACTCTGCAACTTGCCTAAAACAACATTTAGGGTGAGAAATGATTTCTTGAAACCAGTCTCTTTAAGATCTTAAGCTTAATAGGTGTGTTTTGTTTTATTTGCTTAGTAATCTACCTTGTTCTGTTTGCTATCCTTTATAATCACTTACGTTTATTAACTATAAAAGGCAGATTTTGTTTTATTATTAAACTCAGTTTGTGCAATTTCTAGCTGGGGAGGGGGCAAGAAGTTGTGCATATCTTCCGCCACATTGAGGGAGGGGGCGAATTTACGAGCTTTATAGATTTCTCTACAGCACAAGACAATATTATTTTGGGTGTACTTTCCAGAGTACACTGCACTTGAGTTGTGGGCGATTTCCTAGCTGAATCTTCTCATAGAGAGCTGCTTGCAGACTTTGTGCGATTCTACAGCTGGTGCGTCCCTACCTGTGTGTGTGGGTGTGTTGCCAGAGGCTGGAGAGCCTAAATCAGCAAAACAGGGAGAGGGGGATCAGGCAGGCTCAGTGAAATCCCAGCACATCCGGTGGCATCCCGGATTGGGGGGTCTAACCTATCACACTCCCCTCTTTAATTGTGAGTGGCTTTTTGTGTGGTCCAAGAAGAAATGGGCTAAAATAGTGTTGTCAACTCTTGCACTAGTTGGGGTATTTCTTAAAGCTTCAGTTCCTGGAGTCATGTGACTACTTAAGAATCTCAGCTTCCATTTAAAAACATGAGTTGATTTGATGCCCTCATGTTTGCAGGAAAAGCTTGAAAACATGATCTGAGTGTATGCTGAAGGTTCGGAAACCAGAAGGCAAATGAAAAGAACACAGAATTTTTGGTAAAAATCTCATGATTTTTAAGCCAAACTCATGATGTTGGGAGCCTACTCCAGGACGTTTGATTGCTTGGGGATGGCAATGCTGCTAATAGCATAAATGCTGGTTTTGTGGTTAAGCACAGAGGCACAGAACTCCTGGAGGCCATTCCTGGCTCTGCTACTGACTTGGTGTTTGGTCTTGGGTGAGTTACTTAACCTCCCCCTACCTCAGTTTGCCCATCGGTAAAATAGGGATAACACTTCCCTTCTACTCAGGGATGTTGTGACCCTCAATTAATTAACATTTATAATGTGCTTTGAAATCTTCCATTGCCTACAAAAGGATAAAATGTTATTATTCGGAAGCCAATAACAGGTAGGTGCAAGTCAGAGCTGGGCAAGAATTTTCCTATTCATAGCTCTGCCGAAGAAGCACCTCTATCCCAACCCACAGCTCCCCACTTCTGCTTCTTTCCCCCAGCTTGGATGATACCCCTTAATCCTGAGTTTGCAATACTTTCTCCTCTTTCATCACTGTCTCCCCATCTTCTCCGCTAGCTCTGCTGATGCACCCCATTCCTGTCCAGCAGCACCCCATGCTATGTTCCCGTCCTCAGTCCTGTCCTGAGAAACAGCTGTTCGTGTGCCAGATAGTGAGTTGGGTTTGTGATTTACAGCCACGTTCAGCAGGAGCTGAGTTTTCAGAGACCCCTCAAACTCATTTCATTTGTGAGCTATCCAGAGACAAGTGCATTTCTCCAGAGACTGAATGCAAATGCACCAATATGCCGTTCCCTACAAAATCCTGCGCCCTAATTAAGTCTCATCTGCCAAGCGCTTCCCTGCACCCCATGTGTATACGCCACTGCTCAGAATATATAGAGCTCTGCAAAAGGCAAGTAATTCTGCAAAATCTGCACACACAAAAAGGGCAGAATTTATGTCCCCACTGAAGGAGAAATGCTGCCGAATGGAAATAGAAAATGCAGAGCTCCTGTGCCCTTCTATTACCGCTGGGTGTCACAGGCAGTGACTGATGGCAAAAAACGAGATTGCAAGCCAAATCACTTTCACTTTGCACAAAACCAGCTCCACTCAAGGATGGAAGAGCTCGGCAAATCTGCAACTCACAGAGCAGCGCTGGAAAGCAAGGCCATGGAGGGGCCATAAACTTCAGTCACGCTTTGCCAGGTGCCTCTGGAGCCATCTTTCCTCTGCTGCACCACACTGAGGATGGCATCACTGGAGCCCATGTGACGGGTTGGATCACAGAAACCCCCTTGGCAGTTGCCATCCAATGTGCCAAGACTACTTTTATTCCTATTTTCCCTGCCAGCTTAGGACTCCAGCCCCCTGTCTTGCTGAGCCAGACACTCCCGTCTGCTCCAACACAGACCCAGGGTCTGAATTGCCTGCCCCTAAGCTGCAGGTTTACCTGAAAACAGCTCACAGAAGTGTGCTTGTCTCTAGCACTCAGATGCCCAACTCCCAATGGGGTCTAAACCCAGATAAATCCGTTTTACCCTGTATAAAGCTTATACAGGGTAAACTCATAAACTGTTCACCCTCTATAACACTGATAGAGAGATATGCACAGTTGTTTGCTCCCCCAGGTATTAATACATACTCTGAGTTAATTACTAGGTAGAAAGTGATTTTATTAAATACAGAAAGTAGGATTTAAGTGGTTCCAAGTAGTAACAGACAGAACAAAGTAAGTCACCAAGCAAAATAAAATAAAATGCGCAAATCTATGTCTAATCAAACTGAATAAAGATAACCTCACCCTCAGAGATGCTTCAGTAAGTTTTTTCTCAGACTGGACTTCTTCCAGGCCTGGGCACAATTCTTTCCCCTGGTACAGCTCTTGTTGCAGCTCAGGTGATAGGGGATTCTTCATGATGGCTCCTCTCCCCCTCTGTTCTCTTCCACCCCTTTATATATCTTTTGCATAAGGCAGGAACCCTTTGTCCCTCTGGGTTTCCACCCCCCTCACTGGAAAAGCACCAGGTTAAAGATGGATTCCAGTTCAGGTGACATGATCACATGTCACTGCAAGACTTCATTGCCCATTTGCCAGCACACACATATACAGGAAGACTCCCAGGTAAACACAGCCATCTGCAGACAATGGTCCTGGTTAATGGGAGTCATCAAGATTCCAAACCACTATTAATGGCCCACACTTTGCATAATTACAATAGGCCCTCAGAGTTCTATTTCATATTTCTAGTTTTAGATACAAGAGTGGTACATTGCTACAAATCGGATGATCACACTCAGTAGATTATAAGCTTTGTAAGGATACCTTACCAGAGACCTTTTGCATGAAGCATATCCCAGTTACGTTATATTCACTTCTTATTATGTTTTTATAAAACCATATAGACTGCACAAGGTCACACCCAGGTAAATGCAGCCAGAGCTAGTTTGTTGATCTCAGTTTCCAGAGCCCAAACGCCACTGGTTCTTTAAGTGCCCTGTCCTTTGCTAGGGGCTGGTCTATAGAGGATAGCAGCCTATTACTCCTTTCGGCTTCTGGTGCTACTCCTTCGCGTGGCAGAGGTCTATTCTCCCCTGCTGGCTTCACAACCCACTGATGACCCCAGAGGTCATTACGCATCTGGTTGCTTTCAATATCAAATTATTATTGTTTAAAGGCCAGAGGAGATGAAGTTTCTATGGCAAGAACATGGTGTGGACATCTGCTTTGCAACAATCTGTGGCAGCTCTGAGAACAAAATGGCCCCTGTCCTGGAGACATTTAAAGGTGCAGGACATGGAAAGCCAAAGGCCACCATATTTCACAGCTCTACACAGCATGGTTTTAATTACAGTGCGATTAGCTTTTACCTCCCACCCCTTTCCTTTTTCCCCTCTGCAGTTATCCCACAGGCAGGTCGCTGTTGCACATTACGGTGGGGACAGGAGAAGCCCAACCTCCCTCAGTTTACTAGCACATGGCAGTCCCGCCGGGTCAAGACGAGATAAGTCTGTGGGAGAGGGGGGGCAGGTCTGTCTGTTTGACACAGTCCAACTGTAATATATGGAGGAGAACATTAATGCTAAACTTTACGGAGTCTCTTTCATTCCAGAGCATCACAAACACACTTCAGAGATATGTGTCAGAGGGGTAGCCGTGTTAGTCTGAATCTGTAAAAAGCAACAGAGGGTCCTGTGGCACCTTTAAGACTAACAGAAGTACTGGGAGCATAAGCTTTCGTGGGTAAGAACCTCACTTCTTCAGATACACTTCGGAGAGTTAATAAGAGAATCACAGAGACTTAGAGACAAGAGTAATAGAAATAATAAACAATATGCTTACAATGTCACAGGCTACAGTCACATACTGTCCATAACGCACGTCTGGAGGAGCGGGAGAAGAAAGGAATTAGGATGGGAGAGTTATTTGTTTCCAGATGACATGTGTAGAGCGAGTGAGAGTGATGGAACTGAACAATGAAGGGAAGATGCTCCAGGAGAGGTGCAGCAGAAGGCTCTTGTGCCCGCCATGGTGCGATGGCGGACAGAGACAGGGCTGGATTTCGGTGCCTAACAGGTATGGATCCTAGGATCGACAGCACAGCTCGCCGTGTCCATCTGTTCTTGCTTTGCATCTCCAGCTGGCGGAAGAATTTCAGGCAGATTTCCTTGAGCGCTTTCATCCTCTCTCTCCTGTTGTTGAAGTGGCACAAGTCAAGGTTGGCGAGACCACAAAAAAAAAAGGCTTCTGCTTTAATAGCAGTTCCCTGTGGGGCTCTCCCCTCCTGGGTCCTGCTGGGTTGATTTTTTCAAAGCCAATCCTTTCTGTGGGGATGAAAGTCCATATTAGATTCCAGCCGGGGAGGGAGACCCTGAGAAATGGAACATCAGTTTAGCTGGAAAGCCCAGCATCAGAGCGACACGTTGAATGCCCGGAGACGGTGAATTAATGGTGTTGAATAGGGCTTGCTGGCATAAAGCTCCCTGCGGTGCACCCTTTTCATGTTCCCTGGCTTCTAAACAACTCACTCTCACTTGACTATAACCCTAAAATGTTTGAATGTGGTTTATTTTCAAAGCAATGCCTGGCATGGAAGTGCCTCACTCCCGTCGCTCTGGACTCCTGGGTAGGGGCTAGGCAGTGGGGAAGAGTTGTGTCTGCCTGTGAAGAACTGGGGGGGGGGAAGGTTATACTGCAGTAACATCTGGAGCCCCCAGTCTGTATCAGGGCACCCATTGCATTGGGAGCTGCACATGCACCCAGGAAGTCAGGGTCCCCGCTCCAAAGAGCTCTCAGTCTAATCCGAGCCAGGGATGCACTGAGTTAGGAAAGCTTAGAGGGCGGAGAAAGGTGGCTGCCCCTCTCAGAAGAGCACAAGGGGGTCTCATGTGCCCCTTACCCGCTCCTGGGGATTCTCTCGTAGCTCCCGTGCCAGGCGTCTGCGCTGGAGGAGCTGAGTTCCAGGGGACCACCCTGCTGCAGAGCCATGCAGCCCCACGTGCCCGGAGCCATCGCAGTCAGACCTAGGCAAAACCCTTTTCCGATCGCAGGGGAGAGCCCTGCTCAGTGGTTAGAGCACCTGCTGCGGGCTTAGAACCCCTGGCTTCAATTCCCTGCTTTTCTGCGAGCTCCCTGCTTGACCTCTGGGCCCAAACTGAGTGCCTCCGTGCATTCCCTACGCCGCTAATTGGGGCCATATAAATCCCATCGCAAGAGGGTAAATCCATTGTTCCACGCACTAACCTGCCCAGGAATGGAACCAAGGCAGCAGCCCGGAGTTAACCAGTGGCTGGTTATGGAGTTTAGCCTTTATTGGTTATCAATCCACTCTTCATGGAGGCCTCAGCTCCAGGCGTTGCCCCAGTAACACAAAGACATGCAAAGCAACTTTAAAATTCAGGTTAAAATTCAAGAGCCGTCAGCCCCTCACTCTGTCCAGGGGTCTTCTCACCATGTGTTTGCAGGTTCAATGTGAATTTCATGCTCTTTATTCTTGGCCACAGACGAGAGAATTTCATCTGATCTCAACCTATTAAAAATGACTGACTCCCAGAGCAGCGTGCAGCCTGGTAGCACCTCCTGCGAGCGTGTCTGATCTCATGGTCAAGAGATCCTGTGACGAGCAGGGGCAGACCCAGTGGCAAAGGCTGCCAGACACCATAAGTATTGTCCTTATGCTATTGTCTGCTGCTGGGGCAGATTTTCAAAAGAGCTCCGCAGGTTGGATGCATGGTGGGTGCTGGGCCTTGAAAATCTGGCCCTGCATCTTCACTGTTTCAGGGCTCAAATTAATGCACGATGGACAACTCGAATTCAGGGGAATCTCGAGGCGCAGCAGAGAGGTTATTTCACCTCTGCATTTGGCTGCCGGAATCTTGTGTCCCGTTCTGGTGCCCACAATTCAAAAAGGATGTTGATAAATTGGAGCGGGGTCAGAGAAGATCCATGGGCACGATTAAAGGATTAGGAAACCTGCCTTATTGTGATAGACTCAAAGAGTTCAATCTACTTAGGTACCAAAGAGAAGGTTAAGGGGTGACTTCATTACAGTCGCTAAGTATCTACATGGGGAACAAAGATTTAATAAAGGGCTTTTCAGTCTAGCCGAGAAAGGTCTCTCATGATACAGTGGCTGGAAATTTAAGCTGGAGAAATTCAGACTGGAAATGCGGAGTATATTTTTGTCAGTGAGAGTAACTAACCATTGGAACAATTCCCCAGGGGTCATTGTGGATTCTCCATCACTGACAGTTTTGAAATCAAGATTGGATGTTTTTCTAAAAGCTCTGCTCTGGGAATTAGTTTGGGGCCTGTGTTACGCAGGAGGCCAGATGAGATGATTACAGTGGCCTTGGAATCTATTAATTTAACGAAACCTTTCAAACTGCAGCCTCCACCCGGCTTGTGCTCCTGGCGTGTCTAGAGGGAAACTTCTCCTCCCCTCTGCTGCTGTTGTTATTTTTACTATTTCTCTTGCAGTCGCTCGTAGGAGCCCAGCCCTGGCCCAGGACCCCACTGCGCTAGGCTCTGTACAAAGACAGAACAAAAAGCCAGTTCCTGCCCCAGAGAGCGGCTGATCTAATAGCACTGCATTCTGGGATACTCCCTGGTCCTGAGTGCAGTTCAGGGCCCGTTGAAGGGGGAAATCAAGGGAGCCCGGAGGGGAGAAGTTGGATGGAGCAGGAGCAGGTAGAGACAACAACAGGGGAGGGAGGGGAAGAGAGCGCCTGGCTGTGACTGGCGTCTGATGAATGATGGATCCCAGGCACGGACAATTTCACCAAAGCCTCTGCTGCCACATACATGCCCGGCCTTCCTCATCTCTCTCAGCGGGAACCATGTGGAGCCAGTGTGGGCAGCGGGGGGTTAAACTGACCCATGGCAGACGGACTCCCCAGCCGGAAAGGAAAGAGGCAAAGAACCTGCAGCCGGGCAGCCTCCCCACGGCCCTCCGTGCCCGGCCTGTCAGCAACACGCTGGCGCTCCTGGGCTCCAGGCTCCTTGGTTCACTCGCCCTTTCCTGTCCATGGAAAATCGATGCGCCGCCGCAACGCGTGTGCTGGGGCGGGGGCAGGCGGGGGCTCTCCGGATGCTATTGTGTGGGAGTGCAGGAGTGTTGGGAGCTGCCTAAGAAGCTGGGAAGAGGGGGCGGAGGAGAGGATGTTATCACAGAAACCTGATTTCTCTGCACACTCCATCAGCTCCCCATCTGTTCCTTGATTGAATGGAGGGGCTGCGTGTGCTCGCCGCACACCGACTGCCAGCCCTTGTCTCCAGCGCCTTGATTGCATCTATGGAGGGAGAGTCAAGCTGCACAGATGAGCAACCTTATCGATCAGGCATCTCAGCCCAGACAGGCGCTGTGGAATTGCCATTTATTTCTGAGAGGAGGGAAGGGGGGGCTCGCCATGGGGCGCTGTGGGGTGGGGGTGTGATAGGCAGACACCCCGCCCCTGCTACTAGCAGGAGGTTTATTTAGAGATCCACTAGGTGAGCACGCATTGACGCAGTGTATGGTCTCTCCCCCGCCCTGATGCAGAGGAATCGTGTATTTTCTACACTAGTCTGAGCCTCCTGGGCTGCAGGGTCGGGGTTCGACCCCAAGGACACTGGCTGTGCGGCCTGTAGAAATTGCACCCTGCAGATCTGGCAGTGCAAGTGCCGGCCGGCGCCCGGAGCCAGCGCCCGGAGCTTTGTGGGTGGAAGTGAGGGAGTCGGTGGAACATGCTAGGTGTGTGCTGGGCTATGGAGGTCAAACCCCGCTGGACTCAACCCCTCCTCCTGACTCCTCGCAGTACTGGTGAGCAAACTGGGACTGGGACTCCCGCAAGCGTTGGGTACCTGGGATGGGCCCCCAGGGGAGCATGTTACACACTTAGAAAGTGGGTGGTCTCCCGCCCCCAGGGGCTAGTCTCCAGACGATAATAGCGTACTACTACTGCCAGCTAATGGAGTTACCCCTTTAGCTCAATGGGTCCTTCCTGGTCCATCACTGAGACTCTGAGGGGCTACAATAATAGGAATAGTAAATAAGTACCAGAGTTTGGTGCTACATTCAAATCCTGCTGTGATAGGGTGTGTACCCCACCCCACTCGGTCCCTGAGTGGGTTAAGGTGGGCCAGTAGGAGTCAATTAACCATAGATGTCATGCTGCACCTGGAGGGGAACCAGGGCTTGACAGGGCCAAAGGACAGATGGGGCGAAGCTGGACTGAGCCTATCAAGCCAGGAAGTTGAGAGCAGAAAGGGGCTGCAGGGCGGAGTCTGCAGTCACTCTCTGGTGGTGAGAAGGAAACGCGGGAGGCAGAATAAGCCTACGACCGATGGACGGGGTGCCGGATGGGGAGAAAGCTAATTCTCAGACTTAGGCACCAGGAGACGCACCAGTAGTGAGCGGACCCCTTCGCGCCGCTGCAGCGCTCTGGTGGGAGTTCACACAAGCACTGTGCCAGTTTACTGGGGTGTGGGGAGCTGGCGTCTGGCCTCAACAAGCTGGGCTGTAAAGCACGACACTGGCTAGCTTGGCTATTTGGGGGGACATATGGGGTGTAGTGACCAGTGCTGCAGTCCTTACTCAGCGGGCCTGGCCCATGACCCCGTGGCTGCTTAGTGCAGTGCCCTTGAAGTGAACGGGACATGCTGGGCTGTTCATCTCCCGGCTGCAAAGGGCCGATCTAGGCCATGCAGGGGCCAATGGGATCTCGCTGTTGATGCTCAGGGACAGAACCAGCCTTGTAGCAGGCCCTGGGAACGTTCCTCCGGGCGAGGCATCGGATTCCTAGCACCGCAGACAGGACGGGCTGTTCCAATGGTGCCTCCGTCAAACGGTGCGGATCTGCAGCCCCCCAGATAAGGAGAGTAAAGCCAGATCTCTGTGCAGGCCTGGGCCCAGTCAGGACGGGGTGCGTGGCCAGATGTGAGGCAGCTACAAAGGTGGGGTGGGGAGGCAGTTTATGGCTGGGGCTGGGGGGTGGCTCAGGAGCTAACAGACTCTATATGACTTTTATGACTTAACACACAGCCAGGCACACAGCTCTGCAGACGGATTTATTGCTCGTTCTGTGATTTGACCTTACATCAAAGCCTGGATGAAAGCCAAAGAGGGACGGATTGTTTGGGCATGAGCGCTAGCAGCCTGGCATGCCTGAGTCCTAATCCCGGCTCAGACTCTGCTATCTCAGGCAAACCACAGACCCCAAAGATTTCCAAACCACAGAGTCTTAAAGTTAGGCATCTAAATCCATACTGGGGCACCGGACTAGGCATGGCCTGATTTCTAGGGTGCACCGTGTAGCCGGCTCTTGCAGTTTTATCCAGAGCCTCATGTTGTTTGGTGGTTTTTCTTCAAGCCCCAGCTCCTGGAGTCCTGTGATGCCGTGAGCATCCCAGTTTGCATTGAAAATAAAAGTCATTCTGGCTCTTATGGCTTCAGAGAAAAGTTCGAAAAGGTGCCCCCTCATGGTTCAAACCCCCGGCGGAGAATAAACAGAGCCCACCGTTACTGTCTCTAAAATCTCATGGTGTTGAAGCCACTCTGGTGAATGCTAAAGGTCAGAGCGCTGCAGGGGCTGGGCATACCTAGCTCCCATCAAAGCAAAGCGGAAATTCAAGTGTGCGGCAGCTCTGAATATTGAGGCTTTAGTTAGGCCCCTTGGATCCATACGTAGGCACCCAACTTCAGGCACCCAGGCTGGGAAATATTGGCCTTCCCCTCTCTGTGCCTCGGTTTCCCCATCGGTCCAATGGGAATGATGCTGCTCACCTGCTCTGGGAGGGGGGGGTGGGGCTGATGGAATGTTTGTGCAGCTGGCTGGGGGCAGAAGAGTGCTGAGTACCAAGAATTGCAGCCAGACGAGCTGGTGGGTGAAAATGGGTTTTGGTGGCGCTGGCTCCAGGGTGTCTGGGCTCCCTCAGACTGTGGCTGGGAATACCAATGCCCAGGACTTCACTCTTCCTCCTGGGATGCTCCATGGTAGGGCTGAGCAGGGGGGGTGGCGGTCCAGGGAGGGGCGGGGGGCGACTTGTTAAAGGTCACACAGAGCCAGGATTAGGACTCAGGCGTTCCAGGCCCGTGCTCAGGCCAGTAGATGCCACTCGTGCACCTACACAAGCCCTGCACACCTGCACAGGCCCCGAGCCTAGACCCTGGGCGGGCCAGGCACCCAGCATCCTGCCCTCTGGCCCAGGAGAACCAAACCATCTCACTCCAAACCGGTTCGTTTATCAGGTCCCATCTCCTCCCCTCTGCTGCCAGGCAGGTGCTTCCCATCCCGCAGCTCTGCTGAACCTGGCAGGTGCCCCTTCCCTATTCCGCAGGGCACCAGCCAGGACAGGAGGAAGCAGGCGGCTGGATGCTGGGGACACACAGCACCTGCTTTCCCTGGCAGGGCAGGACGTCTCCTTCCGTCTCTTCTCCTTGGGAAGCTGCCTTGGCTGTTGACTTGAATTCCTTAAGTTATGTGTGCCCTTTCCGCTGGCTCATTAATAGACCTGTCACGGGGCAAGTCCTAGGAAGCTAACATTGATATAGCCATTAGCGTGCGTGGAGACCGAGCGGCGCTGCTGTCTGAGGCAGCCGCCCGCTCCCGTCCATCCCTGAACCCCCGCGCGCTCAGAGCAGGCTGCGAGGGGACGCGCTGTTGAATGAAGGGCGAAAATCGCAGAGCTGATGGAGGCCGCGGCCTCGGGTTGGTGTCTGCAGGCGTCGAGCCGGTGTTCATCTCGCAATGGGAAACCAGCGTGACAGCGGTGCTGCTCGGACGGCTGCCAGGGGTGCCCGTCATAGGCACCGACTTTTACTTTTCCCCAGGGTTAGGGTGACCAGATGTTCTGATTTTATAGGGACAGTCCTGATTTTTGGGTCTTTTTCTTATATAGGCTCCTATTACCCCCCACCCCCTGCTCCTGTCCTATTACCCCACACCTCCTATTACCCCCCCCCACTTGCTGTCTGGTCACCCTATCAGGGGTGCTCCACCCCGTGGCCCCACCCCCACTCTGCCTCCTCCCCCAGGCCCCGGCCCACCCGCTGTTCTCTGCTCTCCGCCCTCTTCCAAGCCCCGCCCTGAGCAGCCAAACAGCTGTTTGGCAGTGCCACCAAGCAGCTGTGGCTGGTGGGTGCTGTGCACCCACTATTTTTTTCCATGGGTGCTCCAGCCCCGGATCACCCACGGAGTCGGTGCCAATGGTGCCCACACCTTGCTGGGGTTCTCCTAGCCCCCCGGCTCCAGCACAGCTCCACTCTGAGCCATGTGTTCTGCCCCATGCTTGCGAATGCCTAGCAGTGCTCCTGGACCAGAAGGGGGGCGTTTTATACCCACCGTGCACTGGTGCTACGGACAATAGCATAGGGCAGCTGGCGTCTGTCATGGAGAGAGCCACCCAGCTTAGCACAGTTCCTGTAAACTCCAGCTTACCAGCCTTATAATAATAATCAGGAAATCTAGCGCGTCTAGGGTTGTTTTTTTAAATCTCCAAGCACTTTACAAACGAGGTGAGCAGCATTACCTCCATTTTACAATGGGGGAAACTGAGGCACAGAAAGGGCACTGGCTTGCCCGAGTCCCCCGTCACACAAATCCATAGCATAGCTGGGAATCACTGCCCTCGCACCGCCACCCTCCCGGCGTACTTGCGTCCCCATTCCAGTGAAATATGCCGTTCCTTCCAAACCGGCGCTGTACTGCTCCCCCAGTGTTTGTCATTTACCAGCCTCAGGATTAATTGCATGTCAACGTGACCTTTACAGAAGCGTCTCTCTTCATCCCAATGCTGCGTTGCATCCCAGACCCGAGTGCCAAGAGAGGTGTGGAAATCCTGGGGCCGTGTTGCTCTTTCAGCGTCACGGGGAGGATCAGAAGCTGCCAATGATGCCACCGCACCTGCTCCCTCCCACCCCGACCCCTGACAGCACATCACACACACACACACACACACACACCCGGCCTCGCCAATTACAATCCATCCAAAGAACTTTCTGATAGTTCAGAGCCGGAGGAAAATAACGTCTCAAACTGTCGGCAGCACCAGCTTCACCTGGCAAAGGGCGGGGGGGAGCTGCAGGGGGGAGAGGAACCCTTAAAATAACATAAAGTGTTTAAGGATGTAAGATCCGTATTAAGGATCAGGGGAAAGGAGCAATTATGCTGTCAGCAAGGGTGATGCAATTTTGGAGAGTTAGTTTCACAACTGTGATCCCCCTCCACCCCCCATCACTTCTTCCCTGTGGGGATTTAGTGGCCAATTATCTGTCAGGCTGCTGGAAGGTGGTGCTTTAAGGAGCGGATGCAGCAGGCCTAGTGGGAGAGGTGTAATTCTCTCCAGGCTAAGGGCTGGGTTAGCTGCAGGTGTCCGAGGTTTTGACGGCAGCCCCGGCTGGCAGGGGCTGTGGCGTTTGGTGGCTGGCCTTGCTGCCCCGTGTTCTTTATTCGTTCGAACGGTACCGCACCAGGGTGGGAACGCCTTGCACCGTGTAACCAACGCCAGTGCAGGGGGCAGTGGAAAACCAGAGCTACTGTCTGCAATGGAGCAGAACCACCAAGCTCTGTGCCATTCAGGCACTTCCCCAGGCTGGTTTCTAGCCCCGTTGGCCAGCCCCACTGCAGCCCTAGAGGACAGACACCCACCTCTGAAACTGGACAGGAGGAGAAAGCGAGGATGGAGTCGGGTATCTTTAGTGCCATCCTGTTTATTTATAAAGAATGCACAAAACCCTGTTTCCCTGGCCCCAGCAGGAATCAAACAAGGGGAGGCAGTGTCTGCACTCAGAACTCCAAGCCCCTTTCGACCAGTACTCTGCCCAAGAGCTCTCTCTCTCTCGGCTTTCCCAGTGCTTTCTGCTCCTTCTCTGGGGCTGCTCCTTGGCGGTTTCTCTCTCTCACACACTTCTCCTAAAAACAGTCTCCCCCCAGCCCTTCTCCCACATAGCTCAGATTCCTGAGCAGTCCCGGGGGGCCTGCGTTTGGAGTCGAGGCCGCTATTGTTTCATAAAGGAGCTAGGGTCTCTCTCCCAGCTGTTCTGAAGCCGCAGCAGGTCCACGCACCAGCGGGTGGACAAGTGACAAAGTTGTGCTGAAGCTGGAGAGAAATGTCCTAATGGTGAAATCCAGCGCGGAGAGACGTAATTACCCAAGGGAAGCACTGGGAGCCTCAGGGCTTGGACTAGTGCTGAACACGCTCTCGAGAACAGCCCCACGCTGTCTGAGGGGTGAGTGTGGACTGGCCGACCCGGATGGGCCATTTCCCTGGGTAACTTCGCGGCTGGAGCAAAGTTTTCTCCCGAGTGCCAGGGCTGGCAGCGAAGCAGGCAGATAACTGGTCTGCAGTCTCTGGCAGCAGGGCCAGGCTAGCCGCAGAAACCAACTAACAAGATGTAGGCTCCCAAATGGCAGCTGAGATTAACAGCCCTGTTTTCCAAGTGCGTTTGTTCCCCGGTTGATCCCTGGCAAGGATTGTGCCCTCCTGGCCCAGGGTCTCGGTGCAGTACAGTGTATTAAGCTGCCCCACTCGCTGGTAGCTTATAAAGATTCGATGCAAACGCTGACTCCCTTTGACCTGGCAGCACAGTGGCTCGCCTTTGCCAGCCACACCCCTTGATGCAGCCACGGGTGCAAGTCCTTGTGGCGCGGGCCAGATGCTACCCTGCCCCGTGGGATCTGGGAGCAATGCAGAAGAGACGGGGCTGCCAGAGACACCCTCGAAATTCTAATGCTCTCTGCTGGCAAACAGCTCACCCTGTCCCCTGTCTCTGGATAGATGGGGGGAGAGAAAGGGCTGGGTGTGCCCCATGGTGCCAGCACAGCTTGGCACCGAAATTCAGCAGCCGGACGGGGAAGGAGGACGTCGCAGGGTTCCAGGCAGCTGGACACGCCACATAGCTACCAAAAAAAAAAAAAAAAAAATAGACCAAAGCCAGAACCCATCTCCCTCGCTCTCTCTGCCTGAGCACTCGCTGCCCTCGTTAAAAACCAACTAATTATTATTCTGACTCATTAGCAATTATAAATCTCCAGCTCTGGTACTTCATTTTTAAAAAAATGACAAGTTAGCACTTAATTATGTTCCCCAGCAGCCCGCAACGCAGAAAGCATTAACCTGCCCAACCTCAGCCACCCGCCCGGGCAGCTTTCATTAGCTCGCCAGAGCCAGCCAGCAGTGGGCATTAAAGGGGACGTGTCTCTCGGAAAGCGCAGGCCTCAGATCCACCCCCAGGCGTCCCTCGTTGGAGGGGCTCAGAGCTGCTCGGCTGGAGGAAGGAGGCTGGGCCCCGAAAGCTGGCTAGTCACTCAGGTCGAAAGGGGTAACACTCTTACATCTCCTCCTTCACTGAGAGCTCACTGAGCAGTTCTCCCCACGTGCCATGCACCCCTCAGTCGAGAGTCCGTAGCCCCCGCTCCCTCTGGTAGATGCTCTGGACCACTTGCACCTTAGGCACGTTGGAACAAGGTACTGTACACAGAAATGGTATCTGAAAAAACCCTCCCCGCCAACAACTTCACCGCAGCCAGAGCAGCACCTGCTACTCCCCTGCTCCTGCCCGCTGGCGAGAAACTGGAGGAACAGGGTCAGGTTTCTGGAAGGGGCCTAATCCGATGGGTCACCTAGCACTCAGAAATGACCTGCTCCTGGTCAGACCCAGTCTTCTGCATGGAACACCAGCCTCTTGGCGCGCTCGGTGAAGATTTTTCTCCTTCAACCCGGCCGGCTGCATCGCTTATTGCCAACGGGTCAGCAACCGCACAAAATCCCCCGCTGCGTTTCAACTTCCACTGCCCCAGCCTCTCTCAAACCTAGGGCTGCCGACCCTCCGGGAGTGCCCCAGAATCTCCAGGAACTAAAGACTAATCTTTAATTAAAGAGTGTGATGTGATGAAACCCCCAGGAATAGGGCCAACCAAAACTGGCAACCCTTCGCAGACCACATCCACCAGCTCGTGGAGGTGGGGAACGTTGGCTACAGTATATTTCATTTAGACCTTGTAGGCTGGGTTCTGATCTCAGCGCACCGGGGTAGCAACACGGACTTCAATAGAACCACTCCAGACCCACATCAGACGCCCGGCCCTTTTGGTCTCCTTCACTGAGTGCTGAATCGGAGCTGTGGAAGATTGTTCCCTTTGGGTTTCCGACCGAGCCGCCATTCTACCAGGGGGTGGGGTTGATTGTTGCCAAGGCAATAGGGTGACCAGATGAGATGTATGGTTAGGACTGGAAGATCCAGCCCCTCTGTAGCTGGGCCACTGTATAGTCCGAATAACCCAGGTTTGCAAGGGCACTACAGCTACCCCCAAGCACTGACGCCAAACAGCCTCCCCCATGCTGAGCCGAGTCTGTTCTGTTTCTGAGTTGTGTGTGCCTGGGTGGGCCAGTGGGAAGCAATTGTCCCTCCGCAGCCTGGACATCCCCCTTCCCAAGCGGGGCCTGTGTGCTGGCATCTAAATACCCTGCATTCCCCAAACAGCCGGGATGGCTGTAGTGTCAGCGTTCCCCCTGAATTACAGAGCGCGCCTGTGTGTGTTCAGATCACCCTTCCCGAGAGCTGGGACTTCACTGGCCTTGGCTAGGCTAAGCCATTGCATTGCAAGACCAGGCGGCAGGCTGTCACGCCAGACAGGGAGGGCTACACGCATTCGGAATGAGAACTCATAGAGGGAAACCGGCCATTCTAGCCTCTGCTGCTGCCCTTGCTCCTCTCTGTAATTGTATCGTTTAACTCTGCAAAGGGCTTGGAGGATGCAATTTGTATGAACCGTGCCGCACAGGAGAAAGGTGCATTGTGTTATTTCATATCGCCGTGGCCAAGTGGGACGCCTGGTGCAATCGGTCTGGCTCAGCGGTGGTTATTATTCTTATTAGTGATTAGCTTGGTGTGGCGCCTTCTTAATTGGAGAATTGGTCTGAAATCAACAAGATGAAATTCAATAAAGAGAAGTGCAAAATCCTGCTCTTAGGAAGGAAAAATTAAATGCACAGCTGCCAAACGGGGACTAACTGACTAGGCAATAGTGCTGCCGGAAAGGGGGGTTTCTAGTGACTCACAGATTGAATATGAGTTGTCAGTGTGATGCAGTGGTGAAAAAGGCTAATTCGGGGGAGTATTAGGAGGAGTGTTGTATTTAGACACGGGAGGTAATTGTCTTGCTCTGCTGGGCACTGGTGAGGCCTCAGCTGGAATACTGTGTCCAGTCCTGGGCGTTGCACGTTAGCACAGATGCGCACAAACTGGAGAGAGTCCAGAGGACAGCAACAGAAATGATCAAAGGGTTAGAAAACCTGCCCTCTGAGGGAAGGGTAAGGTTGAGACTGGTGCCCCCTTGCGTTTGGCGCAGCACACACACCCACAGCGGGAGCTATCGGGCCTCCCCAGGAGAGACTGCAGCCAACATAGAGAAGACAAAGGGAAACTGAGGCACAAAAATTAACTGACTTGCCCAAGGTCTCCCAGAAAACCTGTGGCCTAAGTGCCCTCAATCCCAGGCATGCATGTGTCACAACAGCAGCCCCTTTTGATGTCCCCTGGAGGCAAGCCAGTGCCATCAGGGTTTGCAGACAGGGGCTGGCGTGAGTTCATCATTTCATTTGCCGTGAGCACATCACTGCACCTGTTCACCTGCTCTGGCCACCTAAGGGCTGTGTCTGGCCCCATCCCACCTCCACCCAACTAACAGCTGTGGCAACAGTGCGAGGCAGAGGCGTTTTCACCCTCGGCAAGGTCCATAAGTCAGAGAAGAAGGCCCAGCTGTTCAGCTCACGCCACCCGGGACCCTTTGTAATTGCATTTCCGAGGCGGGGACGTGGTGCCAATGCAGCCGTCCAGGTTTGGAGCCGGGGAAGCGCGGCTCTCCTGGCAGACAGCAGGGCTCCTCGCTGCTGCTGGTTGCTCCTGTCGCACATCACAGCCCTCTCTTATTTGCTTCCATTGCATTTATTCATTGCTTTGTTCTCTAACTTCTCGGCGTGTCGGCTGTGCAAGAGACCAGCCAGCACAGCCAGGACTCCTGCGCTCTGTTCCTGTTTCTGCCAGGAACTTGCAGCGTGAGCTCGAGCGTCCCACGTTCCAATCTGTGCCACAATTTCCCCATCTGTAAAATCATAGAATCACAGGACTGGAAGGGACCTCGAGAGGTCATCTAGTCCAGTCCCCTGCACTCATGGCAGGACTAAGTATTATCTAGACCATCCCTGACAGGTGTTCGTCTAACCTGCTCTTAAAAATCCCCAATGATGGAGATTCCACCACCTCCCTGGGCAATTTATTCCAGTGCTTAACCACCCTGACAGTTAGGAAGTTTTTCCTAATGTCCAACCTAAACGTCCCTTGCGGCAATTGAAGCCCATTGCTTCTTGTCCTAGCTTCAGAGGTTAAGAAAAGCAATTTTTCTTCCTCCTCCTTGTAAAAATCTTTTACATACTTGAAAACTGTTATCGTGTCCCCTCTCAATCTTCTCTTCTCCAGACTAAACAAACCCAGTTTTTTCAATCTTCCCTCATAGCTCATGTTTTCTAGACCTTTAACCATTTTTGTTGCTCTTCTCTGGACTCTTTCCAATTTGTCCACATCCTTCCTGAAATATGGCGCCCAGAACTGGACACAGCACTCCAATTGAGGCCGTATCAGCGTGGAAGAATGACTTCTCGTGTCTGTCTTACAACACTCCTGCTAATACATCCCAGAATAATGTTTGCTTTTTTTGCAACAGCATCACACTGTTGACGCATATGTGACCCCCAGATCCCTTTCTGCAGTACTCCTTCCTAGACAGTCATTTCCCATTTTGTATGTGTGCAACTGATTGTTCCTTCCTAAGTGGAGTACTTTGCATTTGTCCTGATTGAGTTTTATCTATTTACTTCAGACCATTTCTCCAGTTTGTCCAGATCATTTTGAATTCTAATCCGATCCTCCAAAGCACTTGCAACCCTCCCAGCTTGGTATCGTCCATACACTTTATAAGTGTACTCTCTATGCCATTATCTAAATTATTGATGAAGATATTGAACAGAACCGGACCCAGAACTGATCCCTGTGGGACCCCACTCGTTATGTCCTTCCAGCATGACTGTGAACCACTGATAGCTACTCTCTGGGAATGATTTTCCAACCAGTTTTTCCACCCACCTTATAGTAGCTCCGTCTAGATTGCATTTCCCTAGTTTGTTTATGAGAAAGTCATAAGAGACAGTAACAAAAGCTTTACTGAAGTCAAGATATACCATATCTACCACTTCCCTCCCCCCCTTCCCCCCGCCCATATCCACAAGACTTGTTACCCTGTCAAAGAAAGCTATCAGGTTGGTTTGACATCATTTGTTTTTGACAAATCCATCCTGACTGTTACTTATCACCTCATTATCTTCTAGATGTTTGCAAATTGATTGCTTAATTATTTGCTCCATTATCTTTTCGGGTACAGAAGTTAAACTGACTGGCCTGTAATTCCCCAGGTTGTCCTTATTTCCCTTTTTATAGATGGGCACTAGATTTGCCCTTTTCCAGTCATCTGGAATCTCTCCCATCTTCCATGACTTGTCGAAGATAATCGCTAATGGCTCAGATATCTCCTCAGTCAGCTCCTTGAGTATTCTAGGAGGCATTTCATCAGGCCCTGGTGACTGGAAGACATCTAATTTGTCCAAATAATTTTTAACTTGTTCTTTCCCTATTTTAGCCTCTGATTCTTCCTCATTTGCACTGGCATTCACTATGTTAGATGTCCAATCACCACCAACCTTCTTGGTGAAAACCGAAATGAAGAAGTCATTAAACACCTCTGCCATTTCCACGTTGTCTGTTATTATTCCCCCCTCACTTCCCCCCATTGAGTAACGGGCCTACCCTGTCCTTGGTCTTCCTCTTGCTTCTGATATATTTGTAGAATGTTTTCGTGTTACCCTTTATGTCTTTAGCTAGTTTGACTTCGTTTTGTGCCTTGGCCTTTCTAATTTTGTCCCTACATACTTGTGTTATTTGTTTATATCCATCCTTTGTAATTTGACTGAGTTTCCACTTTTTGTAGGACTCTTTTTTGAGTTTTAGACCATTGAAGATCTCCTGGTTAAGCCATGGTGGTCTCTTGCCGTACTTCCTGTCTTTCCTACACAGTGGGATAGCTTCCTCTTGTTCCCTTAATAATGTCTCTTTGAAAAACTGCCAACTGTCTTCTATTGTTTTTCCCCTTACCTACCAATACTCCCTGAGTTTGCTAAAGGCTGCCTTCTTGAAATCCATTGTCTTTTATTTTGCTCTTCTCTCTCCTACCATTCCTAGAATCATGAACTCTATCATTTCATGATCACATTCACCCAAGCTGCTTTCCACTTTCAAATGCTCAACCAGTTCCTCCCTATTTGTCAAAATCAAATCTAGAACAGCCTCCCCCGAGTAGCTGTCTCCACCTTCTGAAATAAAAATGGTCTCCAATACATTCCAAGAACTTATTGGACAATCTGTGCCTTGCTGTGTTATTTCCCAACAGATGTCTGGGTAGTTGAAGTCCCCCATCACCACCAAGTCCTGTGCTTTGGATGATTTTGTTAGCTGTTTAAAAAAGCCTCATCCACCTCTTCTTCCCGGTTAGGTGCTCTGTAGCAGTCCCCTATGTAGATCAATCTCTGATAATTTTCATATGACTTTACATTGTGCCTCTTCATATAACCTTGTGGTAGATCTACCCACGTGTGACCTCTGTTTTCATGGGACTTTGTATCAAAGCCTCATTTAGAAACTTTGCATTGCCCTTGGTATAATATTATAGCCCCTAAGGATAGAATAAGATAGAAGAAAAATTTCTTTTTGCTAGCAGTAGAACAAGAGCTCTCCCCCCCCACTCTTAATCAATTGCCCTGTTGAATGAATGAGGTGTGGATAAGCAAGGCATGAAAGGCAGCACCTCCAGACAGCCTCAACTGTTGGAGAGGGGCTGGGAGCCAGACCCAAGGACAATAAAACGTGTCAAGTGGGCTCATTAAAGACAAGCAGACATACCGGCGGCCACGGGGGTTAGAAGCAAGCACCTTCTTTTGGAAACACCCTCTTTGCAGCATTGGGACAACACTCAAAAGAAAGCAGCACAAAGGACCAATGGACACAGACACAGAGTTTGAATCTGGTATAGATTTGCATAAGAGGAAAGCTGCTATAAAAATGAGGTGTCTTGCAGAGGACCCCGGGTCTCGTCTTGTCAACATGGGAGCATCGATCCGGATCGGCAGAAGCCCGGCTCCACCCCCTCCCCCATCTAACTCACCTGGCCAGTGAAGTTAAGGGGAGCAACTAATTGGTAACAACAAGACGGAGTGTGTTTGTGTGTGTGTGTGAGTGTAAGTGTAATATATGCATATAATACAGTGTTAATGAATACATGTATTACTAATAAATGTGGCGTTTTGCTTATTCCCCCTGAAAAGATCCTGTGCAGTACTTTAAGTACAACACCTACCATGACAGCACCCTTGTTTTTTACCCCTTTTATCCTTACCCAGAGACTTTCAACAAGTCTGTCTCTTATTTCCATCTCAATCTCAGTCCAAGTGTATACATTTTTAATATATAAGGCAACACCTCCTCCCTGTTTTCCCTGCTGGTCCTTCCTGAGCAAGCTGTACCCTTCTATACCAACATTCCAGTCATGCCAACATCCCACCAGGTCTCTGTGATTCCAACTATGTCATAGTTGCGTTTATTTACTAGCATTTCAAGTTCTTCCTGCTTATTCCCCATACTTCTTGCATTAGTATACAGACATCTAAGATACTGATTTGATTCCCCACCACCACCAGTTCGGTCTTGTCTCTCCTTTATCCCTGCTATAACAGCCCATGCTCCCCAACTTCCAAACCTTCTCCCAGGTCTCCATGTTTTTGACTTACCTGTGGGCTTTGGTCACCTGCCCCCTCTGAACCTAGTTTAAAGCCTAGTTTGGTCACTTGTGCTCTCCACGCTGGGCAAACAGGAAATGAAATTCAAAATTTCGCGGGCCTTTTCCTGTCTACCTGGTCAGTGCATCTGAGTTGAGAGTGCTGTCCAGAGCGGTCACAATGAAGCACTCTGGGATAGCTCCCGGAGGCCAATACCGTCCAATTCTGTCCACACTACCCCAAATCTGACCCGGAAAGGCCGATTTCAGCGCTAATCCCCTCGTCGGAGGTGGAGTACAGAAATCGGTTTAAAGGGCCCTTTAAGTCAAAAAAAAGGGCTTCATCATGTGGACGTGTCCAGGCTTAATTCGATTTAATGCTGCTAAATTCAACCTAAACTTGTAGTGTAGACCAGGCCTAGGTTAGCTAGTCGGTATCCAAATATGCTCTTCCCCTTCCTCGCTGAGGGCACTCGTGCTTCCAAGCCCTAATTCACTAGCGTTCAGAGATAGCTTTGGGTGGAAAGTGCTAGAGAGTTACACATATTATTGCCCTGAACAACTGCTCAGAGGGAAGTTCACCACTATGGGAAATCTTGGTTGGTGATTCAAGCCTTTGGGTTGCTTTTATAAAGTTAAGGATCCTGTATTTAAACAAAACCCAAACATCCTTCTCTGAGCTAGAACATCTGAGAGCATTCACACTCAGTTTCAAAAATAAAATTGACGACGCTGTCTCCCTTCCGCAGATCACGAAGCCTGTGAGAGCTGGGGGAAAGCATTCTGGATTGTGGGGATTGGACCCTGGACCAGACAGACAGAGACGATCAGCCCAGTCCAGTGTCTGAGCAGCTTTAGGAAACACTGCAAAACATTCCTCTTTGATAAATGCAAGTGACAGGCACTGCAGCAGCTCCCCACATCCCCTCCCCCAAAATCCCTACCATAAACAGCACTCGATCAGGGAGAAGAGCCAGTAACTCCATGGTATCTGCAAGGGATTTTGGTATTGTCAGTCGGTTTCAGATAGAAACCCTCAGACCCTGCGGTGATGGGGACGGACAAGATAGATAGATCATACCAATGTTGCCAACTCTCACAATTTGTATCCCACAATATTTGATGCTTTCCTGAAAGGCCCAGCTCCCAGAGTCCTGTGATTACTTGGGAAATTCAGCTTTCATTTCAAAAAAATGTCTCTGGCCCTTAGATTTGTGGAGGAAAGCTTGAAAATGGGAAGTGACTTCACCCCTGGGACTCAGAAATCAGAATGGAAATGAAATGAACCCCCCAATTTATTATTACTATTTTTAAATCTCTTGGTTTTTAAGGCCATCTTCAGATTTTGGGGCCTGGCGGGTAATATTGGAATGCTGTTGTGCTGTGTTACCAGGGGCACATAACCCCCCGGGGTGGGGGACAATGGAAGCAAAGGGCAAACCGATCTGTTTCACTTCCGAGCTCTCAAGCACCAGCACCAGGCAGCAGCGTCCAGGAGGCAAACCCAGCAGGTGTGTGTTTAAGCCCGAAATAAATGATCCTCAAAACACTCCTGTCAGTCTTAAACTTTCTGAAACCTTTCTACAAAGCCGTAGCATGGGGCCTAAATCCATCTGATCGCGTTCCTTAAGGGGCACTGAGAATGCCTGCCTGGGTGTCATCGTACTGACGTGCCTTTCGTGGGAGCTGTGCGCACCGAACACGTGTAGGCTGTGTCGATCAAGTGATGCTTTCCGCCCGCCCGCCGGGGTCTCCGGCTGACAGCTCCACCACAGCAGCAGAGCTCAGCTCACTCCGGCACCACTTCATGATAAATAAAGGCAATTAAAATAACCACACGAATCGTGATCATCGGCACCCCCAGTATTGCTGTAATACTGCTGTCACTGGAATTATTAATCCCCAAGGGGGCCTAATTTGTCAGATCTTTGGAGTTGAACTTTTATCGTGGAGTAAATGATCGGCTTAAAAAAGAATTAAATGAAAAGGGAAGGTAGAAAGAATTCAACCCCCCCCCAAAAATATTATCACATCTCCTTTAGAAACATACTTTTTAAAAATTAGTATTTTGATCCCTCTCTGAGTTCCTGTACTGCATGACTAGGCTGGAGCAGTTGTTTTAAATGATTATGCTACAAAACCCTTTTAAAGATTGATTTGAAACGATGATTTTCTGACCTTGATATCCACCCGTGCATTCTGTTCAGCGCTTAGCGATCAAACAGGGTCGGATACCTCTGAGAAGAGGATGGAGAGGTTTTTAGCTTGCAGGCTGCGTTAATGGCTTTATTGTTTGGAAAAAAGAGCTAGACTTTATAATTAACTTTTACAAGTTAATCTGAACCCAATTTTTCAGAAGCTCTAGGGCTAATTCTCTGGGCAGAGGCATGACATTGAATTACTGCCACCTACTGGTGGACAAGTGTACTGGCACTTGGATTTTTTAATGAGGACAATTGTTTCTCCAGAGCATTGTGGGTAATAGCACTCAACCCAGTTTATTTGTCTTTGTACTCCCTTATAGGAGCTAACGGCAACTTTCTGTTAGGCTCGTTCATGTGTAGATTACGTAGTTATAGGATTTCTGCTGGGCTGGACTAGTATTTTTGACTCACCACAAATGTCATAGTTTTTCTAAGTAGAGAAAGCTCAGCCTGGTGGCTATGTAATATTGACTGAGACTTCTTGGTCCAGGATCCTTCTGCACAAGGCCTGGTTTGGAAAACAGTGTGACCTAGCAAACTGAGCACAGGACCTGTGGGGCACCTGCCATTGGCCACTGTCAGATCACAGGACCTGAGACTCTTGAGTTACGTTGGGTGACAGGGCATGGATCACTTGATGATAACCTGTCTGTTCGTTCCCTTTGGGGCACCTGCCATTGGCCACTGTCAGAAGACAGGATACTGGGCTTGATGGACCTTTGGTCTGACCCAGTAGGGCCGTTCTTATGTTCTTATGTTATTGTTTCTGCCACCGACCTTGGGTACATGCCATCACCCTTCTGCATCTGTTTACCAGTGTTCAAAACTGTACCTTCCTTGGAGAGGGGCTGATGACTGGATAGGCAATGGCTGTCTGGCAGGTTGAAGATGTGCAAAGTGTCAACCATGTTGCTGGCTTCTAAATTCACCGTAAGCCCTCGGGGGGAAAATGCCTGCAAAGTTGTGTGGATAGCAACATGGAAGCCTGTGCTCAGTGCACAGCAGCAGATAAATAAGCAAACAGCGGCGAGGTGCATAAGGGGCAGGCTAGGCAGTAATACTGAAAATATTACCATACCATTATAGGAATCAGTGGGATGCTCTCTGCTGGGGTACCGTGTTCAGCTCTGGCCACCGCAGGATGCAGGCTCAGAGACAGTAACGGCAATGATTAGAAGCCCGGGGAGATTTCCATATGACGAGAGATTGGAAAAATTGGGACTGTTTAGTTTTGAGAGGGGGTGAATAAGAAGGGACATGACAGAGGCATACAGAATAATGAACGGTGTAGAGAAAGCAACGGATGCTGCTATTCACCCCCTTTTTCAGTACAACCACAAAGGGGCGGTCAATAACATGGGAAGGCAATACGTTTGAAACCGAGCCAAAGATTATCTTTTTAACACAACACTCAATTAACCAGTGGAACTCATTGCCACAGGATATCATCTTTATGGCCGGATTGAAGAAAAGATCAGACATTTGTTTGGATAATGGCAACAGCCACAATTACATCAGACAAGGTAAAATTGTCATGCGTCAGGCCAGCCACTACCTGACGGAAAATCGGAAGACGCTTCCCTAGGAGCAATTATTCCCCTAAGAGTTATTCCGCCTACAGGGGGTTCTTGTCCCTGCCTTTGCAGACTCTAATCCTGGTCACTATTAATCAGGATACTGGACTAGATAGGAATTGCTTTATAAAATCAAACCAATGGTGTAAGTGTTCTATTGGCAGTATGCTCTAGGGGATAACGCACAGAGTCTGGGTGCAGGATACCTGAGTGGTATTCCTGCCTGGCTCTTATTAGCCCCATTTTACACACGAGAGCTGAAGTGACTTGCACAAGCCAGATAATAAAGCAATAGCGGACCTGGCAATAGAACCAAGGCGTCCTGCAGAGTCTAACAATCTAGCTATTAGGCCAGGGGTGGGAAAACTACGGTCCACAGGCTGCATCTGGCCCGTCGGACCTTTTAATCCGGCCCTTGAGCTCCTGCCAGGGAGCGGGGTTGGGAGCTTTCCCCACTTCCGTGCTCCAGCTGGGCAGTGGGGGGGTGGGGCCTTGCCTTGCTCCGCTCTGCGCATGCAACAGCTCCGCCCGGCCCCCAGAAGCAGGGGCAGCCAGGGGACTCCGCATGCTGCCCCTGCCCCAATTGCCGGCTCTGCAGCTCCCATTGGCTGGGAACCACGGCCAATGAGAGCTGCGGGGGTGGTGCCCATGGGTGGAGCAGTGTGCAGAGTGGCATGGCCCTGCCTCCGCATGGGAGCCAGAGGGGGGACGGGCCGCTATTTCCAGGAGCCACTTCAGGTAAGCATTGCCCAGATCCTGCACCCCTGAGCCTCCCCCGGCACCCCAACCCCCTACCCCAGCCCTGATCACCCTCCAAACCCTTTGATTCCAGCCTGGAGCACCCTCCTGCACCCCAAATCCCTCACCCCCAGCCCACCCCAGAGTCTGCACCCCCAGCCGGAGCCTCACCGCCCCCGTGCGCCCCAATCCTTTGCCCCAGCCGAGAGCCCCCTCTCCAAACCCCTCCATTCCAGTCTGGAGCACCCTCCTGCACCCCAAACCTCACCTCAGAGTTTGCACCCTCAGCCAGAGCCCTCATCCCCCCCCCATGCGCCCCAATCCTTTGCCCCAGCTGGCCCTCCACACAATTTCCATACCAAGATGTGGCCCTCGGGTCAAAAAATTTGCGCGCGCCCCCCCTGTACTAGGCAATTCTTCTTCACCGATACTGGCCCAAATGGCTGTGAGCAAGACAGGTGGACTAACCCAGGCCCCCAGTCTCCAAACCCACAGCTGGCCCGCTGAAACAGAGACGGCACTAAGAGATCGCTTTGTTGGCATACGCAATGTTCCTTGCTGTGCTGTTTGTCCTATTCCTGAGTCTGGCAAATGGCCTAGATAAAGGTGTGAACATCATTGAGGGGATTCTACAGTTTACACTCCAAGCAGCTCTAGACAGGCCCAGCTAAAAAGAAAAAAACCCAACCTTACCCTATTATTTCTCAAAGGTATAATTACATTTAATTGTCAATTACTAAGCCAGCACCGATGCAAAGTACGCACAAGCTCCTGGCGTCCTTGCTTCTGCCTGCAGCATGGCAAAATGAGCCGGCGTTGTGCTTGCGGCTGTTTCTAACGGCGCTGCCATGTGCTTGGAGCTCTCGGGTGGCAGTGCAAAGCGGAGGGGGTTTTGGTATGCCTCTGGGTGCAGACTGGAGCCAATATTGCCAACCCCCAGCAAGGGCCCCCCAGAATCACTAGCTCAGCTTAACAATCAGGGGATTTGACGCAGATAATAAATGCTAGCGTTTTCTTGTTTGATCCATTCCAGGTCACCGTTTCCAGCTTTTCTCCACAGCCAGGAGGGCTAGAAGTTTGGTTGGTTTTTAAGATTCTCGCATCATCAGAGGTCTCCAGGAGCTGGGACTTGAAGACAAAAATCTCCAAATAGAGCAAGACTTGTGATAAAATCCCCAGAGCTGGCGATGGGGCAGAAAACCGTCTGCATTTCCTGCTCATTGGGACAGGCTGCCAGAGAGGAGTGGTCATTACTTAAGTCTAGAGGCCCCAGCCAAGATCAGGACCTCCATCATTCTCCCATATTAGGAGGGAGACGTTTGATTTCAGAGGGTGAAAGCAGAGGGGGCAGATATGCACAGGCTCTGGGCCTAAATTGTCATCGCTGTTTGAAATCGGTGCCCTGATCAGGAAATCCATTCTTGAAAGAGGCCGTTCTCTGCGGCTTCCTTCTCTTGTGCAGCACGTATTAAAACCACCGTGGGAGCAGCCCAAAAGGCCAGTGGTTTTGGTGGCGGTGACACTGACGCGAGGGGGAGGGTCTGTTTAACTATCGCATCATTTCATTTACAGCTGACGTCGCTATGGTAGCAAGGAGGCCAGGGCCGGTTCTCAGCTGCAGCCGCCCATCCTGCCACGCAGCCCGTAACCCTCGCCTGGCCACCTTTTCTGAGCTCTCCGGCCCCGCCCCGCTTCCGGGCACAACAGCAGCAGGTGCGTCGCACAGCGTCCCTGGAGCGATGTGTGGACAGCGAGATAAATGGGCAACGGCAGCTCGAAACAATTATTAACTTAAAAATCTAATAACCCAATCACAACAACACTAACACAAGAGCGAACAGGCGCCGGCGACACAAATCTCATTTTCAAATTCCAGCCCTGTGATGTTCAGAGGATAAAGTTCTGATAATTGCACTTCGTGGGGGTTTTTTTTTGCTCCGAGTTCTAATAATTGGGTGCTGTCTCCTGAGCTCATCTTCTCCCGGCTTCCTGAAAGGAGCGTTGCAATTAGCAGCCATCACCCTATAATAAAGCCTGTAATATCCACTTTCACGGCTCATATTACAGTCATTCAGGCCTGTCCCCTCTCCACTCAGCCTGACAAGCGCCGGGGCCGCGGATGTGCACCCCAGAGAGAGACAGCAACGCAGAGCGGAAAGGCTCTGCCAACGCAGTGTTCCAGCCAGCCAGCTGCGGGATTGTTCTTTTGCAAGTGGACATTTGCCCCGCTTGGCTAGCAGTGGGAGGGAGTCGATCCCAGCCAGCCAACGCGCACCCCCACGACTGCAAAATTCCAGAGTGTCTCATCATGTTTTGCCTGCGTCCATCTCTCTTTCTAGAGCCTCCCGTCTGAAATCTTCTGGCCATGAGAGGCCAGGGCGGCGGCGGTCGCATGGTGCTGCGTGTTAGGGGATGTTTCATAGTGCCACGGTGATGGAGGCATGGACGTCATAGGTGGGCATGAAACACATGCGGCGGGCGGGATCCCGAGGGCACACCACTGACCTCTGCTGGCGAGAGTATGTTAGACCCGCTGTATGCAGAGGTTATTGTTGTCTCTATTACAATAGGGCCTACAAGTGCCAACCGAGATCGGGGCCTCATTGTGCGAGGTGATGCGGTGAGAGATGGTTCCTGCCCTGGAATGATTATAAATAGAGCAAGCAGACAAAGGAAGGGTGGTTATAACGAGGACATAGTCATCTTTCTCCACATTACCTACTTATGTCACATTGGTGGGGAATCTGATACACCAAGCGTATATCAACACTGGAGTTAAAACCCCGCCGCCGGCCTGTGCCAGCGGTCTCAGGCTAAGGGGGTGTTTAATTGCAGTGTAGATGTCTGGACCCCAGGCTCTAGGACCCTGAGATGTGGGAGGGCTGCAGCCCAAGTGTCTACACAGCCCTTTAGCCTGCCAGCCCGGGGTTTTAGTGTAGATAGAGCTGCTGAGATGAAGCGACTCGCCCAGGGAGTGTGCAGCTGACTTGGGAATTTTACTTGGCATTCCCAAGACCCAGTCCAGAGCTCTACTCTCAAGGCCAAGAGTCCTCTGCAAGGAGCCATCTCTGTGGCCATGGTTTTTCCTGGTGAGCCAAACCACTGCTAGGTGGAGGGGAGAAGAAAAGAGACGGGCTGTCTGAGCAGGGGCTGGAGAATTGTAACATCACAGCTCAGCTGGGCCCTCTCTGTCCTTATCTCTGGCTCCGAGGCCATCTGCGAGGTGGTCACACGAGACAGCCAGTGCTTGTTTGGCTGGGCCAAGTCAGTCCTCTGGCAGAACCCTGAGCGCTTGTTCTCAGCGATCACTTGGGGTTCGCTCTTCAGATGCTTTGCCAGGGGATCAGAGCCGCTTGGCAGAGCCCGGTGAGTTCGGTTTCTGTGGGACTGCCTGGATTGCGTCTGTGCTGGAGGATGGGGGCAGCGTGGAAGGGGAAGGGCAGCAGAGCGGTTTGCAGGGATTTCACGGCTCAGGCTTCATTAACGGAGCCTTTGATTGTGACTCTCGAGGGCTGCGCGATCCTGGCATTTGTACAGAGAGAGGGCTTTACAGGAACGGAGTGAGGTCCTCCACCATGGCAGCATGCTCCCACGGTGCCAGAGCCAGGCAGGGAGCGGGCAGGAGTTTCCCCAACTAAGCAGCAGGCCTGCATGTCCCTTGCATTAGTCCTTGAACAAGGGATCCTGGGCCACAATCCCTTGGGGTCCAGTTATCTGCAGCCACTGAATCTGGGACTTCTGGATCGCAACACATGAGCCTCTACTGCTAATGACCAAGACCAAGTCCAGCCCGAACAGCCCTCTCTGGCTAGGACACAGATAGCCACGCTGTGTTAGCACGGGTCATCCACGCACGGTCCTTGGACAGCGCTCCCCGCCGCAGCTCGCGCAAAGGACCCAGACACGCCGGAGACGACTGGAAGCTGCTACTCCCTTGCAGAGAGTCGGCTGTGGAGGTAGCGCCGCTGGGCACTGCTGGGTTTCACTCTTAATCTCCTCTGGAGTCAGTCAAGGGAAGGAGGAGATCCCGAGAGCAGTCAGAGCCACCCCCACTTTCCTCTGCCATGTCCCGTCACTAGTGCATTCATTGAACAGAGCAGAGGCAATTGTGAAAAGGAGCTTTGCACAACCAGGCAATTTGATTTGTAGGGATGGCGCTGGTAAGAGACCTCCGATCTCAGAGAGGAGGCCAAGAACTGCGTAGGCCGTGGCAACTGATTTCCTCCCTCCGTCCTGGATTGGGGCCCGTTCTTGAGCGCGGGGTTGAGGCAAGTGGCTGGGGGGATCTTGCGTGGTCGCCGCCTGCGCGTTGCCTCTGCTGCGGATGAACTGCCCCGTCACTTCATTAACAGAGCTAAGGCTGCCCGACGCTGGAATGTGGCGAGTGAAAGCTCTGGAAAGCAGGAGCTACAACGGTAGGGTACACCTTGTCCACGCACGTCGGCCATAACCCTGCCCCGGGAGCGGAGCTAGCCGCCGGCTCATAAGGGGGTAAGGGGGTACCATAAGAAGCAGACCCAGGCCAGTGCAGAGGAAACGTGCCTTTGTGGGGTTGTGTTCCGCAGACGGGAACGCCCGCCCCGGGTGTGGGCAGGAGGCCTCAGTCTGCAGGTTGGGGCGTGTGGGGTGAGCTGGGGCCAGGGCTTAGAACTTGGAGCTGTTTCTGTTATTTCTCTTTTTAAACACCCGGGATACTGCAGTGAAGGGAGCTGTATGCGCACAGGCATAAGGGGTGCTGCAGGTCGGGCCACAGGTGAACCAGCAGAGCTGCGGGGGACCAGAGCTGGGATAGCAGGGAGGTTGTGGGGCGGGACTGAGGGGCACTGGTGCAGCTGTGTGAGGAGGGGCAGCCCAGGGCTGGGCTAGCAGAGGGCTGCAGGGCAGGATCGAGGGGCACCGGCAGAGCTGTATTTGTGGGGAGCCTAGGCCTGGACTAGCGAGGGGGCTGTGGGTCAGGGTTGAGGGGCACTGGTGCAGCTGTGTGACGGCCTCGGGATTGCACTTGCATGAGCGCTGAACTCCTCGCAAATTTTTCAAAGTGAAAATCCCTGCGTCTAAGCCCTGGCTGGGGCTGAAGCTGCTTAACGTGGTTTATTACAAACGCTCCACACTCAGGTAATTATGGTCGGAATAATAAATGTGTCAGTCCTTCCGGACATATTTTTCCTTAGAGCATGGGGGAGGAGGGGAGCCCAGGCCGTTGGTTCTGGAGTGGCTGCGCGTTACTGTACATATTAATTAACTGAGCAAAAAGCGCTCCAACGTGGTGGCACGTCCATTATTTATGAATGTCTTGGGGCTGCGGTAACTTATGTGCTCTCCCGCGCTCAGCGTTGTGTTTCAGTTCCCTTGATTTCCTCTCTGTGCGTGATGCTGCAGTGTCTCTCGCCGCTCGGCTTCTCTCCCGTTCGCTGCTGGGCCCTCGTTGCTGCACAGGGAGGACCCTGGGACGAGCGGGCCACAGACAAACATCCGACCAGAGAAGATGCTGAATTGCCAGGGAGAAGTAGCTAGAGCTTAGCTGGTGTAAACAGGGGATGGGGTTGCCCTGGAAGGACAGGCAAGCCCCTGGCTTTATTCCTCGAGCTCTGCAATCCACTCGCTCCCTGGCGTCACTGACCAATCCCTCCTGTCACGATGTCCTCAGAACCGAGCTCTGCGGGACTTTCCCAGGCCATCGAAACGGCCTTTGGAGCCGATGTCACGGCCCACCATCCAGCGGGGACACAACCCGCCGCGCGCCGTGGAGCACAAAGCTGTCAGGGCGGAGTGTGCGTCGGTTCGGCCGCCCTGCAGCGGAGAGCCGGCCTCCGTGCCACTGAAAAGAGCTGTCGCAGCCGGGGGATCGTTTCACAGAAATGGGGGGTGGGGTGGGGGCAAAGGTCTGGTGGGACAACTGCCCCCTTGGCTCCTAGCAAATGACGCCCCTGGCTGCAGCTCTGGCAGGGACTTGGGTTAGCCACCCGCGCTCGGGCCAAGCTGCAATGAGCACACGTCTGTGCAGCCAGACCGGGGCGAGCCGCTCTCTACTGCGGGCTGGGCACTGCCGATGAGTGGGGCTCCGGAGGGGCAGGAGGGGCCGTTTGCTTGGGTAGATCATGTAGGATGCCCTCCACGCGCCCATGCTCTTTCTCCAGGGGTATGCTTCCCAACGTGCTCTTCTGCATGCAAACCCCAGAGCCGTCCCAGGTACCTGGACAGGACCCTGCCCCCAGGGGAATGAGAACCCAGGCGGAGGGGGACGGCATTGCAATTTGCCCCGTTCCCAAACTCCTTCCTGGGCTGGCTTCCATCCAGTGCTTCATTTGTACTGGGTCTTGCCAGGGCTGAGCCCTGGCACCTCTGGGCCTGGCAGTTCCTAGCCGCGGCACCTCTGGGCCTGGCAGTTCCTAGCCATGGCCGCTCTGAGCCTGGCAGTTCCTAGCCGCGGCACCTCTGGGCCTGGCAGTTCCTAGCCATGGCCGCTCTGAGCCTGGCAGTTCCTAGCCGCGGCACCTCTGGGCCTGGCAGTTCCTAGCCGCGGCACCTCTGGGCCTGGCAGTTCCTAGCCATGGCCGCTCTGGGCCTGGCAGTTCCTAGCCACGGCACCTCTGGGCCTGGCAGTTCCTAGCCATGGCCGCTCTGGGCTTGCCACGTCAGTTATGAAAGTAAAATAATTGCTTGAGCCCTGGCACCTAATTGCCCCTCTTTCATTACCAACTAAGCCCTGCTTCCGTCCCGGAAGAGGCCTGTGTGGGCACAGGTTGCATTGCTAAGCTTCATTCCATCTCTTTGGGGAGCACGAGGTGGCTCTGGACGAGGTGGTCAAAGCCGCCTTTTGCCTTTAGGATGCTGATGCAGATTTAGCTCCACGGGGTTCCAGAGCTGCTCCCACGTGACGGCTCCTCTGTGCCCTTGAGGAACAAATTGTTGCATCTCTGTCTGGTTCCCAGTGGACAAATACCCACGTTAACTGACACTAATTGGGCCCCTCCGTTGGCAGGCTGAGCAGAGAGATCCTGCAACGCCTGCCATCCCCTCCCAAAGCTGCGGGCCAGGCGAGTCGGCAGGGGTGGGGAGGACAGCAATTCTGTCTCCAGGGCTCTCGCTCTGGTAACTTGCACTAGTTCTGAATTATTCACGCACCCTTTTTGGAGGCCGGAGAAACCTGCTGATTGACTGGTTGCCTTGTGCTGGTTTGTTCCTGGCCCCCAGGGAAGTTGGCCCACTAGAAAATAATTAGCTGTGTCGTGTTGTTCTGTCCCGTCTTGTGTGTCATAACAGGCTGGCTGAGATCTGACGCGGAAATGCAATTATCCCAAGCAATGCACGCACAAACCCACAACTGTAATTAGGACTCCTGTGAACGGCGGCTGCTTGCAGCTGGGCGATGGGTTTTTCCCCCCGGGATGTGTTGCTTCCTCACGACGCGGGGAGCGAAGCTAGGCAACTGGGGGGACCAAGGTCCTCCAGATGCCCGGGCCGCGGGCAGGAGTCGGAAGCGTGGCTATTTCTACATGGCACCGCGTGTCGTGTTTCTGACAGCTGAGCTCCAGGATGGAGAAGGGACAGGCGGGCTCCGCAGATGCTCCAGGGACCCCATTAATAGACACGTGCCTGCAGGGTTTTGTTTCAAGGAACGGGAGAGAAGAAAGGCCCCGTGCGAGGTTCTGCTGAGGGCTGAGCAAAGGGCACTGGAAAGTGAGAATTCAGGCTGTCTCCTGATGGGCACACGCCTGCCTGCTGGGCATGGCCATCTTCATCGCCACGTGCCGGGAAAGAGCCTTTGACCAGCCCTCCCTGAGAACAGAACACGGTGAGGAAAGGGCTGTGCTCATGGTCCTCGTCACTTCCTGCCTTTGTTTCCCATGGTCCCGTAGGATCTGCCCCCACTCAGCCCCAGAGGGGCATGGGCACTGGCATGCCTGCTTCGAGAAGCCACGTCCAAAGGTGATCCAGCTTCCGGGCCTCCTTGGGGGACCTCTTGGCGCCTATCTTTAGGGGCTGCTTCTGTGATATGGGACAGGTGCCTGCTGGGGATTGGGCCAAATCGCAGCATGAGACACCGCAAGTGGGCTGGGAGCGGAAAGGGCTGTGTACCCCGTTCTCCATCTTCTGAGCCGTCCAGTCCTCCAGTAGGAGCCTTTGAATGAAAAGGTAACTTCTCTTCCCCAGACCCATGGTCCTCTCCGTCCCCCGGATCCCACAGCACCCTCCATTTGCACAAAGACCATGGCGCCCGCCCACTGAAGTGCAGCCACGCCTGGGGTGGAACGCAGCCGCTCTTTAACAGCTCACAGCGACTTGTGTTTAGGCGTGGCCATGAAGAAGAGCACCCGTGACAACAGGCCCTGTGGAAGAACAGACCATAGCGTTGGCCAAGGGAGAGCCTTGAGTTGTGGCTCTGGTTACAGGATCCCAGCCCCCAGCCTGATTATAATCTGACCCAGCAATGGTCTAGCCATAGGCCAGGCTATGATGGAGGGACCTATGGCGCTAAGAGAAACAGTCTGGGAGCCAGGGACGCAATCGGCCAAATTGGCACCCAACAGCTGCAGGTTCGCAGGGCCCATGGCTGCTCATGCTCCCATACCACCCTGGGCCAGATCCTGCCAAGGTCCTGAGTGCCTCCTGAGGGGGCTTGTCTCCTGTCCATCTCCTGCTGAGATCAGTAGGACTTGCAGGCGCGCTCCGGATTGGGCCCCGGGTGACGGCTGACGTCTATTGGCTTGTTTGTTTATTTCTGAGGTCATTACAAAGCAATGACCCGGCCTGCACAGTGCGTCCCGGCTGCCTGGCTTAGCTCCAGCCAGCAGAGAAGCTTGAAACATCGCATCTGCTGGCAGCTGTCTCCAGCCAGACCCGGTTTGCTTCCTTTCGCCTTTGCTGTCGCTAACGCGCCGTGGCTTTTGCAGGCGTTGCCGGTGCCCCGAGCATGGCAGAGGAATGCCAATGCCCGAGCACCTCCCTCGCCTGGCCAAGGCCACTGATTTTCCTTCCAGGTCAGTGGCAGGTGGGTGCAACTCACCCACTCATCGCCTCACCCATCCCCACCGAGACGTGTGCGTTCCCAGACCCCCTGCCCCCAAGGGGACGGCCTGTGACTCCCGGGAAGCAGTGCGAAATGGTCCAGGACCCAACAGAGACCTGCACGTTGTCCTTAAAGTTCCTAGTCTGTTTCCACAGCCCAGATCAGCCCTGTTGTGCTAGGGGCTATGGATGCATCGGGACAGACAGACACTGTTCAAAGAGCTCACAAATAGAGAAGCCAAAGGAGAGGCCGTGACTTGTCCATGGTCACCCAGCGGGGCTGGGAATAGAGCTCAGCTCAGCTGAGCCCCGGGGCAGTGTCGTACCCATTAGGCCATGCTGCCTTTCACAGTCCTAGCGCTGCCTCCATCCCTTCCACTTGCCTGTCACATCTGGTGTTAATCTAGATCATGGTCTCGGTGGACCAGGGCCCGCCTCTCTCAGGGGGTGTGTACAACACTCGCACAATGGGGCCCTGATCCAGCTACTGCCCTCCAAAGACAGAGAGACACTCATACTCTGTTTCCAGTATAACTGAACGGGCCAGGTGTGTAGGGCATTTTAGGAGCTAGAGCTGGAGACACGGCTTCTGCTCCTGGCTCTGCCAATGACTCCAGTGTGACCTTGGGCAAGGCGATTATCTGTTCTGTGCCTCAGTTTCCCCATCTGTAAAATGGGAATGATACCCTCTCCTCCTCCCCATCCTGACTTCTGCTGCAATGCCTGTAAGAAATCAGGCCCATGCATGAACAAGGCTCTGCCATCCCTGTCAATCCTGGGCTGCTCTTGGCACATCCTCTGTGTTGCTAAGTCCCAGAAGTTTTCCCAGAGTCCTGGAGAATGGAGGGATTCTTTCCTTCGGCCCCTTTTGCACATTTCTCCAGGTGCCCAGTGGCACACCTACCATGGCAGATGCTCCGGCTTCATTCTTAGCTCATGTCCTAGGCGTTTCCCATTGTCTCTTCTGGAGAACACCAGCACTAAGGGGTTGATGCGCTCTCTGATGAATCTCAGCCTTTGTTGGAAATTCACTGGATTTCATTACCTCGTGTTTTCCTACAGCATCGGCACTGAGATGTCTGTCTGCACCTCTGGTGGATTTCCAGCTTTCCCATCCTTATGTTAAGAGGGAAATGCCATTAGGGTGGATGGGCAATAGCTGATAGTCATTGTCTTTTCTTGCGTATTTAAGGGACTCTGGACACAGAACTCCTGACATCTGGAAGTGTCTGAGTCCCTTCAGGGGAGGAGTGAGGCCTGTTGGCTTGGGTTTGGGGTGGGTCTCAGCTTGGATTCAGCCCTGCCCAGGTAAAACTGAAGTCTGCAAATAGGCAGCGTGGCCTAGTGGTTTGGTTTCTGACTTGGAGGACCTGCCTTCTATTCCTGACCTCCTCCGTCTCTATTTTCCCTCCCACCCTTGTTGAGGCAAGTGGGTCACTGATCTTGTTCAGGGCTTCTCTGTGCAACTACGTAACTGTTACTAGTAGCCTCGGGCGCTAGTCAATCAGGCACTTGCCCCTAGTTCTGTAGCTAATTGCACCCTTCACCGGTGCAGCGAGCGTGCTGTATCGGCCGCCTGCACCAATCAAGCTCCCTTTGAGTTTGGAAACATCTCTGCTCCCTGGGGCGTGGGGATCCCTGCAACCTTCCCGTTGGCTAATTACAACACACCACGTTCCTAATGCAGCCATAAGGGGAAAGGGAAGTCTCCAGATACAGCTCACCGAGTGCCCCGACGCACCAAGCCCTTGAAAAGCAAGACTCTTAATTGGTGACCATACATCTTGCATGGTCATTTGTCAGGCGGGGAGGAAGGGCCCTGCTTTAATAGAATTACTCCAGGCACTCAAAGGAGATTGGAGGGAGGCATAAATAAGCATGCAAATGGCACACTGCAGCCACAGCAGTTCAGAAGGGCACTGGCCACAGGACTGCTCTGCATTTTAAACATCCAGTGTTCACATTCGGAAGCTGAAAATAATCATCCGTTGCCCTTCCCTAGCCCCTCCCACTAATGGCGCTGGAAGGTCTTCAGACATATGAATGCAGTTGGCTCTGCCACACTTGGAGCAGTATCCTTCGCTTCGGTGGGGAAACTGAGGCATGCAGCAGTTACGTGGCTTGGCCTAGTCACACGGCCACTTGGCAGCCGGGCTTGGAACAGGCGCTCCCATCTGCCAAGCTGTGTCTGACCCACCAGCGCACCCTTGAAAATCCAAACCCCTTTTCTCACCAACAGGTTTCTCCCCCTGCCGTTTTTTACTTCGGCAGGTTGGTTATTGTAGGGTTGCTTGTGCGTGCTGCCTGACTGGCTGTGCTGAGAGGGGGTGTGTGTGTGTGTGTGTAGCAATATTGTGTGTAGACTGATGATTGTGTGTGTTTGTGTCTGTATTGCATCTTCTAGATCTACCTACTTACCTGATTAGCTAATGAAACATTGCTATAAAAATACAATTGCCAGCAACGCTGAAATCCAAGTGTCTGCGTTGGAATATGCGTCCACCTCGGAGCTCCGAGACCACCCTGAGTTCTGCTGGGGAGATCTCTGCGGCGAGGGCTCCAACATTATGAGATCCCAGTACAATCAAGCTCATCTCCATGTGGCCTAGCTGCTAGCTGGGAGATAACGCACATGGGGGGGGAGACTCCGGTGGGCTGAGGCTGGTATCTCTTCACCCCACTTCTCTGCCTTCCCTTGCAGTGCTTTCTGCCATTCCCTCGGCTCTCTAGTGCTCGTCACGCCATACGCTATCTCCTCCCGGAACGCCCGGGAGCAGCGGTGTAATGCTTCTAAATAAGAATGCAATTTAAACCTGAGCGGCAGACAGCTTATACAAAGCCGTTCTATTAAAAACCCATCTTCCGCCGGTGATAGAATTACCTCGCGGAAAAGCTCCAAGATTGGAAAATAACCAGCGAGATGACAACATCCTGCCTCTCTCCACCGAGGCGGGGGCAGGGAAGGGATTTCTCCGGCACAACTGCGGGGAAACGAGGCAGTCCGGTCCCGAGGCCTGGGCGACGGGACTCCAGGGTTCTAGTCCCACTGATTCCCTCTGTGGCCGTGGCTGCACCCTTCCTTCTGTAGAAAACCTGGCCCATGAGGAGAGGTTGAAGGAATTGGGCCTGTCTAGTCTAGAGAAGGCTGAGGGGGAACCTGAGAACCCTCTTCAAATATTTAAACCGTCACAATAAGGAGGACGGCGATCGATTGTTCTCTGGGAGCTGGACAAGAAGTAACGAGCTTCATCTGCAGCAAGGGAGATGTCGGTTAGATCTGAGGCAAAACTTTCTAACTCTAAGGGTGGCTAAGCTCTGGGACAGGCTCCCAAGGGAGGTATGGGAGGTTTTTAAGAACAGGTTGGGCAACCCTCTTCAGCGCTAGTCTAAGGTTATTTGGTCCTGCCTCAGCATGGGAATGACCCAGATGACCTCTCGAGGTTCCTTCCAGAACGACATTTCTGTGATTCCAGGGCCTCAGTTGTAGATAAATCTCTGATAATTTTCATATGACTTTACATTGTGCCTCTTCATATAACCTTGTGGTGGGTCTACCCACGTGTGACCTCTGTTTTCATGGAACTTTGTATCAAAGCCTCATTTAGAAACTTTGCATTGCCCTTGGTAGAATATTATAGCCCCTAAGGATAGAATAAGATAGAAGAAAAATTTCTTTTTGCTAGCAGTAGAACAAGAGCTCTCCCCCCCCCACTCTTAATCAATTGCCCTGTTGAATGAATGAGGTGTGGATGAGCAAGGCATGAAAGGCAGCACCTCCAGACTTGGAGAGGGGCTGGGAGCCAGACCCAAGGACAATAAAAGGTGTCAAGTGGGCTCATTAAAGACAAGCAGACATACTGACGGCCTCGGGGGTTAGAAGCAAGCTCCTTCTTTTGGAAACACCCTCTTTGCAGCATTGGGACAACACTCAAAAGAAAGCAGCACAAAGGACCAATGGACACAGACACAGAGTTTGAATCTGGTACAGATTTGCATAAGAGGAAAGCTGCTATAAAAGTGAGGTGTCTTGCAGAGGACCCCGGGTCTCGTCTTGTCAACATGGGAGCATCGATCCGGATCGGCAGAAGCCCGGCTCCACCCCCTCCCCCATCTAACTCACCTGGCCAGTGAAGTTAAGGGGAGCAACTAATTGGTAACAACAAGACGGAATGGGTTTGTGTGTGTGTGTGAGCGTAAGTGTAATATATTATATGCATATAATACAGTGTTAATAAATACATGTATCACTAATAAATGTGGCGTTTTGCCTTATTCCCCCTGAAAAGATCCTGTGCAGTACTTTAAGTACAACACAGTCCCCCACCCCGGAGAATGGGGATCGTGATATTTAACCGGCTTTGAGACCCAGGAAGGAAAGGGTCCTAAGAACAAGTCTGAGGCCACAGCAGAAGTGGGTATAACCTTGGGTCCCTGCCCAGCTCGTTACCTGACCAGACCGACGAGGAGGTCTGCGGGGGGAGCGTGAATCATGAGGGAGGCAGCGTTTGTTGGGAGAAGTCGCTGCCTGGGGTGGATGCTGGTTTAGGAGCCTCTGCCCGGGAGATTCTCACAGTGCCAAGTGCTGAGCACGCAGTGGTGCTTATCAAGCAATTACTCACCATGCTGAATCCCTCAGCAGAGGGACACGGCGCGGTCTCTGAGCTCCGAGGGCTAAGCCACCGGCTCATTCCAGCCCAGACACCCTGGGTTTCCCAATTGTTGGCAATTGTCTTTTTATTGCAAAGGCCACTAGGCTTCCTAGCACGGCTCTGTCCACTAACTGAGTCTGCACGTTGCTCTTCCAATCCCCTAACCTCTGTCTACTTGTCTGTCCTTGCACGGGGAGCTCCTGACTGTCCCTTCCTGAGCGTTTGGACAGTGGGTCCTCCCATGAACATCAACAATGGCGTGGAGATGAGCCTGCCTGAGACTTGGCTCCAGAGCTGAATTTTCCTAGCGTTGGAGGAAGAGTTGGGATTGGGAGTTTGGTTCGAGCCCATCTCAAGCACCTGTGACTCACTCTCAGGCTTTTGGACCTTGCAAGGAGATACAGAGCCTTTCTGCTTACTCACCCCAGCAGCCAGACCAGATGGGTCTCATTAGCTCCAGCTCAGCAGTATAAAAGGCTGTTCAGGGCGAGCATCTGACTGAGGGACACAAAGAGCTCAGGAAGTCACAGAGTCTCTAATTTATGTTGTTTGTACGAGGGGCTCCCAGGCCTTGAATTCCCTCTGATTTTGCTGTACTTTATCAGCCGTTATCTGCTCCTTTGGTTCTTGACAGAGCAGCAGGCCCTGCTCCCACCCCACTTCAATAAACGTCCAGGATGCCGCCAGGCACGTCAGGAAAAATGCTTTGAATTATTGACACACCCTTTTTTCGTCAGGGATGGCCTGGCTTTTCCATCCGAGGGGTAAAACAGGGAAACGCTTTCTAGCCCTTGAAGCTGAATGTACTGGTGTGTGGGATCTCTGTAATCTGGGCTCACTGCTCTGGCTTCTCCTCAGGAGCACGTGGCTAAGGTACCTAAGAGCTTTCCACCACCTCCACCCCTCAAAAACCCCCTGTCACGGAGTGTGGGGGGACACAAGGCCCTGCACCCCCGGCTTCCTGCGATTCACCATGACTCTCAGCCAGCCAGTAAAGCAGAAGGTTTATTTAGACGACAGGAACACATCTAAGACCGGTCTTAGACAGACAACTGGACCACCTCACTTAGGTCCATCTTGGGGTCCCAGGGGCACCACAGGCCCATTGAGGGGTCAGAGCCCCATCTGGGCTCTCGTCCATTACACCAGCCAGCTCCTGAAACTCCCACTCTCTCCAGCGTCTCTCACCCAGCCTCTCCTGGGCTCTTCCCCCAGCCTTTGTCCAGTTTCCCGGGCGGAGGTGTCATCTGGCCCCCAACCCCCTTCCTGGGTTCTCATGTTACATGCTCAGGTATCTTCCCTCAAGGCCAGTCTCCCATCCCCCAATGCAGACAGTCCCAGTTCGTCACCCCCCCAATGCCAGACAAGTGCCCCTTACCCCTGGTTAGCTCTCACATGCATGGGCAGCGAGTGGAGGGGAAAAGAGCTCTAGCTAACGTGGATCCATTGGGGAGCCCGACAGCTGGGGGTGAAGGATTCTGCTGATCCTGGCCTAGGGTCCTTTTCCTGCAGCCGCAGCTCTGTCTATTGCTCTCCCAGCACAAGGCGCACGTCGGACCCGTAACGACCCATCCATCTCGAGAGCACAAGGAGCAGGCAGGCCCGGCTGTAATGGCCTTTTGCATCTGAGAGAACAATGCAAGCGTTAAATCAAAGAGTCACCTTGTGACTTTTTCCCTCGGCTACGCCGGGCCCCCGTGTGCGTATTGAATGGGTGTTATTCCACACAAGGCGCGTCGCGGGAGACTAGCGCGGTTCTGGGAGCGACCTCACCCCTGTAATAAGAGCAGACGTGGCCTCCCGCGTAGCTGCTCAGATCTCTGTAAAATCCAGCTGCCCGTTAACGCAGAGGATCGGTTCATCTGCTGCCGCGCAGGGTGTCCGGGAGCTCGCAGGGCAACGCGTCCCCATGGGACGGACTTGACCGGGGGCTCAGGGGCTGGACGCATCTAGCGCTGGCTGGTAAACGGCCTGCAGTTTTACCTGGCTAGACCCCATTTGCAATGGAGTCCAGCCAGGCCCTCAAAGGGGAGCTGGCTGCAGAGAAGGTGGGTGCATTGCATTCTGCACCCAATTCCCGCCCCTCCCCAGCACCCCAGCACCACCCCCAGGTGGCTCGGAAGGTCTGGCGCAATGCAGCTGGGTGTCTGCCTGCATGGGGTGAGAAAAGGCCCTGTTCTGGGGAGACTGGCGAGTGGTCGCTCGTTAGGCCTAGCCCTCTCCCGTGGCTTGGCACCTGCCCGGGTTTTCTGAGGAGGAGGCTGTGGAAGAAAGCGGGAAGAACTGGAGGCAAGGAGAGGATGCCAGAGTGAGACGTGGCGGAAGGAGGCGTCCCTGGGAAGGGTGCGTGGGAGCCAGAAAGAGAAGGCTGCAAAGACTCTATAAATCAGGGGTTCTCAAACAGGGCATCGGGACCCCTCATGAGGTCGCGAGGTTATTATATAGGGAGTCGCGAGCTGTCAGCCGGCACCCCAAACCCCGCTTTGCATCCAGCGTTTCTAATGGTGTTAAGTATATTAAAAAGTGTTTTTAATTTATAAGCGGGAGGGGTCGCATTCAGAGGCTGGCTGTGTGAGAGGGGTCACCAGTACAAACGTTTGAGACCCACTGCTATAAATCATCGGCGGCGTTTAAAAATGGGATTTGTCCTCCCCGGCTTTGCTTTGGAATGTATTCGCCGTTTCATTTCCCGAGGTAATCATTCAATATTGCACCCTGAGCCAGGAGCGGCGCTTCCCTTCCACACCCTGGCCGCCGCGCTTTTTTAGCCGCGTCCTCCTCCGGTCCAGCACTCGGCAGAGCCCCCCAGGTGCTGGGTGACAGATGTTCTGTCCCAGCCAAACCCCAACCCCTCCGGCCTCTTTTTTAATTTTTTGACATCCCTTTAGCCAAGGCAGCCGGGGACACGAAGTTCAGACAGCTCCAAGCTGTGCTGGGAGAGAGCCCTTCTGTCTGAGCAACGATAGCTGCTCTTGGGAAGGGAAAAACCAGCCGCAGGATGGGAGGCTGCAGCACTGGCTGCCATGAATGAGGGAGGCGCGAGTGCCCTTACGTGACACGAAACGGGGTGGGGAGAGAAACCATTGCAGGAGGGAAACTGGCCAGGGGATGGCAAATAGCCCCTCCCAGGCCCGCCCGCTGGGAGCATTGGTGCAGGGAGCTGTATCAGGCCCCCAGGTCTGCAGGATGGGCTCTAAAGGGGACCGCGGGGGCTCTGCAGAGGGACACGTGTGAGTGGGGGCAAAGCAGGGGAGCTCCCATGAGGTTGTTGTGTGGGTCTGGTCCGGGGCATGTGGGATCTCTTGGGATGCTGCTGTCCTAGTGTGAGCCTGGCTCAGGGATCCACATGCAAGGGCCTGCAGGGAAGCTCAGCTGTGTGGCCGGGAACCCGGGAAAGGGACTCGCTCAGAGCGGGGAACAGCTCCGTCCCCGAAACCCACGGCTCTCGTCCGGCATTGGCACCACCCCGCATCTCTCTCTGCTCCCCTGGCGGCACCTGGCCGTTCTGAGTGCCGGCTGCCCACTCCCAAGGCTGCTGCCCGCTCCTTGGCCCCGGTGCCCAGGGCTCTCGGCGCCTCCTTCATCTGCAACGTATTTGTCAAAATCGGAGCTAAGCATCAGGCTGCTAATGGCTTGGCACTTCCCTCCGTTAAGTGATTCCAGCCCGTTAATGGGGAACACCTGTTCGTTCCGGGTTGGGGGAGGGGAGCGCAGGCACCAGAGAGACGATGCCTCGCTGCCCCATCTGTGTGGCACTGAGAGCGCAGCGGTGCCAGCTGGTACTAGAGGGCACGATGCATCCTACCAACACACAGCCCCCCCCTCCTCTGCCATTGCCCCCATGTGGTACCCTCCCCTCCTTCCCACGCTGCAGGGTCAAACAGTGAGACCCAGAGCAAAAGCCCTCTGCCCCGCTGGCTGCTTGCGGGGGCGAGTCAGCCCTCGGAGCATTACTCGTGGCTGTGCCCAGCTCCAGAAAATGAGACAGTAAAGGAATGTAGGCACCTGGTTCTAAGCCCCAGCTCCCGCCTGGCAACATCGCTCTTCCACCATCCAGATGGGCCCCCCCATGCACCAGGCAGCTGGTCCCACGCCCCGGCTGTGTGGTGCACAGTCCACTAGGGGGCAGCAACAGTGGGAGGGGGATTTTTGGGTTGTGCCCACCCTTCCCGGAAGAGCCCAGCAGCCCCAGCGAAGGTCTGAGGGTCTCTTTCAGGTGTGTCCGTTGTTGGCACGTCCAGCCAAAGAGGGTCACCGCGTCCTGCATGGAGACGGAGCCACCCACGGGAGCGCTGCTGGAAGGGCCAGCTGGCACCGAGACGAAGGTGCCCCTGAGCCCGCCGGGTCCCAGAGCTGCCAATTCAGAGAACGTTTGCCATTCAGATCTTTATCCTTTTCAAGCTACGTGGGCCACCCTCCCCGTCCCACTCCCCTGCCCTCAGCTGAGAGGCCAGGCATTGAATGGGCCCAGGCTGTGAGCGCCCCTCTCCCTCCATCTAGGCTAACTCACGCTTGCAGCAGGCAGGAAGAAAGCTGGTCTTGCTGGCTGGACAGGGGGCTTTATACTCCAGGGTTCTCAGTCTGGCACCGTCCCCCAGCGTCACAACCCACATCTTAGAGAACCGACCACCCTGGGATTCTTTTCCCCCAAGCATTTTCTTAAATTAGGAGACTTCAGAAGCTACTCCACAGCCCACGCATCTCTCCAGAGTCCTTCAGGTGAGCCCCGCAAAGGAGCCGGTGAGGCTGGTCGGTCAGTTACCAAAGGCACTGGGCTCACTGCATTACAGAGCCCTTATGATAAGTAAGTGGGGCAGGTGCAGCCAGAGATTCCTTGACCACAACTTACCATACATAAAAACTCTCATGCCGCTGTTTCCCCAAGCCCTGCTCAAATGGCACTGTCGTGTCAGCGGAAAAGGAGCCGCTGTATTTCTCCCCTGACAGGTTTGCTCCACCATAATTAAGTCTTCCCTAAGCCGATCAAGAAGAATTTTTGCTGGGGATTGTGTAATCCTGGCCTGAAAGGGAACCGAGGCTCCCATTTTTAATTTGCTTTACAGCTGTGTCGTGCCCGGCTCCTCTCCTGAGGCGGAATTAGCAGAGGAGTTTTGGTTTGGAGGCGTAGGGGGGGTCACCACTTTGGTGGCAAAACAAAGCGTGAGGAGGTTGTAAGGTCATCGCTCCTGGCAGAGCTGCGCTCACGCTGGAGAGTCAGGAACCCAGCAAGCGAATGCAGCAGTCAGCCGCCAGCTATCTGGAGCAGAACGCTGTCTTGTATCAGCGTTTAGCGCTCTGCCCTCCTAACCAAGAGCCTGGACCTAGGGCATCATCTGAGTTTGAACCTGAGGCCTTCAGTACTAAGAGCACAAGCTGGCAGCTGTAGTTAACTTTTATCCTCTTACCCAAACCAGCCAATAGAGGGCGACAAAGAGCATGTGGTGGGTCCAGTCTGGCAGACACTTGGAGTTGGTCCCAACTCCTGAAAATATTTGAGAGAGGGGGAGGTAGGAGGCTGATCAGAAGTTTAAGCCTGTCCCTGTTCATTCTGCCCAATGTTGATAGACATAAAAACTGAGGACAGAAGCTCCTGCACCCAGCGAGATGATTAGCCTTTGATATTTTGGTCATACTTTGTATTAATCTCCCATTTATTAATAGTTTATAAAGTGTTAATAAATGATTAATAGACACTTTACAGCAAACTGTAACCATTCATTCACTATTTATTAAAGTACAATAGGCTGTTTGTAATCATGGCTTGTAACCGTCTATGGCACATGCTACTCGTGTTTCTAATATGCGTATAACACCTATAAATCATTTAAACCACCTTTATAAAGATAACCTTCCTATCATCTGTAATCTATCAGCGCCAGGCATCAGACGAGCCAATGGCTGGAAACTGACTCCACGGAAATTTAAATTAGAAATCAGGCACAAATGTTTCACAGTCAGAGTGACTGGCCGTAGGAACGAATTCCCAAGGGAAGTGGTGGGTACTCCATCTCTTGATGCCTTCACATCAAGACTGGATGCCTTCCTGGAAAAATAGTTTTAGCCAAACACAAGTTATTGGGCTCAGTACAGGGGTAACAGGGTGAAATGTAATGGCCTGTGTCTTACAGGAGGTCAGAGTAGATGGTCCAGTGGTCCCGTCTGGCCTTAAACGCTATGAAGCTATGAATAAAGCAGGACTGATCTCTCTGTGTTACACAGCTGTTGCCAGTTCTCGTGGTTCTATTGCAGGCCTCGTGATTCGTGAGGTTCTTAAAGCCCCAGGGTCTGGAGCCAGGTGATTATTTGAAAATCTCGGCTTTGATTTTTTTTTTAAAAAAAGGAAGTTTTTTCTCTAATCGATGAAAGCCAGCGTAAGTGTATGTACCCGGGCAGGGGAATCACACCCCTAGCTCATAGTGCAGACATAGCCTGCGTAAGGAGTTCGCAGTTACCGGCACTGAAGTGAGTTGAGTTACACTGACCTAAATTCTTTGGAAATGAGATCAGTATTGGGCCTTATTCATGTGGTCAGCCTTTTATCAATGGGGTTGTGTGTGTGTGTTTGCGCGCGTGCACGTATACACACACACACACACACACATATATATATATATATATATATGTCCCAATGCCAAATAACAGTAGAGCATATTTCTCCCAGCCTGTTGAACATATTGCAAGAAAGGAATTGATCCCTGCTGTTTCATTTATTAGATGGTGTAATACCACAAAAATCGTTTCCACAATATCCCAAACTAAATCATTTATTCTTGACAAAAATCCAATAAAGAGCTCAATCCTTCTCCATAGGCAGATAAAGCACAGATTAATGGGGCTGCCTAGATCAAAAAAAAATGCTGGGAAAATGAAAGTGAGATAGAGAGAATGCTTCTTTCTACCTTCTCTCTTTCCCAAGGCTGCTACAGCTCAGGGTTTTATTACAAAAAGCTGCCTAAGTATTACAGGCTAATCCGTAAATCCCAGCCTAGTAAAATATGTGACGGATTTTGTAAATTGTGCCCTTTACAAATCTGATTGAACTTTTTTCCCTGTTCGTTTTCTTTTCTTCTCCTTCGCCCCCTCCCCTTCCCTGGCTTTTATATCCTGGCTCAGTACCACGTCCTCTGCATTCATACCTTGGTTCTGTGACAACCCAGTGCCGCCCGGACCTGCTCCTTGGCCCCATTCTAAACTGTATTGTGAGTGGCAAAGGTCTTCTGCTACAAACAGGTGCTTAGCAAGGGCTGAGGGGGGAGTTTCCTTTAAAAATTTTATTAAGATGATGTTAAAAAAAATAGTGAACAGAGTTTGAGCATAGAAGTTTCTGGTTATCAGGGAATAACATACAGATTATAGAGGGTGCAAAATTTGGTTTAAGATAAGGTGGCATGAGGAATACATAATCTGCAATATCCCCGATTGGGGGTAAAAGGTTGATGGGTCAAAGTACAGACATTGAGATATGAGGCTATGAAGTTCATAAAGTGGCTATGTTCGGGTATGGATTATAATGAGTGGATATGATGATGAGGATGGATTGACCCTCATTTGGTGAGATTTAATGTTTAGGGAGTTTATGGTTCCAGTTCATATGATCCAACGGAGAAGGTCACTTGCTCCCTTTCTCATAGTGGGAGAACAATGTCACTCTGGCTCACGCCTCCTGGTACTGTCGGTGGCTGGTGATGTGCTCGATGTAGATGTCCCTATACTACAGGTTTATCTCAGCCTGTGGCGTCCCCGCAGCCATTCCTAGGGATGGGCCCATCCCCAGGCTAATAGTTTAGCTGTAGCAGGTAGTTCTGGTCATGCTATTGAGAGCATTGTGAGCAGAGCCCATGCAAGTGACAGGAGCTGCGGCTCAGCAAGGCACAGAGGCCTGTTGCTTAGAGGAGAGAGGGGGAGCCCAGGGTACTTTGCCATCCAGCCAGCAGCTGATGATTGCTCCAAGGAAATCCCCAGCCTCTCCCCTGCCCCCCAGCCCCGTCCCCGCTGGCCTGCCAGAGCCAGATGGCCTGATGTGCCGGCTCTCCTCCTATACACCCACCCCCAGTGCGTGCCTGGCATGTTATCGCCGTGTGCGGGGCAAAGTGATCCCTGGCCGGCGGATCAGGGGTCAGCTCCGTACTCCATCCTGGGGTCAAACGGGGAAGAAATACCTCCCACAGCCTCTTCCCACTGCATGGCTGCCTGTCCCTCTTCCTGGCCATGCTCCATCCCTCCTCCCTCTTGGCCCCTCGGCCATTCCCTGGTGAAAGGCGGGGCAAGGAAGGCCTGGAGCTCACTCGCAGCTGGAGTCGGGGCAGTTGGGGGGCCCTGCTCAGGAGAAGGAAGCCGCAGCATCCCCTGCTGGCCCGTGCACTGCAGGCAGCTGCTTTTCTGCCCCAGTTCAATCTGAGTCGGGACCACCTCTCGGGGGCCCCCTTTGCAGCTTGCACCCTGCGGAATGACGCACAGCTGGGTGGGGAGGATACAAGTATTGCCGAGGGAGATGTTGCGCTGCTAAAAGCAATAAGGGCCATAGATGTATCTTAGCAACATGAGAAGGGCAGGGTGGTTACAACCAGGGGGTGACCCCCCACTCGACATGGGTCGACACAGCCCGTCTCTGGCATGAGCACAGAGCCCCATTGAAGTCGGGGCAGGGGCAGGCTTGGGGCCAGTGTTTTTACATATCAGACTCTAGCAGCATGCTGGGACCAGGAGCTCAATTCTTTCTATCTACTTCTTAGAATCACTTCTCCGTCTTTCCCCGCGGTACTGCGGCTGGGAATTTGCATCCGGCTGAAATGCAGCTGTGATGCCAGGAGCCACAGCGAACACCCCCCCAGCCTGGATCCGGGGTGGGGGGTGTCTACAAGCCTCTGGCCTGTTGACGTTCGTTTTCCTTTCCCCACGGGCCGTTTCCTTGGAAAGGGAGCACCAGCGACTTTGCTTTTATTGGGCCTGAGCATGCAAAGAGCTGAGCCCTCTCGCCTCTCATCGGCTTCAATGGACCTGCCAGCATCTCACGCAGGGCGCTCAGCACCTGGCAGGACTTGGGCTGCGCTGGGCAGAGGGGTGCAGAGAGAAAGCTATGGCAGCCTATGAAGAGGCAGGACAGGGCAGGCGGGGAGGGCTGGTAGAGCTGCCCGGGGCTACGGGATCCCGATGCAACCTCGGTGTCAGATTTTCCTGGGCAGATCACCCCTCTGCTCCGAGAAGCGTCTGCACTCCTCACCGCCGCGTCAATGGCACCAGGAAGGAATGCTGCGCTCGCTGGGAAAACGTGCAGGAACGCTGCACAATTCTCTGCGAATTCCAAGGTGCTTTGGCGTCAGCCAGCCGCTGCCTGCAAAGTGTGCTGCCTGGTCCCGCTGGATGAGGGGCTGGGCTAGGCTGAGCTGGTGGGGGGCACTGTGGTTTGTGCTAGAATGTCAGCACAACCCCGTGCAGAAACAGAGGGGAGGCAGGGCTGTGTAATGGGCAGAGCAGGGAGACTATGGGTTCAATCCCTGGCTCTGCCACTAACTCAATGGGTGACCTCAGGTAACTTCCTTCTCCTTTGTGTGCCTCAGTTTCCTCATCTAGACAATGGGTCTAACAATAAAACACTCTCAGGAATCCTGAACTAATGTCTGTAAACACTGCGATAAAAGATGCTACAGACTTAAAACATATCACCAGTCACGCTCCAGCTTCTTCCTTGCTCCTCTGTTGAGAACATTTTGCCCGTCTGACCACGCTCACGCCAGGAGGCCTGCCTGTGCACCTTAGCCCCAAGACACATCTTTGTGCAGCTCCCAAAGGGCTGAGTATCGTGAGTCCCATTTTCCAGATGGGGAAATGGAGGCATAGAGGGGGGAGACAGCGAGGCCGTAATCTGTCATTTTGGACACCTATAACAGAGAGGGCTGGTATCACCACGTGACAAACATGCAGCCATCTGAGGCCTGGCTGAACTTCCCGGCAAGACCAGGGATAGAACCCACATCCTTTGGCTTCAGACCCACAGGCCCCACCACACCAGACTCTAGATAATACTTAGTCCTGCTGTGAGTGCAGGGGACTGGACTAGATGATCTCTCGAGGTCCCTTCCAGTCCTATGATTCTACAGTTCTATAATTCTGTGCCCACGCCACTCCTCCCTTCCCCAGGGTGGCTGGCACTCAAGTTCTGAGACGGAATCCCCTTAGGTCCAATCCCACATCACCAGAGTCAATGGGAGCTTTGCCATTGACTTTAACAGCGCCAGGTCGTACCCTTGTTCCCAGATTGATCAGGGTAGTTTTGACAATCTCTCTCCTCCGCTTGGGGCCAGGGTCTGGAGGATAGAATTCCAGGTCACACCAAGCCTGTATCAGAGAAGAGATCTGAGACGATTGCAGCACGCGGGCAGGAGGTGCTGAATGTCTTTTTTCCCTCTTGTTTGCCCCCCAGGATATAAACTTTATTGGGTTTTCGCATCGCTACAAACAAGAGCCCAGCACAGGGAGAATTAACTAAACAATTGGGGTCTGTCTGCCATTAAGTAGTAAACCAGAAAAGGAGTGTAACTGGGTGGGCTCCTGGCAGAGATCTGCGTCCTTCAGTGTCCCAGCTCCAATGACCTGTGCATCTCATAACACGAGCGTCTTCAAGGTACAGCTCCCCACATCTTCCTGTCCCAGCCAAATTCAACCCAACAATGAACAGCCAGCATTTATGGAATGCGGAATTTCAAATGCTTACCGCCAGCCTAGTAACTGCACGCACTAATCACGCCCAAATACCCTGCGCCGGGTTTTTTTTTTTTTTTCCCCAATAAGTGAGTTTCTCCAATGATATCTTGGTTTAACAAAAACTGGGAAATATTGTTGGTAGAGAATCTCGTTTTTCTTCAGCTGATCATTTTGCAACAGAACGACCATCGAGTGAGTGGGACAGTCGTTCTTCTTCTGACAAAGATTGTTGATTTCCCAGAGGAAGTCCTAGTCACAAGCTCAACAGGTCAGCTGATCAATTACGATTGGCAATGGAGGTGACTCTCCTCTCACGCTGGTCTGACTCAGGAATAACGTCATGGGACTCGGTGGAGCTGCACACGTGTGAATGAGCCAGTGAGTTCTGAGTAAGATAAGAGACAAGGACCACGTCTTCTACTGACTCCATTCCCCTCCAAAAGGAAGTAAGAAGAAAGTGTAAGTTGACGTGCGACGTGGCCCAGTTTAACGCACACCTTCTCACGCTCTCCTTGGGGTTGTATCTTCTCCCGCCCTCATCTCTCCTGCTCCCTCGGCATCTCAGTTGCACCAACCGACTCCCCTGAGTCTCCCCAGGAGGCTGGGTTCTCCAGAGATCAGTGACCCACAGGCATGGCCTGCGGGAGAGGAGCTGTAGGCTTCATGGGGTTTTGCCTACACTCCCATTTCCAGATTCTCACTGCCCCACAAAAAGGCCTGTAGTGGGGCGGCTGCCCCACTCCTGGAGAACAGGGATTGAGAGCAGCTGAGGGAATGGCTGCCCACAGGTGTGGCCAGCTCAATCGGGGGCCAGCTGGCCCTGATAAGAGGGCTGGGGCCAGCAGCTGAAGGAGTCTCACTCTAGCCCTGGAGTGGAAAGGGCTGGCTGCCTGGGAGCAAGGTACCTGAAGCAGAGCAGTGCTGGGGAAGGGCAAAGGGAGCTGGGGAGCTCCAGCCTGGTAAACCCCCAGGCTGCAGGCCTTGGTGAAGGCCTACAAAGGTACTGGGGCTACAGAGGTGCAGCCCGGGAATAGGCAGAGACAGCAGGTCCTAACCCCTTGCCAATGATGAGTGGCCATGACAGACTTCAGGCTGCCCCAAGGAAAGGGAGTTAGATGACGACTGGCAGTAGCCACTGAGGCAAGGTGGGTTTAGAGGGTTGGGGGTTCCCCTGGGAGGGGAGACCCAGAGTGTGGGGCTACTGCAGGGCAGAATCTCAAGGGAAAAGGGCACCGGGGTTCGGGAGGAACACGGGGGCCTGAGGCAGGTGAGACACTGGCCAGCAGTGGGCGCGCCAAGGGCTGGAAGAGCTAATTCCTGGGCAACCAGCAGGAGGCGCCACACCGGTGAGTCTTCGCTTCGCTACATGGCTGCATAAGAGGCGGCAGGAGGAAAGGACGTGCTGCCTGAGCCCGGCTGGCTATGCCTGCACCACTCCGTCTCTGCCGGCACTTGAGGCAGGGCGGACTGTACCCTAGCAATAGGTACGTCAGGCTCGAAACTTCTCCTAAACAAACCAAGGAACAAATTCCGGCTTCCAGGATTGATACGGGGGGGAAATGAATGCTGACAGGAGCCAACGCCTCGGCACCACTTGTCCTCTTCCTTTAGAACTCCCTATTGAATAAAATGTTTCAGAGACAAGTTAGGTTCCTTTGCTCAGTGTTTCTTCTTGTTTTCCCCCCAGCCCCGAAATGGGATCCGCAGGCGTTTGCGCTAAGTGCGTTGAGAGATTTATCTGGTTTCACCCTCTGCATCTGCCACTGAAATGCAGTTGTTGGGGGAATTCTTGTAGGGAGAAACCCCAGGGGGCTGCCACGGGAGAGCCCTACGCTGCCTATAAAGGGAGGCTGCCCAGGCTAGGGGAGAGAGCCCTGCCCGGCCCTCGGAGTCAGGACACCTGGGTTCTAACCCAGCTTCCACCACTGGTTTGCTGGGTGACCTGGGCAGGTCGCTTCCCCTCTCCCCACTGGTCTCTTGTAAGCTCTTTGGGGCAGGGACCATGGTGTGCTATGGATGTTTGTACATATGGGCCCTCCAGATGCTACTAAATACGAAATCAGAAGCCCGGCGCATGCGCTACAGTCAGGCCTTGCTTCACTGATACACGCGCTAAATGTGGGTTGTTGATGCTAGGTCAGTAACCATGGCAACTAACAGCGTTTTGCCCTGGCTGATCACCGAGGCAGGCAGTTGTCTCTCCGTAGCCATCCGAGCCCCCTTTGATACTGCGGCGCATGCGGGCCCCCCTCTGCGCGGCTGGGCCTCCTCCCCCCAGCTCTCTGTGCAGCGAGGAGTCCCGCAGTGCGCCGCCCCACGGCATGTCCTCTGGGCTCGCTGTCCCCTGCTGAGGCACTGAGAGGACTGCCCAGATCTTCCCAGCATGCCCTGAGGCAGGACCCTGCTCTGTGGACCCAGCTCACAGCACCTGTTATGCCCTGGCCAGCTGCGAGCTGGTTATAGAAACCCAGTTGCACTTGTGGTGTAGACAGGAGCTGGGATTCAGTCCCTTCCAGGAGCCCAGGCAGCACAGGCTGGGGGAGTCAGACTGAGAACCACAGGGTCTGTCAGTGACCTTAGCCTCAGCTCTTCACCGCAGGGAGACACTCCAGGTCCAGCCTAGGTGGGTTGCTGGTTTCTGACCACATGGAGCCGGATGTCGTTTGGCTCCGACATCCGAGTGGGCGATTTCAACTGAGACCCGGCGTTCGCGTTTGTACAGATCCAAACGCAAAGCCAGACTCGGGGCACGTGGCAAAACAACCATCCCAGTTGCTGAGCACAGGACTTGAACCCAGGCCTACGGTAACAGCCCCGTGACTACTGCGGGGCGGGCTGAGGAGGGCGTTTCTCACCTCACTTGCCTGCAGAGCCCTTTGTGGCTGCCCCACTAGCCCATGAGCCGGCCCACCCCTCGGCATCCTTCCCCCCACCAACAGAAACAATCCCTCGCCAGTCGTTCAACGCGACATCTGCAACAGCTTAACCACGGTGTCTGGCCCAGACCTTTCCAGAAATAGCTTATTGGTATTGGCTCGCACGCCGCCAAGTGATGTCATTTGCTTTCGTTTCCCTCTCCCCCAGCTCCAGACACGATACACTTGTTAGCCAGGTTCCTTTCCGTGGGAGTTTGATTGGCTGCCAGTCAGTCCCGCGCTGACACAGACCCTCAGCTCTATATGTGTAATAAGTGCTCCTTATGCGGGAACATGCTGGCTGGGAGCGGTTTGTTTTATTGTGGCAGCCGACACGGTCTCCCTGGTTTCCCTGTTTCGACGGGTTCAATGGCGTCCAAACTTGTTCCCATTCCCCCCGCCTCCAGGAAGGATAATCTGTTATTTCTCCCGGAGAGAGGGAAGCTGTGAATACCAGTATGGGCAGGACATTTACCTCCTGGAGCCCTTCGTTCTGCATCCAGCTGTGCTGGGGTTTTGCTGGGTCAGTACCGGAGTGTGGCTGAAATGGCCTGATCAGGGAACAGCAAACGTGGGCCCCCCTTGAACGTGTCTGGTGAAATCCCCAGAGTTTCCCCCCCTCGCCCAGTCGAAAAATGAGAGCCACACAGCACTTCCAGAGACAGAAAACCAAGGGCAGCTCTGGGTTCTCTGGGCCTCATCAGCCAGGGCTCGATTTCGCGGAGCTAGCCCCAGCCCCAGCCCAAGCCCAAGGATCATGGTGCTGTTGTGAGTAGGCGAAGGAGCTGGTGTTTGGATCTGAATTAGGGTTCAGGGTGGGGTGCGATGCCCCTGGACCCTCCTGTGACCCAAACATCCCAATGCCAAGGGGCACGGGGCTCAGTGGATCGGACAGGGCGTTTCAGCTAGGCTGAGGTCTCATTAGAAGAGTAATAACACACTGATCATTGGCATCGTGTGCCAGCAATGCCCCTCTGCCCTGTACATTGGCCAAATCGGAGACTCTCTACGTAAAAGAATAAATGGACACAAATCAGACGTCAAGAATTGTAACATTCAAAAACCAGTCGGAGAACACTTCAACCTCCCTGGTCACTCAATTACCGACCTCAAAGTCACAATTCTCCAACAAAAAAACTTCAAAACCAGACTCCAACGAGAAACTGCAGAACTGGAATTAATTTGCAAACTGGACACCATTAAATTAAGCTTGAATAAAGACTGGGAGTGGATGGGTCATTACACAAAGTAAAACCTATTTCCCCATGCTAATTTCCCTCCCTACTGTTACTCACACTTTCTTGTCAACTGTTGGAAATGGGCCATCCTGATTATCACTACCAAAGTCTTTTTTTCTCCTGCTGATAATAGCTCATCTTAATTGATTAGTCTCGTTACAGTTGGTACGGCAACCCCCATTTTTTCATGTTCTCTCTGTATATATATATATATATATATCTTCCTATTGTATTTTCCACTCCGTGAATCTGATGAAGTGGGCTGTAGCCCACGAAAGCTTATGCCCAAATAAATGTGTTAGTCTCTAAGGTGCCCCAAGGACTCCTCATTCTTTTTGCTGATACAGACTATCACGGCTACGACTCTGAAACACTGATCATTAATATTCTTGTGTGGTGTACGTGCAGTGAATGTCCCAGGGACTATACAAACATGGAGGAAATGTGGAACTAAAATGTGCTCACCAGACAAGTCCAGGAGCGGGGAACAGGTTCTCCCAGACACAGGACAAGCCAACCCTTCCAGACAGGTGTTATCGGAGGTGATTGGTAATCACATGACAAGTGGCCATGCATTTGCATGGGAGGGAGCAGGATCGCATCCAGTCGCATTTTAACAAACACCAGAGGGGGAAGAAAGCAGCATGGGCCTTCCTTCCCCACCAGACTCCATGTCTGAGCTCAGGACCTGTTGTGCTAGGAGCTGTACATACACACTGAGAGACAAGGTGGACAGCGAGTGGGAGAAAGGGAGGATTCATTCCCTCCCCCACCCTGCCTTGTTACAGCTGGAGGGTGAAGAACAAAGGGGGGAAAGTGACTCACCCAAGGGGTCTGTGGCCGAGTGAGGAATTGAGGCCAGATCTGAGTCCTACAAGCGCATCCTCCCTCTCTTTCTGGCCCCTCAACGCTGCCCTGACCGGCACCTCTAAACACCCAGGTCAGATGCACGGATGAAGGGCCATAGCTGTGCCTGGTATGTTACAGACAAAGCGGCGAGACATCATCCCTTGCCCGAGGAGATTACATCTGAGAGGCCTGATCTGGCAAACTCCCCTGGCAGCAGGAGTCCCATTGGCTTCACGCGAGTCAGGGTTTAGCTCGGTGCCTACGGGGGAGACCCCTAGCGCCGCAGAGAGAGGGGGCCGAGGTTCGATATGGAGGTCCCTGAGGAATACGGTTTGAGTGTCAGAACGGGAGGGGGCCCAGCAGAACGCCAGGGCAGGGCTGTGAGATGAGACTGAGAGCTCAGGTGAAGCGGGACTGGCAGGTCTCTGAAGGGAACCTTGGAAGGTGGCTTCTGTTCACCCACCTCTGCGGCTGCGACACCGCAGCAGGGATGGGGGGCCCGAGCCCCAGGACCAGTCTCCAGGCACATCCGTCATCTCTGAGCCAACCAGCGCAAGCCACTGGCTGACGCCTGTGCTGCTTTCAGATCCCACCGCCCTCGAGGAGGGGCGGGGGCCCTGATCTTTCCCAGACATTTCGGGGCTGGAGCTCTGCTGAGTCAGACCCTCTCCCTGTCATTTGCTCATTTGTCAAGCCCTCATTTTCCCGGCCGGGTTCTCTCCTTCCCACCAGGAGCCTGCTCAAAGGAGCCGGGCCCAGACATACGTCTTGCAAAACTGGGGCTGGGAAAACATCTGGGAGGAAACAAACAATTCCCCTTCCAAAGCCCCACGCCCACCCAGCAATTAGCCGGAAAGCAGGCTCATTCCACGCTCCTCTGGAGCAGTGCCATAGAAACCTGTGAGCTCCAGGCATTAACCGGCAACGAGAGGACTTTCGCCAGCTGGAGTCTAACTGGGGCTATTTTAAGCGACTTCCTGAAATGAGCCTTCCTCAGAGGGTGGGGCAGGAGTGGGATTATCGGTGCCATCGCAGTGGGCGTGCAGCCTTTGTGGTCGCTCTCAGCCTGCCCGAAAATGACAGCTTTGTCCCCTTCGATGGCTGCTTGCAAGCACCCCCCCTCGGGAGCTTGGAGGCTGAATAGTTATCCTTGCCGCTGCCGCACTCTGCTTTGTTCCTGCAGGGCTGCTCGGGAGAACTGGCCAAGCCCAGTCTGGTTTGTTCCTGAGGGAGGCTACATGCCCCCCAGGCCAAAACCAGAGCTGGATGAATGAGCGCTGGACGGCCCATTCTGGTTTCTTAGTATCGGCCCAGCTGTGGGCATTGTGCTGTGGGTGTTGGTTTGTTAATCGGGAGGTTGCTCGTGAGGACTGGTTTGTTGTTTTAGGGTCCCTCATGAGAGCTGGGCTGCACAGGCTGGTTTGTTATTGTAGGGTTGCTCACGAGTGCTAGATCTGACCTATTGTACCTGCCCATCTCCTTCTTTTCTTGGAGGAGGAGGGAAACATTCCAGCAGGAGCAGGAAAAGTCCCTTGATTCGAACATCTCTTAGCTGGAGAGTGCACATACAGTTAAAGCAGGAGCTGGTGGTTATAAAGTACCATGCAGCATAACACACATGGAGCTCTGGGCTTGTCCCATCAGCCTGTTCAAACTGAACACTAGCCGGCCAGCTGGCTGGAGCCCCCTCGTTCATTCCCCAATTACCAAATCATTTGTCAAGAACCGTTCCAGAACAAGCAAGTACACTTAGCAACCGCGTCCCTGCCAAGAACTTATTCCGGCTCCAAACCCCGATCGTCGCCAGCAACTTGGCCTCTCAGGGGTCACCTCAGTCCTACAGGTGACCCTCCCATGCTGGTTTGAGATCTATGGGCCATCATCCACCGGCACCTGGGCAAACTGGGACGGGTGGGTTCTGAGGACAAGACTTGCTCTGATGGAAGGATTGAAGTGACCTCTCTCCCCTGGGACAGCTGAGGCAGCGACGCGTGCGCTCCGGAGTCATGTACTTCGCATTTTTCTGGAGGTGCCCAGGCCTGGACCACTAATAGCCCCTCGGTCACCAGCGATTAACCTGGCTGCACCTGCTCGGTAGTCACCCTGTGAAGCTTTTAGATGCCTTGCTATCTAAGCGTGTTGGTGGCGTTGTCTCTGGGGCCTTTCATCTGAGGATCCCAAAGCACTTTACAAACATCAAGGAAGGCAGCCTCAGAACCTGCTTTGTGCAACCATCCCTGCTTTATAGAAGGGGAAACTGAGGCACGGGGAGGAGCCTTGGCTTGCCCAAGGCACCACTGCCAGAGCCGGGAAATAGAACTCAGGAGTCCTGAGTCCGACTGCCCCCTGCTCGAATCATCAGCATGTATGTATGGTACATGCTACTTTCTCCGCAGAGCGGTAAGTGATGATAGCCAAACACAGAGCTCTTCTGAAACACAGAGCTTGTAGGAGAGCACGACTGAGCGGCAGGTGGGGTTCAGAGAGCTGAGCCCGATTCCTGGTGGAGAGCTTCCCGCCCCCAGCCAAGTCCGGAACTCATAGAAGGAATCCACCCTAATCATCTGCCCGCTTGCCGGCAGTCTGGAGAGCTGGACAGGCTGTGGGGACAGAGCAGTGCTCTCAGGCTCCCCGAAGCCCTGTCCCGTCGGGCGTGCGGCGGGTTGGCCGGTGGTGGCGGTGTGCCGCCTGCATTGCCACTGCCCATGCTGTGCCTAGAGAGATCCCTGCTGAGCAGCATCCACGCTAGTGCCACATGGCGCTGGGGCCTGTCTCGCTGGCTACGGAACGCCAGCCCGCCGGGCGATGCTGGCGGTGAGCCATCGATGGTGTGTTTGCCTCTCCGTTTCAGAGCACTCTCGGCAGGAGGCTCTCTCCCCTCCCTCTCTGGAACAGGGTGAGGGGTTTTCTCAGGGATGTCACCTCAGTCACCCAGACACCCCAAGAGGAGCTCATCACAGCATGGTCCCAAAACACAGCCGGGCACCCCAACTCAGGGTAACGGGGCGGGCTGGGCAAATGGCCATAATGCTGTGGGAACAACGGCAACCTCAAGCTAGGTGGATGCCAGACCTGCTGACGTCCTCACTCCAGAAGATGGAAGGTTGAAAGAGAGATGATCTCCACTCAGTGCACGTGGCCAGCCGTGCAGTACCGTGAACCTGGAGAAGCGGGCTTCCCCTCTGAACCCAACCCCCGGCACAATCAGCTCTGTGCTGACTCACTGCAGCCCGAAGAGCGAGGAGTGTTCTGAATGGCCAGGGTGGGGTCCAGCCAGATTGAAACCTTACACAGCACGGGTATCCCCACCGTCTTCTGAGATGCCATGGGGGAGCGCCGCACTCAGTTTCCCTAGGAACTCCTGGGGACTCCCCATCTGGCCTCAGCCAAGTCGTTTCACCTCTTTGCATCCATGAGGAGCATTGCTTCATCGATTCTACAGCCAGAAGGGACTGTCGTTACCAGCTGATCTGACCTCCTGCATCCCACAGGCCAGAGAACCTCCAGTAATCCCTGCGTCAAGCCGAACTCCTCCTTGTGCGACAGCAGATCGTTTAGCCAGACATCCCGTCTTGATTGAAAGATTTCAGGTGATGGAGAATCCACCACATCCTGTGGCAAGCGGTTCCAGTGGTTAATTACCTTCAGCGTTAAAAATTTGCGAGTTCAGTCTAGTCTGAATTTGTCCAGCTCCAGTTTCCAGCAATCGGTCTCATTAGGCCTTTCTCTGGTGGATTAATGAGCCGTTTACAATCAGAAAGCTCTTCCCCAGGAGGTACTAGTAGACTGTGATCAAGTCACCTCTTACCCTTCCCTTGGATGAACTAAGCAGATGGAGCATCTGTCGTCTGTCTGGACAGGACATGTCTTCCAGACCTCCAGTCGCTCTTGCTGATGATCATCAGTGGCCCCTTGGCTCAGGTCTTGCTGTGCCCTGAGCCGACTGGGGGCTGGGGCAAGTCTTGGGAGGTCTGTATTGCTGAGTGGGATGGGGAGACCCTGCCCTGCATGAATGAGGTGATTCTTGCTCAATCCCGCGTCTCCTTATACAAGCCCATTCTTCCCTCTGCCCTGTCGGAGCCTGCATCCCGGAGGGCAGGGCAGCGCGTGCACAGAGTGTTTGGGGTTTCCAGCATTTCCCGACTCAGACCCACTCCCAGCTCCCCCCTGCACCGTGCATGAGGCTGTTGTATTAGGCCTTGCAAGAGCTCAGCCAGGTTCCTCTGGGCTCTTCCGGCTCTGCCTCCATCCTGGCCACGCAGACTCTGGGCTCTCGGGGCCTGGGGGCCGCGCGGCCCTTGATGGGCTCATTTGCAAATGCCGATGCTGGCAGAGTGAAAGCTGTTGCTTTGTTTCGGCTTCGCAGGCCATGCATTGAAGGCAGATCATATGGCCAGAGAAAATGAGCCTGCTCCCATCTGTCAGCACCGCGGCTGCTGTCTGCTCAGGCAGCCTGGGTGGAATTAGGAATTCAGAGGGAGGGATGGGGAGTGGGGAGGGCAGGTTTTGTCCTTGCTGCCCATCACCTCCCAGTTCCAAAGTGGCTGATCACAAATGCAGCCACCCTCTAGTTCTCCTGGTGTCTCGATCCCAGGGGCACCGCAAAGAGAAGGAAAATGACAGCAGCAAGCCACCTCTGCCCACTTAATGAGAGCTGAATGCAGTGTGTGTGTGCAGGGAGGGTGTTCCCCATGGACCATGGAGGGGCTGGCAGGACCCAGCGCATTAGGATGCATCTCGGCAGCTCTGTATGTGTTTGATACATGGACTGAGAACCAGAGCACAGAGGGTACGTGCTAGGCAGAAACTGTGCCACAGGACTGATCTCTGCTGTTAACTCACAAGGGATCCCCTAATTACTTGGGTACCAATCAAGGTCTGTGTCAGCTTCTTCCCCTCCCCCCCATTGTATTCCTGGAGATTGAATGGGTGCCATTAAAATCCCACCATCACTCACTCAGCAGTGGTGGCTGCACCACAGGGGTATTATCATTTCTTATCTGCTTGTAGTGGGGTCTGCAGTGTGGTGGGTGCTTCCCGGACATCCAGGGAGGGATGGTTTCTGCCCTGGACAGCTCCCCGTGCAGGGGCAGACAGAGGGCAGGGGAAGGGAAATATGACCTAAAGAGACTCACTGTAGGCACAAGTCTTTAAGAGGATCTGGAATGTGGACAGAGGCCTTGCCAGGGTGTGTGTGTGTGTGTGTGTGTGTGTGTGTGTGTGTGTGTGTGTGTGTGTCCCCGTCCTGCGATAAAGGCACATTCTCCCTAGAACCGGTGTTGAAAACATACTTGCTGCTTTAAAAGGGCCAGTTTCAGAAAGCTGAAAACAACCCTGAGACAGATGGGGTGGGAGGAAGAATTTAAATAGAAAAAAGGGAATGATAATTGGGAACTGTTAAAGAACATTTTACTAGATGCCCAAAAGCCACAATATCACAACAGTGAAAGAAGGCCACAGGTTAAAAAAATAACCTGGCTTAGAGGGGAAGTAAAAGCAACTGTAAATATCAATAACAAAGGGGAAGTTGATAGCAATAAAGATAAATCAGAAGCTAGGAATTGTAGAAAAATGATAAGGGGAGCAAAAGGACCGGAGGCGAAAGCTATGGACAGCAGAATTAAGGATAATAAGGAGGAGTTTTAAAGTATATGAAGAACAAAAGGAATCCTAACAATGGTATTGGTCCATTTCTAGATGGAAATGGTTCAATTGTCAATAGCAATGTAGAAAAACAGAAGGATTCAATAAATATTTCTGTTCTGTATAGGGGAAAAAGCCAGATGGTGTAGTCATAAAATATGATGATGAAATACATTCCATTGCAGCAATAACTAAGAAATATGTTAAACAGCAACTAACATGTCTAAACGGGACATTTCAATATTGTTAGAACTTTCTTTTCTGGTTTTCTGCCAATATGAAATTCCAGCAAGTTTGACCCGATATCATAAAGTGTTCTGATTTTGACAGAACCACATTTTTTGAGGGAATATGGTTCCATCAACACTTCTCCAACAGGCACCTGTAAGGAGCTCTATGCTCCCATCTGTTGGTGAACAGAGGTAAGTACAGCCACTGAGCTGCTTCATCTGCATAAACTATTTACCCAGAACTCCAGATGGACAGAAGCTCTAGAGGCGAAAGAGCTTTCCGCCACCATCTATTAGTGAATAGGGGAAGTATGGCTACAGAGAAAGCTTCATTTGCATAGGTTTTCTACCCAGAATTCTTCCAGCGATACTTTGGGAGTCACCATAACTGATTACAAACTTACAATTGGTTGGGTAATGGTAGGTGGTAGAGCTTCAGGACAGAACCAAGCAGTAATTTGCAAGGGACTCCAGACTGGCCTGTCCTAATGCAGGTCAGGGATCTGGGCGTGTGCTATACACTGATGCCGAGCCATGAGTGGGGTTCATTGGAGGGGGAAGAGAGAAGTAATATGGTAAAAGAACTAGTATTTTGTGAACCCAGAAGTTCTCGCGGGGGCTCAAGTTGGTGTTAAGAAGGACCCCTTAGCTCTTTAAACCCAGCACTTACTGCTGCCAACAACTCCTGGCGGAAGGGTACATTACCACTCCTAGAACCCCTTCCTCGGTTTAGCGCCCCATTTGCGAGTGCTTCTCCCTGCCGCCTTATCCCGATGAACCTGTTGTCTGCTTCTGAGCCAGTTGGCTTTGAAAGTTTGGTGTCTTTTAGTCCTGTTGTGTGGCTGGCTGTCAGCTGGGTCACATGCTGCTCCCTGGTTGGACGGCTGAAACTGTAGGGCCATAAGAAGAATGAATGAGGAATTGCCGGTGGTGAATTTCCAGACGCAGAGCGCTTCGTGCTAAAATCTTGCAGGGCTGTGAGGATTCGCCAGCCCTTTCCGACAGTTCATCAGTGGCCGCTCAGCTACTCGGGAATAATGAACGCTACACCCCATTGACTCAGAGCCCGCCATCCACTACCCTTACTCACCAACCAGCTCTGGTTCCTGAAAGAATTGCTCCCACTAGACCCCTGGGAGCAAGTTGATCCTGCACGGCAGCTCGGATGCTATGGCAGTGGGGTTATAGCAGTGAATGGATGATGATTATCTGCACCACAGTAGTGGCTAGAAGGTCTGGGAGAATAAACTGCACCCGACTGTAACATGCAGTACCCTGACTGACTGTATCGGAGTCTCTCTGAGACATGACAGAGGGGGGTTGGATGTATATTGGTAGCCGGCTGTTTCAGCTCACACCTGTTGTAGCTCTCTCTGCCAGCAGCGCGTGTGCTGTATTGATGGGCTCTGTCTCCTGGTGGGGACTGGTAGTAGTTTAGAGGTTGAGGAGAGGAAGGAAGCATGTTACTCCATTGGCGAGGGAAGGATTTCTGTGTGTCACTTGAGTGCAGGGCGTTTGGCTTGGCTGGGAGCAGGGCTGGCGGGGCGGTGTCCTCCCCAGGAGGGATGCTATTCGTTTACAAAGCGGATTCTGTGTGGGTGAAAGGGGCGGAACTGAAGAGCACCCCTGGGTATCCTCAAAGCAGGTGCAACGCAGAGAACAGCGGGGCAAGCTGCCCATGGCCTGGCCTTCTGGTCACCACGGTCACCCACAGCAGCCTGCCATTGCGCCTCCAGAGACCATTGCTTGGTCCTTGGTCTCCCTGCAGAACCTGCCAACAAGGGGTGGGGTGATTCTGGGACATGGACACTTATCTGCTGGGAAGTGGATGGAGACTCACCAAACCTCACTCCACACAGGCCACTGAGCAGTCAGCTTTGGGGAACAATTGGCGCTCCCACTGGGCTTGGTTCTGGTGGCCGAGAGCTGAGGGGCTCTCTTATCCCATTGCTAGGAAGGAATACAGGAATCAGACTAGAGGCACATCCAGTATCCCGCTTCCAGCACCCACCGCTACAGAGGAAGGGACCAGAACCCTGGCACTGGGCAGCTCGGGCATAAGGAAAATTTCTTCCTGACCTTTGATAATCAGAGGTCAGCTCGTGCCCTGAAGCATGAGGGTTTCTATCCCTGATCTCCTCAACCATCCAACACCCCAGGCTTTTTAACCCTACTGTGTAATGACCTTGGGGTAACTGTGTAAATAAACAGCCACTCTGGCAATGGAACCCACTGTTCTGGATGAAAAAGAAAAGGCCCAACACAAAGTAGATTTTTCTTCTCCAGCGTGGTGTTCAGACGGTTCCCATCCATTCCAGGTAACAGGCTGAGGCTGTGAGGTGCTGAGCCCCCATTGGCAGCTGCGTGGGTTGTGGTTCCTCAGTGTTTCAGGCTGTTAGGCCCCACGCCGTATGCCCTCTCTGCAACTTCAGCAGAGCAAATGGGGATTTTAAATGGACAGTAAACTCCTGACAAGTCCATTTGCACCTCGCTAGCAAAGCTGCCTGCACGCTGACATCGCAGCAGAAGTGTGAATGAATTCCTTCTGGTCTCCTTGTCACGTGGCCCTGTTCTGACACTCTTCATCTGGGCCCAGGTCACTTGCAACAAGCGGTTCTTAGTCCTCTTTCCAGGTACTGCTGTGGCCCTCGTCACTTTGGCCTCTTGCAGGGGCACTGTCACTTTGACAATAAGCTTACATAAGCCGGTAGAGACCCTGGTTAATAACGTTAATAGTGTCGATGCAATTCACTGAGACGTCTCTAAGGCCTTTGACTTGGTACCACAGGACATTTTGATGAAAAAACTAGAATGAGATAAAATCACCACGGCACACATTCAATGGATGAAAAGCTGGTTAACTGAGAGGCCTCAGAATGTAATTGCAAACAGGGAGGCATCATAGAGTGGGTGTGTTTCTAGTGGGGTCCTACAAGGCTTGGTTCTTGGCTCTACGCTACTTAACATTTTTAGCAATGACCTGGAAGAAAACCGAAAATCATCCCTGATAAAGTTGGCAGACGACACAAACACGGGGGAGTGGGAAATAATGCAGAGGCCAGGTCACTGATAGAGAGCGAGCTGCATCGCTCGGTAACCTGGGCGCGGGCAGACAATGGGTGTTGTAATACAGCTACATAGCAATGGATCTGTCTGGGAACAGAGAGCGCAGGCCATGCAGACAGAGGAGGGAGTCTATCCAGGGAAGCAGGGGCGCTGGAAGCGATTTGGGGATCATGGTGGATAATCAGATGAACGAGAACTCCAGGTGTGGCGCTGTGGGGAACGGACTAATGCAGAACTCTCGGGTAGGAGCGGAGAGGTTCTCTCACCTCTGGGTGTGGCTGTGGTGAGACAGCGGCTGGAATCCCAGGTGCAGTTCTGGTGCCCACAATTGTCGACGTTGATACATTGGAGAGGATGATTAAAGGATTAGAAAACCTGCCTTAGAAAGATAGACTCCAAGAGCTCGATGTATTTAGCTTACCAAAGAGATGGCTAAGGGGTGAGTTCGGACAGTCTATAAGTACTAACCTGGGGAGAAATGGGCTCTTGGGTCTAGCTTACAAAGATCTAACCTGATCCCGGGGCTGGAAGCTGAAGCTGGACACATTCAGATTGGAAATCAAGGGTAAGTTTTGAACAGTGAGGATAATTCACTGAGGTGCGTGTGGATTCTCCATCCCTGGCCATTTTAAAATCAAGATTGGATGTTTTTCTGCCAGATCTGCTCTAGGGATTATTTTGGGGAAGTCTGATGGCCTGATGGACTCTATGCGTATAGCTCTGGAGGTCCCGGGTTCAAGCCCTGCTATGGGCTATGCTGGTGGTCACCACTCTCAACCTGGGTACCCTCTTTGCTATGCAGCGAGTGGCCCCTGGAGACCACAGGTCGCCACGTGCCATTGCTCTGTCTTGATGCAGGTGGCAACCTGGGCCGCCAGGTGGTGGGTGTGCTGCAGAAGTCTATTGGTTGCGTGTGGTCCACTGGCTGACCCCTTCGGCCTGCTTCCCTCCTGGTTCCGAACGTTCCTCCTTATCAAAGCTGAGCTGTTAACGTCTTCTTTGCACCCCAGGTACCGCGCGTCATCAACAGCAAGGCCCAAAGCTTTCCCCCGTGGGTGGGCGGTGAGGGAAAAGCCCCCGCCTCTCCCCCACCAGGGAGATGCTCTGAACCCGCAAGGTTGCATTTACTCACATTTCCCACCCACAGACACAGTAACAGACGTCTCCTGTTCAATTATTTAATTTCTCAAATCGTTCCCTTTTCCCTTTGCTTTCTCTACAGATTTGTCATTATTCCATTAGCCAGACGCTTTGCTTTCACTTCATTTATTCATAGACCTGACGGTTGCTTTCCTGGTGGTGATTAGAGTCGAGTCGAGCCGATCCCGCTTTTGTTCGTTACCCAGCGCGAGATGCACCAGACTTAAGGAGTCGCAGACATCCGGCAGAGGTTGCATCACACACCGGACTGGAGCCAGGGGTAGAGTTGGTAGAGGGGGGGATGACATTCGACTCTGGAATGCAGGGCAAAGCCTCGTGCCTTTGACATTGTGGCGCATGTTAGTGACGTGCATTGGCAAAGGAGAATGCCATGCAATGGCGCATGTACAGTCAGTGGACTCTTCCTCCAACACAGGCACTATCAGATGGTGAGGACTTTGTTTGCGGAGCTCCGAGATGCGCACATTGGCCCATGGTTCTGGAGATGCTCGTGAGCACCAGGTTCACGCACACTCTTGTTATGGCAGGGTTGCTGGTGAGGCTGGACTGTACACATGATGGGTGTGATATTGACCGCTGGTAGCTAGAGCTCTGCCCAGGCCTGCATGCAGCAAGCGCGTGCTTCAGGGTATGCATGGGGAGACAGCTAATCTGCATTTTCCTGGGACTGGGTGAGAGTCAGAGAACAAACTGAGAACTACTAAGTCTGGGAGCATTTATATTAACAGCAATCCCAGGAATTTAAGGAAGCAGCATTTGGAATCTCATCCCCGGGGCCCTCTTATCCTTCCGCATCTCTGTGCTACCTGCCTGCCACACATAGTTCATCCGCGCAGGGATCATGCACCCAACCGGCTCCCCCTGTTCCATGCTGGAGGCACCCAGATCCGGAGAAGAGGCCCGGCCCACACAGCGCTGCAATGACATGGAGAACGCCTAGAGTCACGATAAGTGATTCCTGTACAAGCAAGACAGCTACAAAGGAAAGCAAGTAAACCAATTATGGAAATAGATCTGATCATCCCAGCTTGCCTCCAAAATGCAGCCGCTCGCACGAGGCAAAACAAGCGAGTGAGGGAGGGGATGCGCAGCCCGGCAAGGTATAGCATGTCCTAATTACACACTCCATTATGACAGCTAATGTCAAAAGATTAAAGGGATCAAACTAAGGCACTCCATGGCAGCGCCCCCACCCCCACAAATAAAAGCTATTCAAATGCTAAGATAATGGTTCGGGTGGGAGATAATTTCCTCAGCTCAGTGAGGTTGGGGCCACCTCGCTCTGCACACGGTGTCTCAGGAACGCATCCTTTCTTCCTCCTCTTCATGAATCTGACGAGTCTCCCGTTGTCCGCACCCCGTTCAGCAGCAGCAAAACAAGCAGGGAAAGATCGCGAGATGGCAGCGCAAGGGGCCACTGGGTAACTTGTCTGGAGCCCCTGCCTCTGTCCCTCTCTGCATCTCTCTCTTCCTCCCCTGGCCCTGGCCTAGCACAGCTTCATCCACCAAGACTCCAGCCATGAACATCAAAGTCCTCCACTGGCAGCTACACGTCTGCACCGCTGGCCTGGAGAAAAGGCGCCAAGGATGGAGAGCCAGGATGGAGGCCCGGATGGCAGCCAGAGGGAGCCAGCACCTATTTGCCTCTGGAATTTCAGCGGGTTAGCTCCGTCTCTGCTCTCCCATCTTTCTAGCTGCATACAGAAGAAACCACAAGGGAGGAATTAAAGATAAAAAATTGGACATTAGGAGGAGCAGTGCGCAGGCTGAGCCTTCCCCGGTTAATGTGGAGTATATCCATTACCATAATAACTAACCACTTAATAACTGGCTTCCCCGCTAATTCTAATTGAAACATATCATGCTATTTCCAAGCAAGAGTGGCAGTCTCAAGTCACCGCTGACATCTCCCAGGGACTTGCTTCTGCTGTGAAAACCAGTGGTCTCCCGGAGTATTCGGGCAGAATGTACATAGGCAACAGACAGGAGTTCTTGTACAACTGCCAGGAACCGCAGCTGATGATAAAAGCCATTAAAGGTCAGCAGGGAATAGAAAACTATTTATGTTAAATGTCACAGATTATACCACAGACACGGTCGGGGGAATCGGCATCGCACTTAGAGGGACGGCGTCCGCACGTGTCAACTCCCGGCAACAAACTCCTGGAGCATCTTGGAGACACTGTAGCATTCGGGGGCACAGGATTGGTCCAGCCGGGCAGCTGTCCAGAGTTGCTAGGTGATAGGAACTGGGAAGAATACCCTGGTTGCCATCTAGACTCGGGCTTTTTTCCCAAATGTATTAAGTTCCCACCCCTATCCCCAGCCTCCTATCACCATCCATGTGTGATCATGCCAACGCCTAACACTTTCTTGACCTATTTCCTAAAACATTTTCCTGCTTTGCGGCTGTTCGTAATCCATAACTGGAGCCTTAGCACATGCCGAGGGCCCGATCCTACGTGGAGCTGAGCACCGTCAACTCTCGCTGATTCCTCACGGAGATGGGAGAGCTCAGCACCCAGCAGATCCGGACCCCAGCTAAGTGTCTTGCATCTACTTTGGCTGCGAGTGAGAGGTCAAAGGGAGGTCGTGAGGACCTCTTTCTACTCTGCTCATCTCCCCCGGTCGCTCTTCTTCCTGGCTAATGTCTTTAAAGACAGGGTCTTGCCTGGTTGGGGTTTCACCCAGGCTCTTCCTGAGTTGATGTAGGTAGAGGCCTTGAGCCAAGATTTTTCTAAGTGACCAGTAATTCTAGGTGCCCAACTTGGGGTGCCTTAAAGGGGTCTGTTATTCAGCAGGTGGGTGCTCAGCACGTTCTGAAATTCAGGCCCCTTTATGGTGCCTCAAGTTGGAAAATCTTGACCTTGGCCTAGTTCCAAGTGGGCCAGTGGCCACAGCACCTGTCTGAGCAGAGAGACCCAGGAACGGGTGGGTCCCGGGCACGGAGGCTTGCAGGCGCGCTTGGCAGTGAGATGAGGGAAGAAGCTTACCAGGCTCTACCTCCTCATGGGATGGCTTTAGTGACTCGTGCCCTGTTTACGCCACTCCCCATTCAGTCGGCGAGGGGAGTTTTACAGGACCTGGCCCTTCAGCTCCACCAACAGGGGCTCCTGCTTTAGACCCCAGACTCCCTGGTTCAGTTCTTGCGAATGACCCATCCAAGGCACCAGCACCTCGCCTAGGAGGCTGCATGCAGACAAGTTATTGGGTGTCTCCCATCTCTCAAACCAGAGCAGGGCTGTTGGCTATTTGGTGCAGGGTTTTAAATGACTCCTTCCTGCACGAGGCTGGTCAGCTAAATTCTGGAGCTGGGCAACGGGGGAAGGGTTTCTGCCCATGGGAACAATGCGTCCAGGTCTCAAACTGCGCTGGCAGCCACCCTGTGGATTTCTCGCTCTCCCTCTCTTCTCCTCCAGACTGAGACGCCAAAGAAGCAGCGGAGGTGGGGGAGGAACCGGGCAAAAGGGGGCGCATCTTGCTATGCACGGGCAGCCGTGCTGCTTGTGGAACGTCGATAATGGCACTTTGCCCAGCCTTTGAGCAAGGGAAGCCGAGTGAATAGACCGGCTAAGGAGGGGCCAACTATTCTGGGCCAATGGATCCCACACGAGTAAGAACATAAGAACGGCCAGACTGGGTCAGACCAAAGGTCCATCTAGCCCACTATCCTGTCTTCCGACAGTGGCCGGTGCCAGGTGCCCCAGAGGGAACGAACAGAACAGTTAATCATCAAGTGATCCATCCCCTGTCGCCCATTCCCAGCTTCTGGCAAACAGAGCCTAGGGACACCCTCCCTGCCCATCCTGGCCAATAGCCATTGATGGACCTATCCTCCATGAACTTATCTAGTTCTTTTTTGCTGACACCTGCACCCATCGGCGTGGCTGGAACCAGCTCTGCCTCCAAGCTGTGGTGCAACCTGGCACAAGTCGCTTTCCCTCCTACCCCTTGTTTATTTACACTGTGAGATCTTCCAGGAGGGGACCGGTGCTCCTCACGCGTCTGTACCAAGCCCAGCAGGAAGGGGGACTGATCAACACAGGGCACAGTTTGTTCTCCCAGTCTCCTCTATTGCTGAGGCAGGCTGCCTCGTTAGCAGACCCCACGGAGCGAGGTGGGGAAGTGCCGGGGGGTGGGTGGAATCAGCATGGGTTTACTGCACCGCACCCGGAGTCAGGACTCCTGGCTTCTATCCCTGACCCTGCCACAGCCACGGGGCAGATGCTTCCCCCTGTGAAATGGGGTTAATTCGACGTCCCCGGCGTGGGACCTACAGGAGACGTGCCAGACGCTGAAGACTGCTCATGTAAGACTTAGCGCAGGGGTGGTAAATCTAGCCCTGGCCGCATCTCTGCCAGTTGGGGCTGCCCCGTGACAGCTTGCCATGCCAGTGGGCATCGGCAGGAGCCAGACACCTGATCACTTCATCAAGGAAGCCAATCAGAACACAGGGCAGGTTTGCCAGGGCTTTCTGTCTGGCAGCGGCAACGTCCTGGCTCATGGAGTGGCCACGCAGCCAGCTCCTCAACAAGACACACACACCCCCTGGGCCAGACCCTGCCCTGCCTCCAGCGCTCTGCCGGGCTTCACGTGGGCAGCAGCCATCCGGGGCACGAGCAACCCTGCTGCAAAAGTGCCGGTTTTTCAGGGAATTAAAGCAAAGCCCAGGGGTTCCAGTCAGCCGGAGCTCTCGGGAGTGGGGGGTCGCACTGGACGACGGGGGTGATCCCAGCCCCTCTCCTAGACAGAACAGCAGGAAACACCGTTGCTGTGACATCCAGCTCCCCATCACATCAGCAGCTCCGAGGGCTGCACAGAGCAAACTGCCCAGGGGGTTTCCATCTCCCTGGCTCTTTCTTTTCCAGTGTTCTCCTGGTTCCATGCCCTGCACCCCACAGATACGGCTCTTCTCTTCAGCCTGCTCCCCACCAGGGCCCTTTCTCTCTCCTCTCCGTTCCTTTCCTGTTCAGGGGTGCAGGGGGGGGTGCGCCTAGGGTCCCAGCCTCGGCCGCCTTACCCCTGTCCATGTCCTCCCCCTCCTGGAGCCAAGGCCCTGCTCCTGGCCCCAGCTCTATGGGTTGGGGATGGGCGCAGACAAGGGTAAGGGAGGGCGCAGCTCAGCCCCCCCCCCCACGCTAAAATCTGTTCTAGCGCCACTGTCCACATGCAGGAGAGGGAGGTGAGCTGATAGTCCCAGACGTGGGGGAAGGGAGGGGGAAAACCACAGCAGGGAGGGGGATCATAAGGGAAGGGCAGAGATGTCACTTAGTGCTTCATAGGCTCCACCGTGCAATTCATGGCGCTGGATGCAACAGGCTGGGTCCTGGCGACCTCAGCGACTGACCTCACTCCGTACTGGCATTTATTGGTATTACAGGAGCCCCAGCAGAGATCAGGGCACTGCACAGACACAAAGCTCTCACCGTCTAAACAGCCAAGGTGCAAAAGGAAAACGAAGCATAAGGAAGTGGAGTGATTTGGCCTGGGTCACCCAGCACAGCCAGGACCAGAACCCGGCTCTCCTCAATGCCTCAGTCACTAGCCTGGGCCTGTACTCACCGCTCGGCCACACTCACACAGCTGTGCCGTCCCCTGCGGCACGTCGACTGCCGTTTATTTATGCCCCATATGCAAAAGCAGCACATAACTCTTATGGCCACACAGATTACATTTCCGTTGCTCTCTGGTCTGCGCCAGCAGCCCGTCTCGCGGCCTATCATTCAAATGCCTCGGCCCAGCGAGGCTGCGTCAAAAAGAAAGAAAGAGGTTTGCCAAGGAAGCTGAGGCTGGCACCAGGAATCAGTATTTTAAGCCCGTGCCAAGTCTGTGAGATGAACGCTCTGAAAATCCCGCATTAATCGATCAGCCAATTTGGGGCTGAAGCGATTGGTGTCCTCCAGCGCCGGCCCTTGCTGGCCAGTAGCCGCTTCCCCGTGATGCCAGTTCTGTGCAGCCGGGGAGTGAGGATCAAACCTGGCGGGTCTTCTGCAAAGATGAGAACTGAGCTTCTCTGGCGCAGATCTGCAGCCAGCCCCTCCAGAGACACCGCCGCTGATTGAAGGGCGGATTGGTTCTGCCCTCAATGAGTCGATGGCCCACGCCTCGTCCAGGCGTAAACGGAGGTGCAGCATGGCCTCGTCTGCAGCCTGTGTGACAGATCCTCTCCCCGCCTCCCTTGGCACAAGTGCCTGGACCCTGCCTGCCTCGGATTCCTGCGTCCGAGACTACGAGGCTGGGCTGCGGCATTCCTTGCGAGGGGCTGTGTCGAGGGGAGGGTTTTGGATAGCGTGCTTCCTCCTGTCTTTTAGTCCCTGAAATTAACAGAGCTTTGTTATTACTTGTTTTTATTGTCACAAGGCCAGGAGCCACTGTAATGAACCAGGATATCGTGGCACCACAAACACAGACCAGTCCCTACCCCACAGCGCAGGCAGTCCAAATACAAGAGGTATCGTACACAAGGAAACCAGGAGACAACATTGGTTCTTACGCTGGCCAGTGTCTCAGCTCACCAGACGTTTGCCTCCGTATACTTGCAGCATCGTAGAAGTGAGCTGGACAAGTTCTTCTAGCTCATCCCAGCCATTTCCCAGCAGGGTAAATATCCCAGCAGGACATCTTTGAGTGTCTTGTCCCGTTTAGTCTAAATCATCCAAGGAGGCAGCTTCCACCACTTCCCTGGAGAGACTAATTCAACTGACAACTCAAGCAACACCCTCCACTAGCCAGTCCGTTCTTCCACACTGCATGGTTCCCGGAGCTGGACCCAAATGAGACTCCACAAGAATTTGGGGTAATGTTCCCCCAGGGCAGAGAGCGAGCACAAGATGTCAGAGTTGACCTTATATGGCACCCCAGTTCTCCCCCTGCATTTGGGCGGATTTCACCAATAAAGACAACAGGCTGGCTCCCTGGTTTCTGGGGGTCGTGTTAGTTCAGATTTTAACAGGATGGATTATTGGAGAGTTTGCACCCGGGTGTGTGTTGTTTGAAATTTGCTACGGCAATCCATTCACGGAGCAGCGACAATATCACACGACTTCGGTGACCACCGCCCCAGAACTCCTGAGCACCAGCTAGGTGAAGAGAGCAGAACGTGAGCTCTGCGTAGGCCAGGGTTGGTTTGGGTCAACGCTCCACAAATCCCCCAAGGCTCTGTCTACACTGCAGCTTCCAGCCCGGACAGCCAGTTCGTGCTAGCTAGTGTGGACCATGTGGCACTGGATGAGGTTCCTCCACACGGTCCTTTTGAGGGCACTAGCACGGGCCCCACTAACGTGAGTCTGTCTCCCCGGGCTGGCAGGTTCACTCCCAGATGCGGGGTAGACAAACCCACGGGGACTTGATAAACTCACTCTCAGTCTGAGTCTTCACACCGAGACTGGACCTCGGCCACAAGTTACTGGGCTCGGTGGGGCTAACGGATGTTAATGGAGAAGTACAGCTCCCTGTGCTGGGGGAGGCACGGGGTGGGGGGGGAACTCCCCGGGCTGGGCTAGGCAGACATCGACTGATGTGAGCTGCCCAGATGTGGCTGCAGCCCCCCCGGCACCTGAACCAGCAGGAGGCCAGGCTAATCATGGTTAGCCCTGAGGCCTTGAAATCCACAAATGCAGGACGTGTTCCCAACAAGATCTGATGGGCATCAGGCAGCCCCCCGAAGAGAGGCCGACATTCCATGGCTGGAGCGTGTAGCGAGCTCCATTCCTGCACCATGGCTGGTCCATATCACTCTGGCCAGACACTTCCAAGGGAAGCTGTTTACTCTGGGCTCTTGTCGGGGTGGGGGAGGGAATTGGAGCTGGGTCTGAGGCAGTCGTTTCCCCGTCTCAAATCTGCTGATCCGCAAGCTACCCCGCTGCAGGCGCTGCTCCCCGGCACCAGAGTCAGCAAGCCCAGGCCCCTCACCAGCGTGATGGAATCCAGCCCGGGTCAGCGGGTCACCAGGGCCCGTTTCCCTCAATCTCCCAGAGATGCGCCGCTGAGCCAGTTGGCCAGATAACAGACTTTGGCGGCTTAATCTGAGATTAACGCGGTGACCCCCTGCAGGCCTCTGCTTCTGGGGGAGAGAGAGGATGAGACGCTGCAAGCCCAAGACAGGGCTATTTCTGCCATTTCGATATGTCCCCGACCCCTCAGCAAAGCCCGCTGGGGGAGAGGGGAGCCTGGGAAAGGGCAGGGAATGAGAGCCAGGAAAGCCATCTCTGTACCCAAGATCCCCGATATTCCCCCCTCCCCCGCCGTGTCTGGCTAATATCCTGGGACCAAGGCGGCTACAACACCGCTGCAGATTTCTGTAACCAAGACGCCTTCGCCCAGTGCCATATGGACATGGGGGGGAGTGAGGGGAGGTGTTATCCCTCTACAGAGAGAGATCCTTTGACCCCGGGCTGGGATCAGCCTCAGGACCTGCTAGACCAGATCAGTCTGGTGTCCTGCCACCAGCGGTGGCCAATATTTGGCCCTGAGGGTTCAAAGGAAGGTAAAATCCACCATAATGCACCGCGTGCCTTGCAGCTCACTGGGGAGGCGGGTGGGGAGGGGGCTCCGTTCTGCCCCTCCCGCCGCCCCGGAGCTACTTCCTCCCCGCCCTGAAAGGCACAGCAGCGAAGTTCAGGCAGCTGCGGACGCTGTGCCCTGCCTGTCCCAGAGGGTGTCTCAGCCCCTTGGGTTGGGCTGATTCTCATAGTGGCCCCGCCCTGCCGCCCTACCTGACCCAAGGCGCTGTTTGTGTCAGTAAGGGGTGCAGGATCGGGCCCTGGGGCTGGGAACTCCCAGCCACACTGCATCAGACACTGGGTTTTGGCCAGTGAGAGGCCCACCCAGCGGAGCTCCCCTGACCCCCACCCACTCTGCCGTGCACTGGTGGCAGGTGCCCATGGGGCTGCAGCGAGACGGCAGGGGAAGCCATGGCATAGCCGCCCCGTGGCATTCTGGGGCGCTGCCTCCCGACCCCGTGGCACTTTAATCCTATTTAGCTCTTATGGGTAAGTAGGCTGCAGCCCAAGCAAAAGAAGCAGGAGGAAATAAGAGGCAGGCTTAACTGGAGCTGGTCCTTCATTACCCACACACCTGTTCCCAAGCACCATATGGTCCGAGGTAAATAGACGGTAATTGTTTATCCAGAGTCGCAGTTTCAATGCAGCGTGCGCAGGCTCTTGGAGGAAGTCCCCTTCCCCTCTTGGGCAGCCAGCGAGCCCAGAGACCAGGTGACAGGCCTTGTGGTCTCCCCCGCTTCCTTCTGAGCTCCTACTTCTCTGCGTTGATCCGTCTCCGGGGCCCCTCTCGGAAGCTTGTCTCCCGCCGAGCCCATCCTTCTGCGCTCGGCAGCAGCTCAGAGTGGCTGTGGTTTTGTTTGCTTCTCGGCCTGGGTGCCTGTGTCGTCGGCATTGCCCGCGGGAACGCCCATGCGTGGCTCTGGTTTATTGGTTAGCTCCGGCAGGGCTGACAGAGCTAAGGCACTGGGGCGGGGAAGGGGCTTTTCTCTTGTCACCAATAGTGGCTTTGATGACGGAGTGGCAGAGTTTGAAACTGATGCCATCCCTTTACATTTTGCCAGGGGACCAGTGCCCACTTTGAAGTTGACGGGTACGATGGCCCCAGAGAGCAGGCAGCGATCCTGGCTGCGGGATTGTCCTATCTCGCTAGGTAAGGGAGGCTGGCCCAGGACAGTAGTGGATGGAACCGCCCAGGAATGGTAGGAAGTGGGGAATCAATAGGTGGCCCTCTTCTCTCGGACCCACTATTGGACAAATGCCCCGATATGGCACATTGAGGTAACACTCCGATGTGGCGTTAGGGGGACCAGCGCTACCAAAGACGCCCTTTTCAGGAGGAGACCTGAGGGCCTGCCAACTCGTGGTCTTTACAGATCCCATAGCACGGCCTTTCTCAAACTGGGGTCCCTGAGGGTACTACAGAGGTCCGCAAGTCCTGCTGATCAACTCCTCCCCCTCCCTCCCAGCGCCTCCTCCACACCGGGAAACAGCTGTTCAGTGGCATGCAGAAGGCGCTGGGAGGGAGGGGAGGAAAGCGGTGGGGAAGAGGAGGGGCGGGGTGGAGCAGGGGCGGAAAGAAGTGGGGTGGGGCCTTGGGGGAAGGAGTGGAGTAGGGGCAGGGCCTAGGGCTGAACAGGGGCCTAGGGGGATTGCGAAAGATTTTAAATCAAAATGGGGGTCCTCAGGTTGCTAAAGTTTGAGAACCGCTGCCACAGCACATTTTGTAAGAGTAGGGCATTAATTAGTTGTTATGTTCAGTTGGATACCTTATTCTTTACTCCCTATCCTAAGCTGTCATGTGGTGTTATAGTGCGCTGTTAAACAGCTTCCACGTTCCACCCTAGAGGTGGCTGCATTTCAGCTGTAAAAAAATTGAAACACTTTCCTGACCAAGGTTGTTGCAATGTTTAATTGCTAAATGTTTGCAATATGCTTTGAGACCTTCTGGTCAAAGGTCCTAGAGTGTGCTTGTTTCAGTCGTCAGCTGGGCCTAGCCCTTTCACATGATTTTCCTCTCCTTTGTTGATGCTGCGAGCAGTCAAACCCTGCCATATATTCTGTGGGAGGGGTGAAATGGCGGCACGCATCAACTCCTGTAGGTGCGGTGAGCCATTGCTCTCACTGGGGCATGTGTGTGATTGAACCAAGCAAGGCAAGGAAGTATGTCTTGTCTTTTTAATCTGCAAGCAGTTAGTCCTTAGTGTGACAGAAAGTCTGTGGTACTTTCAGAGATGATTAATCATCAGCAAAATAAAGAGATTAATTTCAGCCCAAACTGTTCCTTGGGTAAGCTGGGAGCTACGCGTTACAATCTGTACACTGTCTCTGTGCCGTCATCTCCAGGAGATTTTTTCCCCACTGCCCTGAGTTTGTACTCCTCGGCTCAGTTCTTCTCCGTGTGTGTAAATTTCGTTTTGTTTTATTTAAGCGCAGGCGTCTCCCTGAGCACCGGCACTCACGTACTCAAGGGCGGCGGATGATTTACGGAGAGATGATATACGACCTGCTTGCTCATCTAAGTTTGCAGCTAATATTGGAGCTAAGATTTCTCTGCAGAGGAAAGGGGGGGGCGGGGGGAAAGAAAGAGCTTTTCCTAGTAAGTTCTCTCTCTCAGCAGAACACCGGCCTTTTGATTGTGCCATTTGAATAGAGGCTGGGATGCAGCAGTCAGACATTCTGGCCTTGCTTGAAAGCTGCCGGTTTAAAAAAAAATGAGGTTTTTAAACAGCCTCGCAAATCGATCCCCAGCCACCCATCTCTTCGCTCTGCCTGGGGTTAATGGCAGCCTGAGAGGGCCCTGAATCCACTCCCAGCTCGCTCGGCCTCTTCCCCAGGGTCATCATTAGCAGAGGCAGAGAGATCTGAGAGAGCATTACTGCTCCATCCCCCTCAGTCCATGAGCTGATTAACTGATGGATCCCTGGGGGACACACTCCAAGCATTGCTCTGGGGAGAGGAACAGTGGGTACCTTGCGGCTGGACCTGAGCAATCGGCAAGCTCCGAGGTGGCTCAGGGGAGGGCTATACCTCCGTGTTTCTCTGGGCGGGGGGAAGGCATTGAAGTACACCCCGCTGGCCGACATCCTGAGAGCCCAGGGCTACGAGGTCCAGATACACACCCTGATCATAGGAGCCCTGATCGTGGGAGCCCCACAACGAGCCGGTACTGAAAGCGTGCGGAGTTGGTCGACGCTACGCCCGGCTCACGAGACAACTCATGGTGTCCGACACGATCAGGTAGTCCAGAGACATCTACACGGAGCACATCACGGGACACCGTCAATACCAGGTTGAGTAATCGAGACCGCCGAGCAGGGAAATAACCCACTTCCTTCCCCGACGAACCAAGGGACGCACCCCACCCATGTACTTATTTACGACACTGATACTGACTTGGACTCTTAATACATTCCCTGGGTGGCGTAGCCGAGCCCACTTATCCACTGACGCTTTAAAAACTCCCGCACCCCAATCTGGGTCTATGCCGGTTATGTGATATGTATGTACCTTGTGATCCTTGTAACCGATACCTGTAATCCCTCATAACTCGAGCCAGACCCCAGATGTACAGTACCTTCCCTCTGAACTTGTGTATATTTAATTTTAAACATGAACTTTAATAAAATGTTTAATTCTTTCCCACAGGTGCTTACAGTCCCTGGCTAAGATCAGGGCCCCGCTCTGCTGGGCACTGCCCCGACATACCGTCAGGGCCTGTCCCTGCTTGAATCTGAAGTCAAGACAGACACGGGAAGGGTTATTGTCCTTACAGTACAGATGGGGAATGGAGGCACAGAAAGCTACAGTGACTCGCCCGTGGTCACCCAGCAAATCTGTGGCAGAGCCAAGAACCCAGATCTCCTGAGTGCCAGCCAGAGGATTATCAGTGACACAGCAACCTGCAGCCTCCCGGTACCTCATGAGCGTCCTGATCTGGCTTCAGCCTCCACGTTCCCCTCTGCACGTGGGCCTTTGAATTTCACCCGGAGGGGTTATCTGCCAGTGGGATGTGTCTAGCAAATTGCAGCTGTGCCTTTTGCCTCACTCCACAGATCCCTGTCATCAGGCGGCCGGTATCTGATACCCAAAATCTGACCTGGGGTGCTGAGCTCTGAGTAGTCCCCCAAGTCACATGGTATTGCTCTTGTTCCCAGAGCGCATCAGCGTCACCTTTGTGGACATGTTGCAGTTCCTTGCACGGGCAAGTTGCACACTTGCTCCCACCCCATCTTTGTGCCAGTGACGCTCCAGGTGCTTGCACCCGCCGGGGCCAAATGCAAACGGGCCCCAAACCCGTGAGTTAATTCGCACAAATAGTCACAAGGCAAACGCAGCTCAGTATTCGCCCAGCGCTGCTCCAGTCTGTGTCTGAGCAGGGACGGGCCAGTGAGGAGAGAGCAGTAAAGTACCGGGTGTGTCAATAAAAGCAATAGACTTCTGCTTCTGACAAGTTCAGTGAGCCAGCCAGCTAGCAACGCCCCCGATAGCTATGTGCAGGCACCGTGGGCTTGTGTTTGTATGCAAATACTGGGCCAAAAGCTCAGTGGGCTAAATGCTACCTCCCGTGACTTCAACCGGGCAGCTTCAGTTTGCACCACCTGACGAGCAGGCCCATTGTGTGTGTGTGTGTAACAGCTTTATACCATCTAAAGTGGAAAAGACAATTGGATGTCAAAACCAATTTGAGAAACACATTTATACCCACTGACTTTTATGGAATCCCCACTGATTGATTCAAGCCCCATAAAATTTCCCCGGGCCACTTACACACCTTCCCAGCCTGTTCCTTCCAGCCCCGCGTGACACTCTATTGAATAGGAACTTGATTGACTCCTCTGTCTTTAACAGAATTTTATCTGGGATCCCTGTTATGAGGAGCCTATTTTCAGCTTTCCATCAGAGGCGCACTCCAGCTAAAGAATGCAGAATATATGCGGCTGTGTCAGAAAACGTACCCAGAGCCCATCCATCATGCTGTCAAAGTATCAATCAGGAGAGAGAGCGGACTCAGGATGTTGTTAGGTTGGGGGTTGTTTTATGGTTTTCCAAGGAGAAAACAAATATGGGAAAGTTTTGCTTTGAAATCACTTAATCCCCTCGTGTGGGTGAATTTTCCACTTCCCCGAGCCAAGTTCTGATAGTTCAGGGCTGAGCCCAGGATCGTGAACCAGGAGCTCCCTGCTACGCCAGTCCTGGAAACCCACGCCCACAGCTCGGCCGATGCCTCTCAAGCCCAGCCTCTGCTCTAAGCACTAGGTAACATTGCCTCTCACAGAAGATTTGGAGAAGAAAGGTGGGATGGAGAGGAAAACGAAAATGTTTGTCCTCCTGCCTCCGCACCCTAGCAGAGTGGAGATCAGATGGAGACGCTAAGCGAATGGGCCCAGAGGAACAGCCTGGGGCCTAGAGACAAAGGGCAAAGCCAGGAACTAGAGATGCTGGCTGCTGGCCTTGGTGGGACCTACCGGCTTTCCCTCCTGCCCATCTCTATGATGGTCGGCGGCACCATGTGCCAGAGAGAGCAAGCTCTCACCGCAGCCCTCAGGCAACCTGTCAGGTTCGATCATTGCAACTGCCCTTGTGTGAAATGAGTGTCAGGCAGTTTGGGGAAGGCATTAACGCTGCTCTTCGGTGCGATTAATCACCATCATCAAACCCAAACGGGCCCATCAGAGTGCAAAGACCTGTGGGCAGGGCATCGATTGCCCCTGAGGGTCGGGGGAGCCCGTGGGGCACCAAGGGGCGAGGTCTTCAAGGTAGCTCAGCTCCCACACAAACAGCTGGGAAGGAGCCGCAGTTACCAAAGGTCTGGAAAGTCTCTGGGCTTTTCCTCCCCTTGCCAAGAGCAATGTGGGGGAGAGATGTAGGCCCGGCTTCTGCAGGGGGCTCGGCCACTGGCATCGCTGGGCTCATGCAACCCCCTGACGCAGACGGGGCTACGCCCGTGCAGAGGCCCCAGGCGGTGAGCTGCATGGTGCAAATCACACTGCAGTGGTGCAGGTCGCACCATACTGGTGCACATCATGCCACGCTGATGCACAAGACCCCTCCCACTGTGCACAAAGCCAGAGGGGTGGCAGGTGGGGGAAAGGATCGGGGAGGCAGGGATAGCAGAGGTGATGCCGGAGCAAGCGCTTTCCAAGCTGCTGGCACTTCTCTTGGCCGCTGGCATCAAGCAGATGTGGTAGGTGGCAGCTCCCACCACACACACACACTCTCCCTCCTGCTGTTTAGCACGTTAACCTCTCCCAGCAACTACATTTTAACACATTTTCCTCTGGATGCATCATCATTTAATCCCTCCACCCCCCCCCCCCCAATAGCACCCAAGTCCTTCTGGCTGCCAGCACCTTGTCTAATCAGATTCCCGAAGGAAGGAGAGAGGTTGGGAGGGGTGGAAATTCCCCCTCCCCACTGCGCCGTGGCCCTGGTCCCCCCATCTCTCCCCTATCACTCCAACTCACCGAGTACATAACGAGAGCGCCAACACAATCAGGCCACTTAAATTATTACGCAGGGACTAATCGCGAGCTGTTTCCAGCGCCCGTCTTCACATTGCATCCGCCCCCACCCCACCCCACCCCAGGAGAGGTGACAGCCATGCAGTGAATGGACCTACCAATCAGGAGGCGGGGGCCGGGGGTTGGTATGGTGGGCAAGGGGAGACATGTCATTTTCCCATCCCTGGGTGCCGGTGACCAGCCATATTAACCCACTGACTCTCGTGGGGGAAGAATGAGACCCCTGGGATTTTTTCCTGCAGGGTCCCAGGACAGGAGGGTACTTCCCTACTGTGTCCCAGCCCCTCCTCCTGCCCCCTGGTCTGGAGCCTGTGTGGGCTGGGGCGTCAGCCATGGGTAGGTGAGTGGGCAGTAGAGATTGAGCACATGGTTGCATTAGGGAAGGAGACTGCTCTGTGGCTCTCACAGCCATACCCGGGGTCTGGGAAATGTCCCACTGGCGCCCAGCCCCCCGTGACTCAGGGATCCGGTTCTGCTGGGCTGCCAGGGAGGGGGGTCACTGCTGGGCATTCCTGCAGGGCCTACAAAACCGTGGTGGTGCTGTGACATTTGTAAAACCGGGGGCCAGGTGCAGCCCTGTGGGCCCAGATGGAGGAGTGGCCCTGCCAGCCCACACCCTACATTCTGTTACCCAGAAGCCCCTGAAGCCCCAATGCCCCATTCTCTGTCACCCTTTTGCCACCCCATAGAGCCCGTGTTGCCTTCTGGAGTCCAAGCACCCTTCTTTAGGGCCTTTCCGGCTCACCAGCTCTGTGAAAGGACACTTCCGTTTGGCTGCTGAGCAAAAAATCCCAGCGAAGCGATCAGTGGGGCTGCTCCGGGACGGCGTGCTGCAGGCCCAATCTCCCCCGAGCTTCCCTCCTGTATGTCATTTCTTCCCGGCGCCTTCTCTCTTCCCACCCCTTTTGGTCCTGTCCCCCGACCTCCATCTCCCCCTGGCTCCTTCCCCATTGGGCTCCCTTCCGTCGGCGTTCAAACCCAGGGAGAGGAGCGGCGTCTCGGAAAGGGAAAGGGCCACGGGGAGCTGCTCCAATCCAATCCCTCGGCCTCCCGCCGAAAAGCGGGCTCTGCACTTTCCGGAGGTTTTCTGTAACCCTCTCGCAGGTTTGAAAAGGGCTCCGGTTGCTGGGCTTGGTTTCTTGACAGCTTGTGCCCTTAAAACAAAAACACAACATGACTCTCCCCCTCCCCCTCCACCCCACGCACCCCCTGCCTCCAAAGTGGTGTTCTTTTCTGGCGGGGCGACCTGTGACCCTGGCGGTACTTGGAGGGGATGATTCCCAGCTCTGGCTGGGCTCGTGATGAAGATGGAGCTGCCCTATTGATCAAATGTCTGGGACACCTACCAAAAAACCCTGGATGTGAAATCGATAGCGCTCTGCCCTGACATTGTTGAGAGCAATAAAGAAAAGGGAAGAAGCTGTCAGAGGAGAAGCCTGGCATGTGCTGTGTTCCCCCTCCCCCCAAAAAAGCAGAACAGGCCTTTAGATTATCCATCAGCCCTGCAGGTGCCCATTGAATCTCTGCCACCTACCGGCACTCCCCGCGTGAGCACCCGGCCGTTCCAGAGGAGCCGGCCAGGACCGAATGCACCCGCCAGGCCCAGAGGCCGAGTTCCAGCAGGCCCAGGTTTCCCTTTTTACTTATTTTAACAGATGTGGGGGGGTTTCAAGACGGAAACCACTTCGGCGCATGAGATTCTTGGGGTTGACGCTGGCGAAATGAGCTGGGTCCCCCGCAACAGGCAGGTCCACATAGAGGTTAACAGCCTACTACTGCTGTGAGCGAATGGTGTTACTCCTTTAGCTCAAGTGGTCGAGGGTTGTGCTGCAGGTCCTGGATTTGGTCCCTGCTGACTGCTATGCCAGTTTACACCAGCTGAGGATCTGGTCCTGTATGTTTTATTATATAAAAGCGGCCACACTGGGTCAGCCCAATGGTCCAGCGAGCCCGGTATCCTGTCTCTGACAATGGCCAGATGCTTCAGAGGGAGTGAACAGACCAGGGCAATTATCGCGTGACCCATCCCATCGTCCAGGCCTAGCTTCTGGCAGTCAGAGGCTTAGGGAAACCTGAAGCACAGGGTTGTGTCCCTGAGCAGCTTGGCTATTAGCCGTGGAAGGACCTATCCTCCAGGAACGGATCATTTTCTTTTTTTTTGGAACGCGGTCATACTGGTTGCAGATAGAAACTTAACCTGGGCAGCTAGCCGGATGAAGTAGCAAGGTATGGGACTAGGGTGACCAGATGTCCCGATTTTATAGGGACAGTCCTGATCTTTGGGTCTTTTTCTTATATAGGCTCCTAGAACCCCCCACCCCCTGTCCCGATTTTTCACATTTGCTGTCTGGTCACCCTCTATGGGACTGAGGGGTACGGCAGAGCTAGAGCCAGGGGATGAGGTGGCGTAGATCTGCCAAGAGGATCCCAGGGAATGAGCGCTTTGCTTCTCCCTGCTGATACACTAAACCCAGGCGCTGCATTCCCGTCATGATAATGCTTCAGGAGGTGTTCAAATGCTCAAGACCAGACTGGAGCTAGCGGAGAAGGGGTGTCATTGCCGTGAGCAGTGCGATTGCTGGGACGACCTGATAGCGGCGGAGAAAGGGAAATGATTACAGTCAACTAATATGGAGGGGAGTCAGAGCCGGGCATTTCCTGAGCGTTCCTGGCACGGAGCCACCGGTGAGCAGAATTCGACGGGCCGGCAGCGCTCTTGCAGGCAGGAGATGGGGCTTTAAGGAGAGAGCTTTGATGAAATGGCAACCTCAAAGGGGGAAATATATACCCTTGATTCCCCACCCCCAACATGCTTCCTCCCCCCAGCCAGCCAGACACACACATACCCTTCATTAGGGAGCAAGAGACAAAACACAATGAGGCCTTGGCCTGGATGTCTCCCAGCTCCTGCCTTACTAGAAACGCTAGCTAATAATCACAGTGACCCCGAGTGAGGCCAGTGGGGGCCCATTCAGTGCTGAGCCTCTCCTCCAAAACTGCCCACGAAGAAGCCAGTTATGGCCACTCGAGGAGGTGGTTTTGGCCACATGTCTGGCTGGCCCATGAAGACCTGGGCTGAGACCCACCAAACTCATTGCCCACGGGCCCCATGTGATGGTAACGCTGCCGTCCGGAGCTGGGTTTGAAGACTGGAGACAATTCATGGGGGAAGGGAGCTGGTTTACCAAGGGAGCCTGCCTCTCTGGGGAGAGTTTGATTTTTCACAGGCTGGGGCCAATTACCGCTGTGGCAGTGATGTACTGTGCTCGCTGAGTTTCCCTTTGCTGAAGAGGGTATTAATTTCAGAGGAGAGAATGTAGCAATTAAAGGCACTAGCAGATCCGCTGGGCTGGGGCTGGGAAATGAAAGTGACCAGATTTAAATTAATTGCACTGGTTGCTGATAGTCCTGTCAGCTTGGCTAGTGAATCCATCCATCTTGGCTTTAACCTGAGCGCAGGCAAAATACCTAGCAAGCCAGCCTGCTGTCTGTGCTGGGTAACCCTGCGCAGAGGGGCAGGGGGGGACATGCTACAACACAAGCAGAAGAGAGACCGGCTGGGAAGAAAGGCGGGAGGAATTCCTGGGCATTATTGTCATGTCTGGAGCAGTCGCAATTAGTCAGTCTCAGGAGGGGAGGATGAAATCTTGCAATTGAGGCACTGGACTGGAACTCCAGAGATCTGGGATTAAGTCCGAGTTCTGACATTTCATTTCTTTGTGTTTCAATCTGTACAATGGGGAAAATAACCCTTCCCAGCCTCTGTCCGGCTGGTCTATCTAGACTGCAAGCTGCAAGGGGCAGGGGCTGTCTCTCACTATATGTGGGAGCATTCCCCTGACACACATAAATAACAATGGGAATAATGACCTGTGGGCCTCTCTAGATAGGGAGCCAGGGTACTGCTCCCAGATCCTGCCGCCCGCCCCATTGGAGATAGACATTCATGCACACAGTCCTAAAGCGGAGACAATAATCCAGAGAGGAATTGTGAGGTTTAATTCATCAATGGTTGGACAGTGCTTGGAGATCTGTTCCTACTGAGCTAGGCCTTTCTACGGCACTTGTCACTGGCACTAGAGAAACGTGGGATCGGCTGTTGCTAAAACTATTCTGCCTGGGAACTGGCTGACGGAAAAATTTCTATCAAAAGTGTTTTCCCATGATGCACCAGGGCCAACGGGCTCCCATGATGCACTGTCCTCTCAGCAAGAGAGGAGAGTGTGGTGCACCATGGGAGATGTAGTCTGATCAGGGAGCCAGTTCCATAGAATAGAATGGGGAGGTGAGACTCTCAAACTACAACTCCCAGGAGGCACCACAGCTGCTTTTCCACTTTGAAATTTTTGGTTTTTGGGGTGAAAATTTTTGATTTTTCACCAAAAAGTCACATTTTTTTCCATGGAAACCCCCAATTACTGAGCAGCTCACGCAGGAGTGGGCATATGACCCATGCAATGATGCGGGGGGGGAGGAAGAGTCTGTTAAGCGGGTTAAATGCGGCACACATTCCCTGGAGAACCAAGGACCTCGGTCCTGGGAACATCCTGCTCCTGGATGAAAGAATCTAAAGACACCCTCTGTCCTGCAGCCACAGCCCCTGGAGGTCCATTACACTGGGCACCCTCACTTGGCCTCCCAGGCCTGGTAGCGCCTGAGCCGTCTGTTAACCGGTGCTAAGCAACGTCGCGGCGCTAAAACCCTTCGCGCCTGCACCTGATGCTCCAAACAGTGGGAGGCACTTGAGGTTAGTCCATAGAGCCCGACGCTGCTCACCCTACACCAGTTCACCCTGCGGCTCGGCATTCAGCGCCAGGCGGGGGTAGTTCTGGGGTAATTGTCTCAGAGGGCCAGCCTTGGAACCAGATCAAAGAGAGAGCCCCGGCCCCCCAGCTCTGCGCCCCGCCCCCAACCGCTGCAAATCCTGTCGCTATCCCTCGCCCAGTCTGGCTGAGCTGACACGCTCGGGAGCCAGCCCTGGGGCACGAAGGAGCCGTAACTCAGTGCAGCGCTGGTTCTGCTTTTCCAGACTGGGGCCGTCATCTCTCGCCATTGTCCTAAGGGAGAAGGCACTAACGGGGTGCGTGGGCGGGTGACGCACGTCACAAGCGTGTGTCATGACAGATTGTCAGGCAAAGGCGAGCCCCTCTCAGGCCAGACGGCTCGGGCCCAGGAGGCTGAAATGGCCAGGGTCTGGTTTCCAGATGTGAAGCAGCTGGAAGCCCCTTTCCCAACCCATCCTGGGAGGTCCCTGGTCCCGAGAAGAGACAGATGTTGTGATGCCAGAGTCCGAGCTGACGGATGCCGCAGGGAGGGGTGTGCGTTGCAAGGAGAGGGCATCGGCCGTAGCCCAGCAGGAGAGGAATGGGCTGCGATGTGAGAACCAGGACCATGTGCGTTCGGTATCAGGAGGCATTTCATGACTGCGAGCTCTGGGACAGTGGTGGATCATCCCAGGGGAAGGCGCGGGAGCTCCATTGCTAGGGCCGGTCAGAACTGGGCCAGGCAATTCATGCTGCCTGCTGCAGGGCGGGCCCTGCCATTCCTGGATTGGGGAGAGTGAGTGAAGGATAAAGCTGGATCATTCGCGTACAGATGGGATCCTGAGAGCTGGAGCAGGGTCACATTATCTTTGTCAAAGGCCGGGGGCCCCTGGCTGCTGGTACGGAGCAGCACTTGTATGCCATTACAGAGATGTGGACACTGCTCCCACCTCATCTATGGGATGGCAAAGACCACGTCCAGGACACAGGACGCTCCCAGCGCGCGGATCGCTGTTCGCAACCCTGGCCATCTCCCCCGTCAGCCTCCGGCACGGGCTCCCGGCTCCTCCGGGGTGTAAATGTAAACGGACGGTGAGCTGCACCCCTGTTAATGACACCCGCGCCGGCTGCTCTCCCTGTTGTTAACACGGTCTAGAAGGCAGGTGCACGCACAGTGTGCCTGACGGGAGACTGTAGGTGAATCTCTAAGGTGCTCTATAAATAACTGGGAGCTGGAGCGATTTGATGGAAACGCACACGCCGCATAGGATTGCTGTTCCGTTGAATACCCACGTGCATGCCGCTGACCCTGCAGCTGCTGTACATGCCCAGAACGGATGTGCACACGCCCCAGGTCGTGCTGTGGGACATTTATAATGGTGCTATCATCACACCTCGAGCACCGTCCTCTGCAGATCTCAGAGTTCTTCACAGGCATTTATGGACCGAGCCAGGGAGGTCTTTGGGGCCGGGACTGTGTCTTCCTATGTGTGGGTGTTGTACAGTGCGTAACGCGGGCTCAGTCCTGAATGGGGCCTCCGGGCTCTGCCACAGGCTGAATAATGAATAATGAATAATGACAGCTGCAGTAGGATCACCTACTATTGTTGTTTATTTTGGCTATTGCAATAGGGCGGAGGAGCGGGGCTCCAGGATGCTCGGAGCTGCACAGACACAGAACAGAGCCAGCCTGTGCCCCAGAGAGCTGGCGATCTAAAGCGGAGATGAGAGGCAGTGGGGAAGCCGATGTGGTAGAAGTGAATCCAGGAGACCCGTTTTCCCACCGATGACTGTCGGAATTGGGTTGTTGTTTTCGGATCCAGCCCGGGGTTCTTCGTCCGTCGAACCCCAGTGTGGTTCCTCTCTGCCTGTCGCATGCCAGGCCCCATCCCTGCACAGGCGCACGGCCCTGTATCAAAGCCACGTCTGTCTGCGGCAGCGGCTCAGGCGTCCCAGGGCCCTGCCTGTGCGCATGCTCTGAGCAGGATCACCCTTTGAGCCATCCTCCGTGGGGCCGGGCATGTGGCAGCGGTGGCTCTGCCAGCTCCGCGGCAGGCTCCAGCAGCGCCCTTGGCACTTGGCCACTGGGCAGACAGCAGGAAAGCTGGGCCAAGATCTGCTCTTCCATGGCACGCAGCCCCCGGACTTCCAGGTGGGGCTTGGTCAGGGCCACTGTGCTGCCATGAAGAGATTCTCCAGCTGGGGCTGGCCCGAGTGCTGAGGTCAGGAGGGTTCAGCGGGAGTATAGGAGCCCCTAGCAGCCCTCGCCAGGTGCAGGATTTCTAGAGATGAGCTCCAGCCGCAAGGCTCAGATCCTGATTCAGACGTCCCCAGAGCTGGGGGCTGGCAAAGCTCAGCACGGAGATGAGGCCAGGCAGACATGAGGTCTGAGCCCAGATCTCCTCTCGCTCAGAGTCCAGAGGACTTTGGTGTGGGCCCTTCACTGCCATATGCCACTCCAGAGGATTTCCAGCTCAAGGAAAATCCAGCCATCGCCTTCTTCCTTCTTATGGACCCTGTTCTCCCACTGCAAGACTTGAATCATTCCAGTAGGAATTCCTTGTATCCCACATTTTGGAGCAGAGGACGATCAGCTGGTGCTGCTCTCAGTGGCTCTGGGAAGGTCAGATTTCCACGGCCTCTATCACACATCGCACCTTGTATGAAGAAGACGTATTTTTTACCCTTTTATAAAATGCGATGCGCCGGTAATAAAGAATTTAATAACCCGCTGTGCCTGTGTGGATAGAAAACTCATTTGTTTAATAGGCAGCAGTTTGGCTTTGTCATGTTCATTTAGTTTTTAATGACGCACAGTTGTGCCAATATTGATTTTAGCTTATAGGGACTCAAAAAATTTACTACCTGGAATTATCTGAAATGTAACCATTTTATCTTGCAGTCAGGAAGACGGATCTCCCCCATCTCACTCCGAGCACCCTGAGCTGTTTGTTCCGGCATCCATCTGACCCTTTCCAAAGCCCACCCCCGCTTCTTTAAATCTCACCCCATCAGACAGTACTGCGGTCGCCAGGTGGGGGCTGGTGCATAACGTATTTTTCACCTTGCAAAGCATAATGGGAAAAGAAGGAAGTCAATTTCCCCAGCTCTCTGCCCTGCTGTGTGTGTGTGTTTAATCTCTCTCTCTCTCTCTCTCTCTAATTCTGCTCTCTCCTGCGTCTCTTTGGGATCTTTCCCCTTTATTGCTTTCCTGGTATGCACACACAAGAACTCGGCTGCACCTGCAGGTTGGGCTCAGTAGCTGCTGGCAGCCCTCAAGCATGACTCTGATTCTGTGTCGGGTGTACTGTTTCGAACGGAGGATCTGAAATATACATGGAAATCAAGAATTGCCCCGGAGGCCTCTCGGATTCCAGCGCATTATGGAACCTGTGCTAACAATAATAATAACAACCCTGGGGCTGGGTTTTTGTCCAGGTGTTTTAATCTTTAGCCCTGGTGGAGAAACTGAGGCACAGAGGGGGAAAGTGAGTTGCCTAAGGCCCCGCAATGAATCAGTGGATGAGTTGGGAATAGAACCCAGGAGTCCTGTCAGCTCTACGCTCAAGCAAAGGCTGTGCTTCCTATGGCGTTAAAGGAGGCGATAGCCATATTCTTAGAGAGGGACGGGGCCCCTGAGCCAGGCCGCCTCCTCCCAGGCGCATTTGAGTGGGTTTTATGTGCCATTGCCGGGCTGTGCGCTCCAGAGAGGAGCCCAGCAGGCCGCAGAGTCATCAGAGCGATCGGCTGATTATCAGACAATATTTATGATTCACTCAGAGCGCTCCGTGGGCCCAGCTGTCTGAAACACCCGGGGCTGGCACGGAGAGCTGTCCTGCTCTAGGCTGCGGCTTCCCGGGTCACTCTCAGTGACAATAATACCCAGCGCTTCACGGGCTTTCCAGGGGGACGTTCCGTTACCCCCCGACCTACCCACCGCAGCGGGCACCGGGCTCCAGACCGAGCCAGCGGCAGAACAGGGAAATAGAGAAACCCAGGCGTCTTGCCTCCCATTCCCAGACACCGTCCATGCCCCCTCCATTCCTAGTGACCCAAGGACTCATTCCTAGGGAGCCCACATGGAATGAACTGGAGGGGTGTCACGGAGTCCCAGGGCAATGCTGTGGAACTGCTCCCCACAAAGCCAGTCAGGACTTTGGGGAGCCTCCTCTCCCTCGGAGCAGACTGTCTTCAGGGCAAGAAGCTCACACGGCTTCACCTCCTGGGTCTGACCTTGGAGCATTCAGCATATGCCCCTCCGTGCGCTTCCCACAGCGAGTCCGCCCAGGCAGGGTCCTGGGGAAGCCAGAGGGTCCTGCACCCCCACTTCGCAGTCAGACATGACTCTCAGCCAGCCAGTAAAACAGAGGTTTATTAGATGACAGGAACACGGTCTAAAACAGAGCTTGTAGGTACAGAGAACAGGACCCCTCAGCCGGGTCCATTCTGGGGCCCAGCGAGCCAGACAGCCCCATCTGCCCTCACTCCCCATCCCCAACCAAAAACCCCTCCAGCAGCTCTTTCCCCCTCCTTCTCTCCCCCTCTCTCTTTGTCCAGTTTCCTGGCAAAGGTGTCGCCTCGCCCCACACCCTTCCTGGCTCAGGTTACAGGCTCAGGTACCGTCCCTCACCTAAAGTCATCCCCTGCTCTCCCATCCCCCATGCAGACAGCCCCAGTAAATCTAAACAACATTCCCAGGTCAATCCACCCTGCTCCCTACTGCGTCACAGGGGGGCATTGTGGCTCCCAGTGGACAGTTGACCCCATTACCGCAGTCACTGGTGCCCCTTCGTGATAGGCTCAGGAGAGCCGGCGACAGGACGAACATGGAGATGGGAACTACTTGCCACCCCAGTGACTGGTGCTGGTTCCTCCAGCCCAGAGATGAGGCATAGCGGTGGGGAGAAGGGGTATTTATTATTCTTATTGCAGTAGTGGCTACCAAGATCAAGGCCCCATTGGGCTAAGCGATGCACACACACAGAGTGGCAGACAGTCCCTGGCCTGAAGTTTTCAATCTGCGTAGATAAGACAGACAAAGGGGTTTTAGCCTCATTTTACAGATGGGGAAACTGAGGCACAGAACGGTGACTTGCCCCAGGTCACATGGGAAGCACCAGGAACTGAATGCAGATCTCCAGATCCCTCACCGCTAGCCTGTCCTTTTTCTCCAAGGACATCTCGCAAAGGGCTGGGCAGGGAAAAGTGCCCCACGCTGCTCCTGTGTCGTTTCAGTTGTGCCGATTCCAGTCTTCCTGTCTGTCTGTCTGGTACATTTCACCGGCATGAAACTCACTAAGCAAACAAGGGCTGGAGCGTTACATTGATCTGCGCGAACACAACTGCCTGAAATTAAATGGGGTGATAAACAGCCTGCATTAGCTTTGCTTATATTTTTATGAATCAGCATTTTCTAGGTCAATCCGTTCCCCCACGCACCTGAACCCATTAGGCTTGATACTGTACAAAGTGACAATTGACAGCAAATTGTATTGACAGAGTCTTATTGAACATAATTACTCCACAGGAACCATCCTGAATCCATTATCCAGAGTGTAACACAGCTGCCATTCTGTGGGGCTCTCCATGCTCAAAGAAAAGATCAACGATTACTGGTTTTGTTTTTTCCTAGTTAAAAAAATGAAAGGTGGTCTGGTGCAATTCACCCCTGGGAGCACCTGAGATCTATTCTGGGGCTAAGCCCTCTGTCTGGCTCTCTATATTCCACATGCATTAACAGTTCACCAAATCCAGTCTTATGAGAACACCCGGTCCACCACCCCAGCTCCATTATCATCCGTGCAGACAGTTAAAATAGAAGGTGTGGCAACCGATCCAGATTTCAGGAGGATCTATTATTCCCAGATCCAGGCTTTGCTGGGGTCAGGGCACCAGCTACATTTGGTGTCCGCGTTTAGTAGGCAATACGGTTTGCAGGGCTATCGCTAATAATTGGCTCAATCTCGCAAGAACCAGATGCTGTCTCTAGGATTTGGGGGTCAGGTGTTTAGTCACCTGAAGCTATCAAGGGGGTTTGACAGAACCCTCTGCAGATAAGGCACCTAACTCACTTAGGCACTCTTTGCATCTTTAGGTATCTAAATACATTGGTAGATTTGGCCTTTGGTTCCTGTATTGCAGCAAGATGTCCTGGGAGCTGGAATTTTCCAGCTGAGTTTGAACTCTGCCTTGTTTATGATGTTAGTCTGTAAATATATTATTTACTATTTTCTACTATTATTATCTATTATTTATCACTTAATTCTGTAGCTCCTGCAATCCGGGCTGCACCGGTAAGAATGACGATATGGAAAATAAAGTGCATTATTAATATGTATTATGAACAACAACATTGAACCAAAAAAAGAATTGAACCAGAACTGAAATCCCCCTAACCCTTTGGCATGCCGAGAGCACCGAGAGACTCCAGCGAAGTGCTGGGCTCTGCACAAACACCGAGTGAGAGACCGTCCCTGCCCGCGGATAAACGAGGCCGATAAAGGGTGGCAGAGGAAATGGCGCCACAGAGAGGGCAAGTGATGCATGTGAGGTCCCCCGGAAGGTCAGTGGCCGAGCAAGAATTATAACTCTGGTCACCTGAGACCGTGTCCAGTGTCCTATCCACCAGATCCTGCTGCCTCTGCAAAAGCAGAGCTAATGTGCAGCTGTCTTCTGGCCCAGCTGTCCCTACACAGCTGCCATGAGCATGAATGATCTGCCGGGCTTGCTGGATCAGAAACAGGTGGCCCGTGCCCTCTGATCCATAAACCACAGCCCAGAGTGCCGCTCTCTGGCTCCCATTACACAGGACCTGCCGAGCAGCCTGGTTTGAGAGACAGGACTTCCGTGTTCCTGCAGCCCATTCACTCAGCACCCCAAGAGGTGGATCAGCGGTTTGCAACATGCTGTTTTCTTGGCTAAAATCCCTTCCCGGGAGGCAAAGACTGAGCCTGCCCCCACGTCCCGTGCTGATCACGCCCTGCACCTGCCTGCAAGCGGCCATTTCTCTGCACCGCCAGTGCCATCGCTGGAGCGAGCGCTCGACGCTGCATTGTGTGGCACCAACCTTTGGTATCCCCCGATTTCTGAAAGGCACAATCCCAGGAGGTGAGATACACGTGGCTCAGCTGACCGCAGCGCAGAGAGGAGGAAAGCAAGGCTGGAGCTCAAGCTCGGCGCACTGAGAACAACATGAAAACTCTGCCAAGCAGGCGTGAAGCAGATGCAACCGAGGCTGGCAAAGTGACAGTAAAGCCGCTGTTACCAGCGCGGCCTGCTCACCGGCACGCTGCCTTCCCCAAACCCCAGGCTAAGAGAGCATACAGGGGCCAGTCATTCCTCAGGCCAGGTCTACACTAAAAAGTGAGGTCAACCCAGCTACGTTGCTCGGGGAGTGAAAAATCCACCCCCCGAGCGACATCGAACAAAGCTACGTCCCCATGTAGACAGCGCTAGGTCAGCGGAAGAATTCTTCAATCGACCTAGCTACCGCCTCTCGGGGAGGTGGAGTGTGTCCGCCGAGGGGACAGCCCCTCCTGTTGGCGTAGGAAGTGTCTGCACTGAAGCAGCATGACCAGAGCTGTGCTGCTGTCGTGTTCCAAGCGTAGACAACCCTCAGCAGGCAAGGTGCGTGCAGCAAGCCTGATCTTCCGCGGCCCTAAACCCGTGTCACTCCACGGAAGCCGATGGGAGCGCTGTTGATTTCCAGCAGCGGAGAATCCGGTCCAGTGAGCGAGGAGAGGCAGATGCAGTCCCTACACCACGGAGAGAACAGGACAGGTGCTTCTGCAGCTCCCTTTCCATGCAAAGCACCTTGAGCTAGCGGACAGCGCAAGGGGGGCTGGGAGTCTGTTCCCAGCCCTGCCACTGAGTCGAAAGGCAACCTTGGGCAAGTCACTTAGGCCAAGGTTTTCAGAAGTGGCCACTGATTTTTTGGGTGCCTCTGTATTTCAGGAGCCCAAGTCAAGACACCTGGGGACCCTGTTTTTCAGAGGGGCTGAGCCACTGAAAATCAGTCCCTCGGGGGTCTCAGGTTGCCGGGCGGGATTCATTCACTGCCACAGAGCTGAACGCTGTGAAGACCCCAACCCCTGTAGCACAAAGGTGGGGGGCAGGGACATGGCCAGTGTATCCATGGATCTACTGGCCAAAATCCCCTATTAGAAGTGGGCTGGGTGAGGGCTCTTGCCCAAGGGGAGATGACTGGCCCGGCCATGGCCCATGGCAAACCCTCTGAAAAGCCCATTTCCTTGGGAAGAATTCGCCCTGCTCCCTCCCTCTGCCTGTAAATTCCACGAATAAAAGCCTGGGCCAGTCGTGGCTGCTGGAGTCGTCGCCAGCGGCTGGGGCAGGGGCTGGTTGGCACGTCTGAGCACAGAGATTGCCACCTGCGGTTTGCTTTTCCCTGGCTCTGATCATTAGCGGGCCCTGTAGCCGCGTGGCTCATAGCGTTGCAATTCCACGTTGCATCGTACCCAGCAGGGGTCTTCGGGCACGTGCCGCTTCCCAGTTAACAAGGCAGAAACCGCAATAACAGAACCGCGGCAAATAAAGAGCGGTAATCCTGCGGATTTGCTTTAACCACGAGATACCGGGAGAAACAAACACACGGAGCTCTGCAAACAAAGGGAAGCGCCCCCTCTTCCCCCCCTGCACACCCCTCCCCCCTTCCCCAGGCCTTTGCTTCCGCGCAATCGAAGAATTTGAACTCGCTCGTGAGAGGATTGTCGGCACCGTGCAGGCAGGATGTGAGCAAGCTTCTCCCATATGCCATTGCTTTGCACGTACCTCTCATTTCTGACCTGACCTCTGCCTGGGCTCCCCCCGCCTGCCCATGCCCCTGAGTCCCCAACAGGATACATTCTGCCTCAGTGGGCCTGGCTGGTGGGCTGGGGGGGTATTTCAGTTTCTGTGTTCATTGTAAATGGGATTCCAAGGAACTGATCCTGTTTCCATCCGCTGTGAATTCAGGCCTCAGGCTGAGCGGTTCTCGTCTGTGATGCCAGTTCGTGTGATGTGGACACTGGTCCACTGGGGACCGGACTGAGATCCACCAAACTCCTTCCATGTAGACTTTAAAGGTGGAAGGCTCCGGGGCTGGCACTTGTGAGTTAGGCACTTCCATCGCACTGAATCCCTTCTCTCTCCTTCCTAATTCTCTGAGCCATCCACTCCCCTTCGCCCCCTGGGAAGTATCTTGTCCTGGGACCAGGCTGTGCGCAAACCATGTGAGAAGACCCTTCCCACGCTGGCCGATCAGGAGTTAACAGTCATGCAAATGTCTGACCCACATGTAATCGGCAAGGAGAGCGAGCGGGCGAGCGCTGATCTCTGTCAAAGAGAATAACGCTGTCTGGGGTCAATCTCCCGTCACTCTCCTGACGTGCGGGCGATGTTGCTGAGAGGTGTTTGCGAAAGGACTGCTGGCCACTTCTGGGATTTCTTTGCAGTTTTCTAATCCCAGTCCCAACGCATGGTGCAAGGAAACACTGGGGCTTCTAGGACACTGGGGGAAAAAATAAAGTCTTGATCCGCAAGGTTCATTACAGAGGGAGGGGCCGTGGCCCTCCTGAGCTGTGTGACGCTGATGCGGAGAGGCAGGCCTGCTCGGTGCCGGCTGGTGTGCGAATACCACGGGCGTCTCCCGTACGCTGTGCTCTCTCCTCCTCTGCCGAAGCACAAGTGGCATGCTACGTCTGGGCCGGGGGCAATTTATGCTCCCGTAAAGACTTCTGACATGTCGTCGCCACACTGCCCTGGTAGCCCAAAGCCGGTAGCAGACTTAGCACCCGGTGTGTGGTCCAGCCATGTGTACGTGTGGGGTACGGCAGAAGAAGGGGACGGGCTGTGCTGTACTGGCAAACAGCCCTGCCGTCCCCTCAGGGCTGTCTGGGATCCAGAAGGCCCAGGCCAGTGAGAGCAGAGCAATTGCCCCATGACACGGGCAGCCCGCGGGTAAGTCAGGTGCATCGCAGTGGTGAAGCGAGGGGTTCGAGGTGCCGTTCTGGCTGAAGCTTTGCCCATAGCCATAGTCTCAGGCTAATCCGACCCCCAGCTCAGGGGGATTCAGGCCGATCAAAGACGCGTTTCTAAGAGACAAAATTCCCTCCCCCATTTGTCAGCACAGGCAATGGGCAGACCCCAGGCTGCCAACTCGTGTGACTTCACTGTAGTCTCGCAAGAGCTGGGGTTTCAATTAGAGACCCAGCTCCGGGAGCTCTGTGATGATGAGAGACTCTCCGCTCTCCTTGAAAAACAAGAAGTAAGTTTCTAGCCCTGGAGGTTGTGGAGAAAAGCTTGAACATGTGACCCCTAAACCCACAGGAGACAAATCGAAAGAACCAGACTTGATTTATTTTTTAATCTCAGGACTTGTTAGCAAATCTCAGGATTTGGGGGGGGGAGGGGGGGCTGATGATGATTTTTGAACATTTGGGGTGGGCAATTCTGCGGACCTGGGGGTGTCACTGAGGTTTCTAGTCATTTGGTGCCAGTCCCTCCCCTGACAATCACACCAATATCAGAGGGGGTGGGGTGAGCGAGTGCTTAGATAGGCCTGCTGCTGCCCATAGGACTGAACGGGGTGTAACGTCCCAGCTCTCAGACGCTAGCACGAGGCTGTGGTGATGGGGTAAGAAATGGTAAAGGGGAAAGTTCGAAGCCAGACAACAAGCCTGTTTCCTTGGGAATTTTAAAGAAACCGCCTGGAGTTTGTAAAACCGCAGAGGGCTTGTTGGTTTTGCAGAACCTGCTCTGTAGGCCAATATGGTCCCACAGGGACCAGCTAGGCCAGCTGACCTGTAGTCTCTGGGGCCAGCCAGACTCAGGGAAGCCTTGGCAGGAAATTTTGCAAAGGCACACCTGTGCTGCTCATTACCTGAGCCTCCGGCACACCTGTGCAGAGGGTGGAGCTGTTCGCTGGGTCTGTACCAGGAAGGATGTGCTCCAGGGGGAAAAAGCTGGTTTCTTTTCTGAGCTGGGCCCTTCTTTCAGATCTGGGGCTTGGGCCCAGCCCGCAGGGAGCTGCAGCCGTGTGGAGGCGGGTGTGCCCAGCAGGAAACCGATAAGAGTCTTTTCCATTCACACCACTTCTTAAAATTGCTCTTTTAGTCTTCGCTTCCAGGCTGCCTGCCAGCTCTCCCCTCCCCATGCCTGGGCGTGGGCCGAGTCCAGGGCTGCCGGGGGGACAGTTTGTTAAAAATATGGTTTTATAACAACAAACAGTGAGATACTATAAAAAGCCCAAGTGTCGTTTGGCAAGTGTTCCTAAGACGTATCGGAGCCATTTGCTCTTGCTTCTGGGCCCAGGTACAACTAAAAAGCCCATTGTCCCAGCATCAAAGGAGGCTGCTGAGAGGGAGAACTCAGCCCCTTTCAAAAAGCCGTTCGCTGCCACTAATCCAGCTGCAGGGGTTGGCTCAAAGAAAGCCGAGCGTTGGTCTCTGAGGCGGTAGCTGAGCAAAGCTCGGGGTTGCCAGCTGTGGCGATCTTCGGTGATGGCTTCTTTTAAAACCCGAGCTCCGGAGATGAAGTGAGAATCTCAGCCTTCCTTATTTCAAAAAAGAAAACAAATTCTCCAGCCCTGGTGCTTGCAGAGAAAAGCTTGCACCCAGCTCAGAAACAAGTAACTATGCCAGGCTGGGAATTTGGGGGGCTGGACTGTGGATTGTGGAACTCTAGGGAAGACATCTGAACCACAAGCAGGTGGGCAGAGGAGGTCACTACCCCAGTGGTCACACTTCCATCGTTCAAGTAACAAAGAGAGACCCCCGACGTGCCTTGGGGGTTGATTCTGGGGTGGTGGTTTTTCCTCCAATCACAATAAGGAAAACTCAGGTCTCCGGGGCAGGTAGGAGAAGGCCAGCGACTCTGTGATTTTGGAGCTGCTGGGAGGAATTTTTTGCCAGGATCTGGAAGAATTTGTGCTGGGTTCAAAAAGTATTTGTATAATAATAACAAATCGGCCCTGCTCGTAATCCTGCAGCTGCCGCTTTAGGTTGTTTGTACGAGTGAGGGCACGTGAGAGCCGATGTTCCAAACAAGGATTTCTGACTCCGAGCCCCCTAATGGGAAAGACACTGGAGGCTGATGGTAGTGGTAACAGACTTCCGCCCTGAGAGATGAGACCTTCCGCGTCTCCACGTGCTTTCTAAACACTCTTTCCCCCAGGGATGTGGGGCTGCCGTGATAACTGGGGGCTCCTTCCTGTAGCCCGGGGCCCCGCCCTGGGTGTCTGGGGCTGGAAGCTGTTGCACAGGGCGGTTGGGGGGACTAGCTGGACCTGCCAGCAGCCACTTGAGAAGCTGATCAGAACTTTGACTGAAGCAGATACTTCTCCTGCGGCTTGCGTATCCCTGCGCCCCTTGAAACGGGCTCCTCCCCTTCAGTGCCATTTAATGGCCTCACCCCACTAGCCCCCAAGAATCCCTCCCTTCTATGTTCCCATGCAGCTTTACCTGCCCTCACCCCTTCGCGTGCACCCCCACCAGGGAGCCCCAGTGAACAGCTCTCCCCGGTGGTCTGGTTTGGAGCTGCCCCGCCCGGTTTCACATGGTTGGCCTGGGCCTCTAGGCGACAGCAATAGGTGTGCTGTCCCTGAACGCAACCCAACCCTCACCTGGGGCTGCTCCGGCCCTGCCTGTGTGCTGCACGGAGCGGGGCAGGATGACGGAGTGGCCAATCTGCCGATATTTAATCTCCAACGTTGAAGTGTAACCTCTCCTACCCCTGAGCAAGGAGAGAGGGCAGACAGTGGCGCTCCGTCAAAACTTTAACCAGGTTCACAGAGGAACTGGGTCAGTTCATGGAGGAGATGTCTATCGATGGCTATTAGCCAAGATGGTCAGGGCCGCAACCCCATGCTTGGGGGAGACCATAAGCCTCTGACTGCCAGAAACTGGGAGGGGAAGATTTCTGGCTTACGCTATAATTGCCCTGTTCTATACGCTCCCCATGAAACTCTGGCATTGGCCACTGTCAGAAGCCAGGTTACTGGGCTAGATGGGCCATTGGTCTGACCCGGTGTGGCCGCTCTTGTGTTCTTATAGGTCCTGCTCTGCTCAGATGAACCCTGGTACAGTCGGGGGGCTGTGCTTGGGGACAGGGGCGGCCTGCATGGGGCAGCGTGCAGGATTGGGGTCTTGCACGCCCTTCGCTGGGGATGTGCATGCTTTGGCCCTGAAAGCTCTGCTGAGTTGCTGATGGCATGGGGTGGGGGAGAGCTTGTACGCCCATGTGACCCTTCTGGTGCCAGCTGGTCTCTTCCCAAGGAGACCAACTTGCACTCAGGGTGTATTTGAGTCCCAGGCATGATGGAGCCAGCCTACCCTTCCGTTTGGTGGCAAAGCTCTTTGGAGAGCCGCCCACCTCGGCGATTGTCAAAGAGCCTTTGGAGCTAGGCGCCTCCACTCCCCAGGGGAGAACAGCGCTCCCAGGGGCACATGGGGCCTCTCTGACTCCCAGCCTCGTTGCCCTGAGCCGGGCGCGTCATGCTTGGTCTGCATCACCGAGGTCTAGCTGAGAGCGCCCCCGCCCGGCCTTCGCTTAGCTCGCGGGGCTGCGTGGGGCGTTCTCAGTGAGCTGCAGAGCCGGCCTCGGCGAGGGCTGGTGCCTGACGCCCTGGGGGGAGGACAGGTGTGTTTGTTCGATAGCAAATGCTCTTCTTGTTGCCTGCTTCCCCAGGGAGGGGATCACTAGGTGGATTAATGTCTGGTATTAGTTTTCCTTTCAATCAGCTCCTCTCGGAGCGCCTTGCAGGCTGCCGGGGCGGCGTTCAGCCCAGCGTGGGCTCTGTACCTCCGACTCGATGTGTTTTGGTTTGAGTGCCTGGAAAATCGACTGTCCCCTTGGATCGCTCCTAACTTCCAAGCCACTGCCTCACGGCGTGGTATCTTCCCACCTTGCTCCCCAGGCCCGGGAGTTTGGTTCTGAAAGGCCTGGAGGCAGGTTTGGTTTTAGCGAGATCTTGGACCTGCTGGCGGGGCTATTCCGCAAAATGCCGAGAGCGTCATCGGCTTCGAACTGTGGTCTCCGGCGCCAGGCCTCTGTTTGAGGAAGGGATCAGGCTAGCGCGCGCAGGCGCGTCTCCCTGCTCCTCGGCTGACAATGCATTGACGTTGAAAGAGCTGAACAATAAGCAGATATTGACGGGCGCGAAGGGCAGCGAGGAGATGCATCGGCCTGCCAGGTGGCTATCGAATGAGGCAAATCCAAGGTTGCTGCTGACCTGGAGGGATAATAAATAAATATTGATAAGAGCCGATAATGGGAATCGATACCTCTATGGTTAGATATGTTCTGCTGCCTTTTGCAAGCTATTGGCGGGAGCACTGGCACCCCCCCGTACCCGGGGAAGGCGAAGGAGCAGCCCTGATAGACGCCAGTGGATGCTGTGTCCAGATCTCCTTGTTATATCGCATCGGGGAGAAGTTCTAGGTTCTTGGAAGCCCCACGCCCAGGTCTAGCTGGTTGCTCTCAGCCCGGGCCCCCAGGAGATTTGGTGTATTAGCCCCACTGCCCCCATTTCTTCCCTACATCCCATCTTGGGGGGCACATCCGTTGCTTGTCCAAGCTCAAGAGGGCTGTGGGGGTGGGGTGTCTTCTGCCTTGGGGCGTTCAGGACCCGGTGGTGCAGAATGCCAAGCCGTCTGGCCAGGGTTCTTGAGTGGCACTTTTCTGGGGACCTCCAGCTTGCTGGAAATGCGGAGCGCTCGACACCCAGCTGAAGTCACTGCCAGGGCTCAGCCCTTCTGAAAATCAGCCCCCAAGTGTCTCTGAAAATCCAAAATCCAGCCCCCAAATCCAAAGGCGTCTCCGATGATGGGCCAGACTATTCCCCGGCCAGGGCCTTTCTTGCAACATTACTAATGCAGGGGGCAGATTCCCTTCTCTGCTGGGTGAGGGCATGGCTCGTAAAGCCAGATGCTGTGCCCAGCTCAGGTCTGTGCCTGCTTCCCATGCTGCCCCCTGTGCCTGGCGTGTTCTCCCCACCCTGCTGTCCCAAGCCACCTCCTTGCCCTCATGCCTGTCTCTCCTAGACTGTCCTCTTCCTTGATGCATCAGAGATGGGACACAGTGGGCGGGATGGCCCAGGGCTCAGATCTGGCACCGAGCTTGGTGCTTGGCTGGTTCGTGTTCATGTGCCAGGATCTAGCTGATCACCACGTGTGGGATCAGGAAGGATTTCCCCCCCCCAGGTCAGATTGGCAGTGGCCTTGGTGGGGGGATGGGGTCATCTTCCTCTCCAGCGTGAGGCCCAGGTTGGGTGCTGGGTTCATCTCACTTAATCGGTTTGCGTGGCCTTGGACATTAGTGACCCTCGGCCCCTCCTGTTCTCTGCGTGGGGCACGTCATAGCTCAGTCTCCTGAGGGCGGCAAGCACTTGGTCAACTTCCAGCTGTTGGGTTTAGTGCGTAAGGGGTGGAAGGTTGGGCTGCAGGATCTAGTTGTCCCTCCAGGTTTTGAATTTCTGATGCTCATGGGAAGGGAGCTGATCACTCACTGTTTTGCTTTGTTGAATGGTTCTCCCAGTGCGTCACGTCTCCTGCGTCCGTCTGCCTCTCTGCTCCTGTGTGGCACCGTGCACGCAGCTGGTGTGATAACCGCCTGTGGGGTCATCGGCGGAGTTCGAACCTCTCCCCTTCAGCACAGTCACCTACCGCTGGAGCAAGAGGAGCGTCTCCATTCGCTGGCAGCAGCAGTGGGCTGTTATCCTCGATGAGGATCTGCCACTAGAGAGGGACATGAGCCAAACAGTGAATGTGTGTCGAACCAGCACCTGTTGTCAGCCCTGCTTATTAGAGATGAGACCGGGAGCCAGCCTGACCCTAGCCGGTGCCCTCTGAAATGATGCCCCTTGGGGCTGTAATCATTAACAGACTGCTTCCTCTGACCTCCTGCCCCAGCAGGTGATCCAGGAATAATCCTGTGGGCTTGAAGTGGTTTCTCTTCCCCCTCCCACCTGCCCCCCGGCATGTTAGCTCTAGCTACTGGAGAAAGACTAAACCGCTGAGCTCCCCTGCGCCTGGCGCTGATGACTGCAGAATTCAGTTACTCGCGGATCAATCTCATTTCAGGGTGGAAGGTAGATCTTAATTGGCACCGAAACTTTCAGGGCATCTGTCTGGGGTGGGCAGTTCTGGCCCAGGGGAAAGGAAATTGGCATTTGATTTGGTATCCAAAGAAGATCTTTAAAACATGTTGTTGTCTTTTTCTCTCTGGTTTCTTTGTTTGGTTTTCTTTTAAGCCCTCAATTATTTACCATAAGCCTCTGTTTTGCGACAATTAGTTTAGAGGGGTCTCTTCGGAGGCACGACAGTGCAGTCAGAGGAAATTCAAAGCATGACCCCAGCATTCCCAAATGGGTACATGCACCTGCTCGGCTGTTCCCGGCCCCCCGCACTGGGTGTGTGTGTGTGGGGGGGGATCCTTGGGAGTGGCTGTTTCTTTTCTTTCCTTCGCCGTTCCGAAATTCAGGAATTATCCAAAAGGTGCACGGGCTGGAATGTCCAATCCCAGGTGTAGCTCGAACCTGTGGCTGGTAGGAAGACGAAAAATGAAACCTGGCTCATGACTCCCCAGAGCTTTCAGGGGGTGGGGCCAGAGGAAAACGGCACATACATGGTTTTTCAAGGGGCTGTCCCTTCAAATAGGAACACGGACAGCTAGGTTCTCCAAACCAGTCAGTGGCATGAGGAGAAGACTGTGGGGTGGGGTGACTGCTTGTGGCAGACTCCCCAAAGCGGCAGGGCTGCTTGGGCCAAGACAGGGCCTGCATGTGGTCACGCTGGGCAGTGTGCATTGGCATGGGAGCTAGAGCAAACCACAGGGTCGGTCTGTACCCAGCAACCTCAATGGATGCCTCTGCATTCACCACAGCAGAATCTAGTCCCTCCTGTAGCGTGTTCTAATCCCCGAAGCGTCCACTCCACCTTTCACTCTTCCGTGCTGGGGAAACTGATCCCCATGCGATATACTGTGTCCATCAGCGCGGGGTTTTGGTTCATCTGATTATCTGTATTGTAGTAGCATCTAGAGACCCCAAGTGAGATCAGGGCCCCATTGTGCCGGGTGCTGCATGGACACAGGGGGAGACGGCCCCTCCCCTAGAGAGCTCCCAGATGAAACAGACAAGTTGCCAGTTTGTGTCATTTTATCTTGTCTTGTGATAGTTGTTTTTTTCCTTTGAGCTCCAGAGTCCTGTGACTTTGGGGGGGGGGGCAGGAGGGGAATAGGCAGCAGGTTTAAAACAAATAAAAGGAAGTATTTCTTCACACAACACACAGTCAACCTGTGGAACTCCTTGCTGGAGGATGTTGTGAAGGCCAAGACCATAACAGGGTTAAAAAAAAAACTAGATAAATTAATGGAGGATAGGTGCATCAATGGCTATTAGCCAGGATGGGCAAGGATGGTGTCCCTAGCCTCTGTTTGTCAGAAGCTGGGAATGGGTGACAGGGAATGGATCACTTGATGATCACCTGTTCTGTTCATTCCCCCGGGGCACCTGGCATTGGCCACTGTCGGTAGACAGGACATTGGGCTAGATGGACCTTCGGTCTGACCCAATAGGGCCATTCTTTTGTTCTTATGAATCTCGAATAGTGTTTTTATAAAAGGAAGTTTCTCGCCCTCGCAATTGTGAGGACAATCTCAGAACCCTGTCCCACATCCAGGATCAAACCAGACAGCAAAGGAAAAAAAACCACACTGGTTATATTTTGAACATCTCGTGATTTTGGGGGTGACTGATGATTTCTGAACCTTGGGATTGGCGATACTGGGTTTATCTTCCCCGTTTTACAGCTGGGCGGAGCCGAGGCCCTGGGAGTTGGGGTGACTTGCGCAAGGTCACGCTGGGAGTCTCTGCTGGAGCTGAGAAATGAACCTGAGTCTCTTTCTCCTGGTGCCTTTCCCCCAATTGTGGCTGGAGGGCTCCACCCTGCACCAGTGCAATGAAAAATCCACTAAGCACAGCCTTTCTGTAGGGGAGCTGGAATAGCCGTCACGTGGAGAATAAACCTCCCTCAATAACGCTCAGTATTGCTTCCTAGCTTCACAAGAGCGCAGCCCGGGAGCTAGAGAGCCGGAGAGAACGGATTTTGTATTGACTCCCCCCCACACCCTACCCTACCACAACGCCAGGCAATATCGTCCAAACTCTTCCCTGTCTGGAGCCTCGATGAGCTGCAGGCTAGCGCATGCTGCAGCTCGTCTCTGAACAAGCTGTTCCAGCTCCTGTTATGTTTGAAACGAAAGGCCGAATGAAAGACTAAAGAAATAAATAAAAAGCCGACGCGTATATTTGCTTCTATCTTAACAGAGCTTGATTTTTGCCTCCTGGGGCTCCAAGGTTAAAGTGTTCTCTGCAAAGGGCCTTAATGTATCCTTCCAGGGCTTCCTTCAAAAGGCACTTTCCAAACCTGGGTCATGAGCTGCTGCTTTCTTTGTGTAGGACAAAGTATAATTATGTCCCTTTCCCCTCCCCCAGACGTGCCCCCGCTGTTTAATTTCATGGTGACTGTAATGAGAGCAAGTGGGGGGTGCGCATGCCTGGGAAAGCCAGAGGGAGGCTGATGGAGTGACAGGCTCTAGCAGGATAATTTCCCTCCGTTTAAGCAGCATGGAGTTATCAGCGCCATGCCTGGGACCCTGATTCAGCTCTCCGGCCCGGCACAGGGCTGCGAGCACTGGTAAGGCAGAGCCTTGGGGACGCCTTGAGTTGCATCTGACCGCTCCTAGTGCGCTGCTAAGGCGCGCCGTGCGACAGCGTTGTCCCCTCGCATCCCGTCCCGACACCAGCGTGTTGCAAGTTTGTGATGCAAGTTTTGCAGGCCTCACAAGTGGTTTTTTTTTTTTTTTTTTTTTGGAGGCGGAATGGCACTGGAATTAGAATGATTAAAAATATGGCACGGGGGACAAGCCCCTGTGGAACTGCGTAGGCAACAGCAGCACGCCTCAGTCTGGGGATGGTCACATCTAGCCCTCCGTAACCGGAAGGAGAGATTGACCCTAGTGAGCAGGCAGGGCTGGATTAAGGGGCAGACCACTCAAGTGACGGCCTGGGGTCACCAGGCTCGGGGTGCTGTAAGATAGTCACAAGTTTGACAAATGGGAGGGGGGCACCATTTGGGCTATGACAGGCCTTGTGAGCCGGGGGATCTGAAAGAAGAGATTAGTACTTTTTTAGGCCAGAAGGAATTTCTCTGAATTCTTGTTTGAACCAGAGCAGATCTAGAAAAACATCCAATCTGGCCTTAAAAATATCCGGTGATGGAGAATCCACCTACGACCCTGGGTAAATTGTTCTAATGGTCAATTACCCTCGCTGCTAAAAACATGCTTTTGTTCTAGTCTGAATTTGTCTAGCTTCAATTTCCATCCAGGGGAGCCCATTAGACCTTCGTCTGCCAGCTTGAAGAGAGCTCTGTTATCACATTTCTATTTCCCATATAGGTACTTTGAGCCACTCCTTAACGTCCTCGTTGTTAGACTCAAGGAGCTCGGTCTATTTAGCTTATCACCGTAAGGCAGGTTTTCTCATAGCTGTTCTCTGAGCCCTCTCCAATTTATCACCATCCCTCGTAAATTGCGGACAGCAGAACTGGACACAGGATTCCAGCAGCGGTCGCACCAGTGCCAAATACAGAGATAATCGAACCTCCCTGCAGCTACTCGCGATTCCTCTGTTTATACATCCAAGATCACACAGATGATACAAAGCATGTTTGTCTGTGTCCCATGCTGGTCTCTCTTCCTCTTGACACGATACCACAACCCCTATGAATGTTAGTGAGCCAGGCTGGCTGGTGTTCTAAATCAGCAGCTCTCAACCTTTCCAGACGACTGTCCCCCTTTCAGGAGTCTGATTTGTCTTGCGGGACCCCAGTTTCACTTCACTTCAAAACGACTTGCTTACAAAATCGGACATAAAATTACAAAAGTGTCTCAGCCATTGTTACTGACAAATCACTTCCTTCCTCCTTTCTACCATCTAATTCTAAAATAAACCCATTGGAATATAAACACTGAACGGACATTTCAGTGGACAGTAGGTAGAGCAGTGTACGCCAGTCAGTGTGTGAAATTTTCGTTTGCACTGACTTCGCTAGTCCTTTTTCTGTAGCCTGTTGTAAAACTAGGCAAATATCTAGAGGAGTTGATGTCCCACCTGGAAGACCTCTGCGTACCCCCAGCGTACCCCTGGTTGAGAACCATTGTTTTAAATAGCAGGGGGACAATGGGATATATTCAAAGCAGAAAGCTTGGGAGTTCGGGTGTGGGAAAAGGAAATCCATTTCTGTTGCTGTGTTGCCCTCCAGTATCACAGGCCGGCAAATCCCAGAGTGTCTGGCATGTCAGGGAAGATTTTTCCATTTCAAATAAACCCTTCATCTGTTTTGTAACTTGCCTCGGTTTCTGGGAGAAGTTTTAATTCAAACCCAGCAAAGTATTTTGGGTTTGTCTTTGATGCGCCCTCTTCAAGCAAAGAGCAAAATAACAGCTTTGAAACCTGCAAATAGCGTACAGTCAGCCCATTTGCCACATGCCACATGGGTTACACAAGAGCTAACTGGTCATTAGGGAGACGGCTGCCTTCCTTCCCCCCGGTTTAAGATCTTACGTTTCTGGCCGAGCTGGCTGGATGCACTGCTAGCCCCGGAGAGCCTGTGCAAGGATTCAGATACTCCTCTGGGACTGGGAACTGTACATTGATCCCTCTTCTGTAGTGCTGCTGCTGGAGGCAGAGGCCTCTTGTGGGATTCAGCCAGGGGAAGATTTCTACAGAAAGTCACAGAACAGCCAGAAACTACCTGCGCCTCTCGACTGGCACATTCCGACGCCTGCATTTCCCCTTCCGGTGCAGTTCCCAGGTCAGGGCAGGTGACGCAGCCACGCAGCATTGATCAGAGCTGGTTTGCGTGTCCAAAACATGACCGTTCCAAGGTTCATTAAACATAAAATGGCCCCAACGCCTGGCCTGGAAGGTGAGGATGCTGGGCAGGTGCGGTTCCAGAGTTCGGGGGTGAGCCCAATACTTGCACTGAGAGAGAATTAGAGTCCTGGGGACAGGGGTTCCTATTCTTTCCGGAACAAGGCCTTGATCCTGGAAAGACTTATGCAGAATGACCTAGGACAGCTTGTATAGCAAGCTTAGCAGATTATGTCCCGCTCTAGTGGCTGGTCTACTAGAGGATAACAGTCTACTACTGCTAGTGGCTAATGGAGTTACTCCTCTAGCTCAGGTGGTAGAGGCCTGTGCTGCAGCAGTAAAGCTGATGAGCTGTGGGGCAGGGGGCGAGGCTTGCGCCCGTTTCCATGACACAGAAGCTGGTGCGCTCCTTGATCCCAGGAGGTGTCACTTTATCAGCAGGAGTCATGGGCAGCACGGACACATCTGGGTTTGGGTCTGTGTAGCCCCATTGCTTTAGTCACCAGCACCAAACCCAGACATAGAATTGAAACCAAACCGGGCGGGGGTGAGGGTCACTTGATCCTGGCTGATCGTTTCAGAAGGGAATGGTCGGCTGCTGAATCCCTAGCTTTAGTGCCCCCACTGTCTGCAGGCCTGGGATTTCCTGTCACTCCGGGTGATGACTACATCATTCCAGCCTCTCTGATTAGGCTCCAGGGGTCTCCGAGGATGATAGGGCCGGGCCGTTACCTCCATTGCACAGAGAGACTAAGTGGCTCACCTGAGGTCACGCAGGAAGTCCGTGGCGGAGCAGGGAACTGATCACGGGTCTCCCATAGGAGTAACCCCAACCACTAGACTATCCTCCTTCCTTAATACCATAACAATTGCCAAACCAGACCGAGGCAGAGATCCCTCAAGCAGCTGAGCTCCCATTTTTGTCTACTGTAGCTTCGCTTCTCACTCCCGGCAGGAGACTCGCTTGTATTATTAGTGGCTTTTTGAACTACACCCCGACCACCTGTCTGTACGTGCTGGCACCCATCCCTCCACCAGACCTTCAGCGAGATGCCGTTGCTCGTAAGTCTGCTTGGAGAACTGCGACAGATGAACCTAACCTATTATCTATGCCCCATTCTCAGACAGGGAACATCTCCGGTGCCTGCTTGCATTCAGGGCAGGAATTCCGTTCCTGTGGTCTGGGGTGTGACACCCCGGCTCATCTCCCGACAGTCTTTGCTCTGGTCGCTCATGCGCTCTTGGACGAGAGTGCTACGGCCCTTTTCTGTGCATGGGTGATCGGTGCTGCCAGAGGGGAAGCATGGGGGAGAACGAGTCAAACACAGCAAATAAATTCTGGAGTCCATCGTTGCACCTGCCTTCTAGCCCATTGGATCATAGTTCCTGGGTCAGGCTCAACTGTGGCTTGACCAGAGTTTTACAGCTGTGCACCGGCTTGGCCTGCTTTCCTCCCCACCCTGTGATGGCAGGGCAGCGTTGCACAGACAGTAACTTGTGGTGGAAGAGTGCCCAGTCCAACATCTGCAGGGCATTCTGCACAGCCTTGCTACTCTAGGTCCAGAGACTATCCTCTAGTTACAGAACCAGGCATCTGCATAGGAGAGAATCTAGTCCTGTAGCCCATGCTTCAGTGGAAAGTGAGGAAACCTCAGTCTTGGAAAGTTATGTCCAGATGGATCAGGGCCAGCTCCAGGTTTTCTGCCGCCCCAAGCGGCGGGGGAAAAAAAAAAAAGCCGATCGGCAGCTCTTTGGCGGCAGCTCAATCGCACTGCTCCATTCTTCAGCGGCGGGTCCTTCACTGCCTGTCTTCCTCTTTGGCGGCACTTCGGCGGCAGCTCAAAGAAGAAGAGAGGGACTGAGGGACCCGTTGCCAAATTCCCACCGAAGACCCGGACGTGCCGCCCCAGTAGCGGACGGAGTGCCGCCCCTTTGTATTGGCCACCCCAAGCACCTGCTTCCTTAGCTGGTGCCTGGAGCCGGCCCTGGTATGGATGTGTATGTATTTCTTCCTAAACCCGGGCACTAAGTGGTTGGTTTTCTCATGAAACATGAGGGTTGATATTTCTGTTCGGAGTTTATCCTGTTTACTTAGTTACTACTTTTCTTTTGGCCGACTCCCAGCAGAAGTCCTTAACCAACACAACATTCATCCCTCCACCAAACTGAAGATCTACAACACAGTGGTCCTGACATCTCTCCTGTACGGTTCTGAGACACGGACTCTTTATAGACATCACGGTAAACAGCTTGAGCAATTTCACATGCGCTCCCTCCGCTCAATAATGCGCATTCGCTGGCAGGACAGAGTGACCAATATTAAGGTCCTTGAAAGAGCAAACACAACCAGCATTGAGGAAATGCTACTGAGAGCACAACTCAGATGGACCAGTCATGTCATCAGAATGGAAGACCATTGCCTCCCAAAACAGATCATAGAATATCAGGGATGGAAGGGACCTCAGGAGATCATCTAATCCAACCCCCTGCTCAAAGCAGGATCAACACCAACTAAATCGTCCCAGATCTTGTATGGGGAGCTGAGGCAGGACAAAAGAAAGAAGGGACATCTGTATAAGCATTCAAAGATAACTTGAAGAGCAGTCTCCAGTTGGCTGACATCAATCCCAAAGAATTCGAGCAAACGGCTCAGAACAGGACTCACTGGCGGTCTCTGATAAGATCAGAGGTTCTAGCCCACCAACAAAATCGTCTCCAAGCTGCATGTGAAAGGTGCCACAGAGCTGCATCATCAAACATCATGGCCAGGGACTTCCCATGCCCTCCTTGCGGCCGACTCTGCGCATCAGGGTTCGGACTTCAGAGTCATATGTGTAGTCATAGATGAGAATTGTGGCAATATTGTCCCCATTGTAAGCAATGGACGACTACTACTACTTACTTATAATACAGTAGTGCCCAGAAGTCACAGTCGCATCTACTGTGCATGGAGCTGTACAAACATAACTCAGCGACTAGCTTATTTCTATAGGCAAAGTCCCACAATCCTGCTGTGGGTGGACCACAGAGCCTTTGCAAGACTGGGACCTGAGTCATTGGAGTATTTTGAAGCTATTAACTCGCATATGTCTAAAGCTTTTCTTTTAAATCCTTTTAAGCTGGCTTCTTTCACAAGCAGTGAGTTCCACTGGCTAATTGTGAATTTTAATGTGTTGTTTTTTTTTTTTTTTTTTTTTAAGCAGAGGGATTTAAAAAAAACAACCCAGCAACCCTCCACGCCCGATCGGAAAAGAAGGGACAGAAGCTATCCCCGACTAGCGCAGGCTCAAAATGTAATCCCTGCCTCCTGTTGGTGTGACTGTTTCTAGGACTGCTGCAGGCTGGCTCCCCTGGTTTATTCAATTGCCGAGCCGCACCAGCTAATGAGAAAACTCCCCCTTTACAGGCGCTGCCAGTCTTTTTACATGACAGGTTTCAGAGTAGCATAGCAGCCGGATCCCCAAAAAGAACAGGAGGACTCATGGCACTTTAGAGACTAACCCATTTATTTGAGCATAAGCTTTCGTGGGCTACAGCCCACTTCATCAGATGCATAGAATGGAACATACAGTAAGAAGATCTATATACATGCAGAGAAGTAAACAGACCAACTGTAAGAGGCCAATTAATTAAGATGAGCTATTAGCAGCAAAAAAAAAAAAATCTTTTGTAGTGATAATCAAGATGGCCCATTTCAGACAGTGTGAGGATACTTAACGTGGGGAAAGAGATTCAATGTGTGTAATGACCCAGCCACTCCCAGTCTCTATTCAAACCCAAGTTAATGGTATCTAGTGTGCATATTAATTCAAACTCAGCAGGTTCTTCCTGGAGTCTGTTTTTGAAGCTTTTCTGTTGCAAAATTGCCACCTTTAAGTCTGTTACTGAGTGACCAGGGAGGTTGAAATGTTCTCCTGCTGGTTTTTGAATGTTAGGATTCCTGATGTTAGATTTGTGTCCATTAATTCTTTTGCCTAGAGACTGTCCAGTTTGGCCAATGTACATGGCAGAGGGGCATTGCTGGCACATGATGGCATATATCACATTGGTAGATGTGCAGGTGAAGGAGCCCCTGATGGCGTGGCTGATGTGATTAGGTCCTATGATGGTGTCCCTTGAATAGATACCTGGACAGAGTTGGCATCTGGCTTTGTTGCAAGGATAGGTTCCTGGGTTCGTGTTTTTAAATGTCAGTTTTATCAGCCCTGCGCCATGTAGGGGACAAGTTTCATCTCGGCTTTGCAGGAAAGCTGGGCGCTGCCTGCAGCCCGGCTGGGGCTGAAGGGGAAGCCCAGGCCCTGAGGAGGCAGCACTCCCCCCCCCCCCAGGGACCTCTGAGCTCCCAGCGGCGGTGGCCCCAGACTCGTTCCAAGCGCACGCCCCGCGCCCTCTCCACGCTTGGCCACCGGGTAGCGCTGTGCGCCTCTCCGTCTCCCCGCCTCCCCCGGCCCCCAGTGCTCGCGGCTCTGCTGCTACCAAAGCTTCGGCTCAGTCCGCTGCCAGCGCACGGAGCGGCGGCACCCGCCGGAGAACCGAGGGGAAGGGCGAGCGAGCCGGAGAGGCGGGAGCCGGGCAGCAGCGCACCCCAGGCGGCTGCAGGCAGCGCCGGAGCGCGCCCGCCTCCCCACCTTGCCTCGCCGCCCTCGGGCACCTTTCGGGGCTCCGGGAGCGCGGGTGGCAGGAGGAGAAGCCCGAAGCCACTGGCCATGGGGATCGCTCCGCTGGCGGGCTAAGGAGGGGAGAAGGGGCAGCGCCCCCCACCCCCAGTCGGATCCCAGTCCCCCAAAAAACTTTTCTGGCTGGATGCGGAGCGCGGATTTCGCCACGAGTGGATAAAACTGCCGCGTGTCAGCGGTGGGGGGCTCCCCACGCCCCGGGGCTTTGCCATCTTGGGGCGCCCTGCGAAGCGGGGGCTGGGCGCGGGGGGACCTTGTGCTTCCCCCGTTGGAGCAATCGGGGGATCCCCGCGGTGCCGAGCCCCGGGCCGAGGCGGGACCTCGTGCGGACAAGTCAAGGCAGCGCTACGTGTCCAGACCCCCCCACCCGCCTCGGGAACTGGGAGCGGAGCCTTTTCTCGCCCGGTGCTTGGGCGGCGCCGGCTGCGGGCCGAGGGCAGCGCGGATGGGCCGTTTCCCTTAAGATCGCCCCCTTCCCCGGGGGTCGGCGGCTGGTTTTCGGGGCGCCCCAGGAGCCTGCCTGCCGCAGCCAGCGAGACTTTGCACGGGCGGGAGGAGCAGCCCGAGCCGGCGGCGCGGACCGGGGAAAGGATTATAAAAGTCGGGGAAAGTTCCCTTCCCGCCCCCCGCGGACCATGGCAGGGGGCGGCCGCTGGCAGCCCCTGCTGTGCATCCTCCTCGCTCTCCAGGGGACCCCCGGCGCCGGGGCTCAAGGTAAAGCGGAGGGGGCCCGACCCTGGGGATGGGGAGGAGAGGGGGCCCTTTCCAGACCAGCCCCCACGGGGCATGGAGCAGCCTGGGAGCGCTCAGGAAACCCGAGCCCTGCTTTTGCATGGTTCATTATTTTTAATGGTGGGCTTGACTTTGATGCTACCGAAAGCTCAAGAGACGCGCAGCCCCCCCTGTGCTCAGCCGCTCTGTGGAGGTGTCTCTTTTATGTGCTGATTGAATCTCTGGGGATGTCCCCTCCCCATGCCCCTTTCCCCAGGCGTTTGAGTTTCTTGTCCGGGCAGCGTTTGGTCCCGGTGCTTGTTTTAAACAATGTTCTGCGTTGATTCTGGAAGGAGGAGGGGACCTCGCCTTGCTGATGGAGAGGAGGAGCAACCGGTTATGGAAAGTTGTGTCTGCATGATGGAGTCTGTGGGTATAGATGAAGAGCTCAGAGGGATGGGAAAGGAGACATGGGGGTGGGGGGCTGCAGAGTCCTGGGACTGGAGCCACAGAGATTTGGAAAAGAGAGAAATTAAAAAAAAAAAAAAAACTGAAATCCAACTTGAATATAAAGGCCCCTGGTGGGGGTGACGTGCGGGAGACAGATCTTTCTGCCTGGCTCAGAGCTAGCCAGCCAGGTTGTGAGTAACCGTCAAAAAATGAAAACCCGGTGCAACATTTGTAACCTTGAGCCATGGAGCCCTTTCCAGACAGGATGTTGTGTCCGGCTCTGGGTTTGCCCTCTTGGGCCTGGTCAAAGGTGTTGGGGTTTTTTAAATCTGATTGTGTCGGGTGGAATTGAGTGTGCTCGGGGCTCTTGCAGATAGCTGAGAGGAAGCAAGAGAGCAGAATCGGGCAACGTGTGAAACCTGTGATTTCTCTCTCCTTATTCCTCCTGTGCCCCAAAATGTTGGTGTTATTTAGGAGTTAAGTGTGCCTGCTGGAGAGGAGTTGTATGTTAATGTGTATACTCTGTGTATATCTATCTATATATAACGGTTTCTGATGTATGCTGGTCTTTAATGGTTTAAACAAACTGGCTTTTGTACTGTAAGCTGTGACCTCCATCTCCCTAGGTCCTCCAATCTGTTGCCTGAAGATAAGGTTTCTAGCTGGTTACAGGTGGGCGTGTTGTTAATAGCGGTAGCAGCAGAAGCAAGGCAAAGCTTGGCCATATGATGGCTTTGGGGGGGCACGAAACCCTGCCCCACGCCCACTTTTCCAGAGCTGCCTCGCGTGGCTGGCTTCCTTAGTTGACTGTTTACATGCCATGCAGAGTAGATGCGCACTGGTCCTTTCCCCAGGCTGCAGACCCTTCTACCTGGTTCCAGTCACATGAAATGGTTAACTGTGTGAGATCAGCGAACTGTATGGGGATGTGGAGATGTATCTGTAGAAAAGTGTTGATTTATCCAGTGCATACTGGGAAGCCCTGTTTACGCCAACCATGACCTGAAAAGCAGGCTCCTGGTCTGATGTCGTGGCTGGAATCGGAAAGTTGTGCATTCCTGGGGGCTACACGCTTGGAGAAAAAGCCACTCGAAAAAGGCACCTTTGAATATTTGATTGTCTGCCGTGGAACTGAAGAAGTCCCTTGCTGTGCACTAAGGAAGGTGGTTGCCTCTCTCCCTCCCCAGAGCTCACCCCTTGGAAAGTTTCAGAAGCTCTTTTGGAAAGGGATCGGATATTTGGTTAGCTATCCAAACAGCTGCTTGAAATGTCTGGGAGCCGCTTTACATAGTGTGTATCTCTCCCAAGCACCCTCCTCTCTCTCTCTCCCTATCTCGAGACCGGCCAAGATAACCCTACAGCCAGGAGAGATTTCTATTCAGGAGACAGGAGAATGTGGCCAACTGAACCCTGGAAGCTTATTACGGTTCCTTTAGGTAGGGGATGAAAAGGGGGGGGGCCCGACAACCCAACTTTCTTCCTTTCTTCCAAGGTCTGGTGAGAACTGGCAGCTCCTGATAGCAGCGTCTTGTTCAGAGAGAAGCACCGGCGCAGGTAGCCCTAGCAGGCACAGACAGGCAGGCTGAATCTTAACGGAAACCATATAGGGACAGGAAGGGAGGCATCGGGCGAGGGAAGGCAGAGCTATAAATACCTATAATGGGGAAGGTGGGTTGTGCAGTAAAATGCTACAGAAACTTGCTGGGTAGGTGGATGGCAACTGCCTTTGTTGCATCCGATTTCCCGCTCTTGAATTCCTGTGTCCGTGCGCTGAGGCTTCTGCTAAGATTAACCATCTGTGCAGACTGGGATTAGACGGGGTGACAGCCCTGGAATGCATTTCCACCCCTTGCTTCGAGAGGCCCCGTTCGGAGTCTGGGGGCTTGAGCTTGCCACCGGTTGCTGCACGCTTGTGTTGTAAAAGGCTGGCCTGCGATATGTGTTCCTACACTGTCCAGCCGTCCACCCCCCGCTCTCCCCTCCCCCGGGCTGGAGTTGTACCCGTTGAGCGGCAGCAATGGAAGTAAATTAGAGCTGCAGTTTAAAGGGGATTCGAGGCAATGCTCAGTGAGCGAATACTGGGGGCAGCGCCAGCCCCGCTGATAAGCTAATCGCCTCCAGGATGCTTGTGTGTCGTGGAGCCTATTTTCAGCTGCCTCGGTTATCTGAACGGGCTGACTAAATAGTTGCCTGGTTCTCCAAGGTACAGTGCGAGTTCACGCGCGCGGAGCAATGCCAGCCCCTGGACGCTGGGGAGGCCGGGCTGAAGGGAAAGGGGCTTTCGCTGGCAGAGGGAAGCCCAGCCCTTTTGTCCTTTCATTAATTAGGACTTTGAGGAAGTACAGAATCTCCTTGCTCAACAGCCACGTTAGGTTGCAAAGAATCCAGGGGTTAAGCTGCTAACTCTGGGGTTCATCTCCTGCCTAGGCGTGCTGGGTTTGCGTGGCATCTTCTGGGCTGCCTGCGTCCCAGTAACAGTTAGGGAGTCTCTCTCTCTGCAGGTGCAAGGGGGATGTCGTATGATTTCAGCCCAGGCTTCAAATGAGGGGGAGAATCTATAGGCAGAGTGTGCTATGGGATGGCTGGTCCAGGCGGTGGGAGCTGCCCAGGAGAACCCCTTGCACCAGCATCTGTGAGATTGTGGGATTTGAGCTAGATAGGCAGGAGGGAGGGATAGAAAGGAGGAGGGTGTCTGATGTACGCAGTTGTACATCCATGGAAGGTACATGGGATGCACACGTGTGTTAAAGCATCTTGATCCATGTAACACATTTGCCTGAGATCTTGTATTACTGCTTGACTCTAAACAGCTCTGTAGCCGCACTTAGCATCCCCCAGGTTATGGGTGTGCTGGGTGGGATCGGACAGATTTGGGGAATCTCTGAAAAGGGGAGGTCGCTTGCCCTGGATCCGGCCTGTAGAAGGGGATGCGGGTGGGTAAGGAGGCCTCTGAACCCCTCCCTGAGACAGGCAGTATTCCAGGACTATAATATACTCTCCCTCTAAATTTATAGCCATCGTTTTCAGCAGCAAATGGAGCCAAAGCCCTCTCTGCCCCTGGCTTCAAACTCCCCATCCACTGCCTCTCCTTAGCACCGGCGCTATAATTTCTCAGTAATTAAGTTCAGAACATAACATCTAAACTGGCAGTATATTATACAGGCAGTCCCTGTGTCGGAAGCTGTGAAGGTCTCTTTGATTGATTCACTCTCTCTCTGAGTTTCTCATCTCCTTGTCTTTGAATCTCTGTCTTCCAGGTTCCCTACAGCTGCGTTTGTTCTTTGCCTTTGGAACTATTTCCTGGACTATTATGGACTTGCCTCCTGTTTATTTTAAGGGCTCTGGGGGGTTCTCTGTACAGAGCGTGACGTTTGGTTTAGGTGCATAGTTTTGCCTTGTTTAAACGGGTCTGGGTCAAAAGTGGTGATGGGGGTTTGCTTGTTTGGTTGGTTTTCCCCTTTCCCCTCCAAACCTATTGTTTAATGAATTGAACTTTTCATATTTAATTCCGGGGACAAGTTGGTATAAATACGTGTGAGCTTCAGTAAATAGAACAATTGGGGGAGGGATGGGAGAGAATTTGGCTGTGAGGCTTAGACCGTCCTTATTTTTAAAACACTTCAGTAACCGTCCAAAATACCTCCACTTCACCAGGGCAGCTGCTGGGTCATCGAGCTGTGACAGAGGAGAGCCTGGCCGTGTGGGGGAATGCTCGCTGTCTGCAGCATCGGCCTTTCTGCGCAGGGCTCCCTTGGGGCACTGGCCCTTTGCGACCGGGTTGGATTTTTACTAGCAGGTGCTTGGAGCTGGGTTACTTGGGGCTTGCACAGGGATCTGGGCGTAGCGGTATCCCGATGCAGAGACTTGTTCCTTGCCATCTCCTTGCGCTGTGAGCACAGGGTAACTTCACGGCATCCGTAGAGCAGTGGAGCACTGCCAGGGGTGAAAGCCACCTTACTCGCCCCAGAGGCCGGTAAAGAAGCCCAGGGCAATGCACTGGGAGTGTAGCTGGAAGAAGGGGAGAGGGAAGCCTGCTGGAGCAGACCCCCAAGGGGGCTTTGGGCCCCAGAGACTGCAACTGCAGCTCCAAGGTATGTACAGATTTCCAGTGGGGGCTGCTGGGAGGAGTCCTGCTGGAGCCAACATGGGCATGCTGCAGGCTAAGAGAGGCAGTGTGGGATCCAGGGGAGGTTGAGGTTGGAGCATGAAGCCACTAAAACCCTGCAAGCTGTCATGAGAGTTTGGTTCCAAGTGGGAGAAACCTCCCAAGGTCACAGTCTGTCTCTTCAGCTCGCGGCTGGGCCAAGCCCCGTGTGATGCCAGCCGCATCCGAACTGGAAACTGCTCTTCCCCACCAACTCGGGCCCAGAACCATGCCGGACACTCCACTCTGAGCAGCGGCCCTCTCCCCTCCTCCGCCCAACACACAGCGGAAGGGGTTTGGAGCTGGGCTTCCGGCTTCGGCTCGTTTCTGGTGGCAAAGTGCCGTGTCCTTCAGGCTCTTCTCGTATGCCCGCTGGAGCCCTTCTGGGGAATGCCTGGCTGAATCTCGGCTGACTGTGACCCCCGGGGCTGAGCGGCGCGTCTTTAGGCAGTCTCCTGGGGCTCCCAGTCTTGGTGCTGCCCATGTGAGCTGTGTGGGCCCCGGGGATGGAGTGAAGTGGAGCCATGGTCCAATCCAGCCCAGCTGAGTGTTGTTCCCAGCTGATGGCTGTTTCGCATCCACCTACGTGGCAAGCTGGGTTGTCCCGGTGAGTAGCTGACAGCAGCCGGGCCCCTGATGGGCAGAGAAGCTGAAGAACACATGAGCCAGGGAGACAGAACTCCTCTCCCTGCGAGGAAGCGCCTCCCTCTGGATCATGAGTGGTGTGTGGGGGAGCCCGTACCCGTTCTCACAGGAACCCGAGGCCTTTGTTCTTCGGGGCTGTGTCTGGGACCAAATTCTGTTCGATAACGTTTGACAATGGAAGAAAATAACCGAGCAGCGTAGCGAGTTGCTGTTTGTGTGCCTACACCTGTGCTCTGGGGCTGGGGGGGGTCAATTGCCACCTGTATCCGGGACTTTCAGCCCCCTAGTGCTCCCACAAGCTCCCCCAGACCCAAGTGCGGGAAGCGTGGAGGGGGGGTGGCCGCCGCACCTTCCTATTGAGCCGAGGTGAGCAGCGTGCTTTTGTGTGCGCTCTGTCGATTCAGCCGGCTGAAGAAAGACGGATCGATGGAGCGAGAGCAAGGGAGGAAAAGAATGGAAAAAGTGAAACCGCTCAAATGCTGAAAGAGGGATCGCTCCTGCCCCAGAGGTGCTTCCCAGCACCGGCAGCCGATTCTGCCGTCCCAGCTCCCGGGAAAGAGGAGTGAAGAGTTTCTCACCGGCCGTCACTAAAACAAAAGACACCCTGACACCTGGGGAAGAGGGAATGAAAGTTTAATTATAGCCTGGCTGTGCCATGTAATTATTAATTACCCGCGGCAAAAAATAACTTATTGATTAGGGCCTCTCGCTAATTACTCAGCAGAATGCGGCGCTCGGCACTGGCTAATCAGTCATGAAGAAGTGGGGTGCTGGACGGAATGCCTCCGCACCCCATTCCCGTCCCCATCTGCTCTGCCTCCTGTGGCAGCTCCGAGTTGGACTTAGGCCCTGACCCCGTGATGGGAGCCCTGTTGAGTGCCAGGCTTCATTGCAGGATTGAAGCTGTGATGGCAAGGTCCCTGGGGCGAGGCCTCGGTCTTGTTGTGTTTTGTACAGCTCCGGGCACGCTGATGCTTTGCAACAAATGGAGCCCCCTAGTCTCCCCGTCTAGGGGACGCTTTCACCTTGGGGACGTCCGATCCTTGGTTTGTCAAGCCTTTCCTGACCCAAGAGTTTGTTTTGTCCAGGACTCAAAAGGCCTTGTCGGAAACAGCCAGGGCTGGGCAGCCGGGCGGGTCAATAGAGCCTGTGGCTGACTGACGTGGTGGAGCCCGAGGCAAGATGTCAAATGTTTCAAAATGTCACTAAAAAATATTTGGCGGGGGGGCAAAGAGAGGGGGGAATTGGTTTGCAAATTTCAACTTTTCATCTGATTCCATCCAGCAGGGAGCCCTGCCAGACCCCCCTCCTGCTGATCTAAGGACAAACCCGGCATGGGGACTTGTCTCCCACCCGGTCCTGGGGGGAGGGAGCAGCAGTACCCCTCCCAAGGGCAAAGATACTCTTGGGATTTAAACTGCTGCGGTCAGGCCTGCAAGGGATTGGAGGACTTAGGGCTCCAGACAGGATTGGTGGTGAGGGGGCGGGGGGGCGGACCAGACTAGCTCCCCGGCTAAAGGGGCTTATTAGTCGGGATCTGAGGCACCTTCTGGCATTCACGGGCTTTGGGCCGCCCCACGGCTCTGCACACCCATGTTTGCTGGTCTACCCCCTCTCTGGCCCCTGCCTAGCCGTCCGGCTCCACGCAGGGTTCCGGGCTACTGCAATGTCTTGCCCTCCGGGTCCGCTTGTTTGACTGGGGTTGAACTGGAGGGGGGAGAGAGGCCCCTTCCCCCAACAGGCAGGTCCCTCTGTGTAAGATCAGCACCGGCCGGCAGGTTAGTCCCATGCTGCCCTTAAACGGCGCTGCGAATTTGCAGCTGGGGTTGGGCGTGCCGTGAGTTGGAGCTGGGCTAGCTGGCCCTGTCCGTGGCTTTGCCAGCGAGCCTCGTCCGGACCTGCCGGGCTGTCTGCTGGTCCGTGCCTGGGCTCGCCTGAGCAGAGGCAGCTGACAGTCCCGGGCTGAGCGGCGGGTTTGCGATGCAGCCAGTTTGCTCGTGAGATGGAGACTGTCTAGGTGGGGGATGCTGGCCTAGAAGCGGTGTTCCCTGCTGGCCTGCAGTCCCTCCTGCGCCCATCGGGAGGCGCTGTTCCCGGCTCTAGAGCCGCACTAGGCTCAGCCCCTTGTGCTGGGTTGGGGGGGAGGAGGATGCACATGAGGAGGAGGTGACTGGGGGGGACTCCCCAGCAGGCCTTGCTGCCTAGGTACCTGCCTGGCCCTGGCTGCCATAGGCTGAGCGCCTCCCCTTGCCATGTGCTCTGCCCCGTCTCGGTGCTTGAGGTTTCAGCAGCCGGGCTGCGCTCACCGGTTTGCATGGCTTGCCGCACGAGGCAGCGTCCTCCTCTGCCCCTGCCACGCTGGGTTGGTCGATGGGGCCCTTGGACAGCTGGCGTAAGGGCCGATTATCCGCCCTCGCTGGTGCAGCAGAACTGCTGGCAAGACTGGGTGCCCCCCACCCCCGTGACTCTGGCGCTGCCCCTTACCCCCGATCAGTGCCGGGCTCCTCCGTCCCCCAGGGCAGGGATGGGGTTGCTGCTTGCAGCCTTCCTCCGCTTCGCTTCCTGCTAGGCTGAGATCTCACCCTCCCGCGTCGTATCGATTTTTTTTTGCTGCTGCTTAGTACAATTTCCCGTAGGCTGAGCCCTCTTGTGCCCCTGATGCTTCTCTCTGTCCCCCCTCCCCCCCACGCACAGACCCCTGTGGGCCTTTGCCAGGGGATGGCCGTCTGGGCCCCTCAGTGCCATGGGGAGGGTTGTACTGTACCGAGCTGGCAGGCCCAGCGTGCCCAGGAGAGGCCCAGCCGGCTGCGTTGTTCGCCGATCCAGTCTCCACGACAGCCAGAGGCGGCTCTGCGCCAGTGGCCCTGCTGCCCAGCCGGATCGCGGCCCCAGCCCGGACGGATTGGCCCCCTCCTCGCAGCGCTGTCTCTGATTTAAGGTGGGCGGCCGCGTGAGCCGCTGGCCTGGTGCGGAGCGGCACAGGGAGGAAAAGTGGCTTTCGGGGAAGAAGGGGGTGAGGGAGGAGACAGGACGATTAAAATTTGATGCTGCTTAGAAAGCCATTAGTGGCCTGCAATGGCCATGAAATTTTGATGATACGATAATCGTAAGGGGAGGGAATATTATTGGCTGCAATGCAGCCCGTTAATGACTCTGGGGGGGAGCTCGGTTTCGAGCAGAGCCGGGGGGTCGTTCGGGTGGCTGGGAACACGGGGCCACTGTCTGTAACCTTGTAGAGCTGCTCCGGGCTGGTGTCTCTCTCTGGTTCTTTTGGTCTCAGCCCCCCAGCTGTAACAAGAGAAGCGTAATCCTGATCTGACGTTCCACCGCTCTATGTAGCAGCCCAGGGTCACAGGAGGGGCATGGCCTGTCTTGGCAAAGCCAAGTGCATAGGCCATAAACCAACAGGGCAGAGTGCCCACTGGACACAGCAGGAGTGCCAACCAGGCAAGCGCTTTGGGATCTGACACTGGATAACTGGCTGCAGGGGCATGAAGGCCTAGTGGGCACCATGTTGGTGAAGGGAGCACCTTGGGCATGGCGCCAGCGGGTGCTGAGCAGGACTGGCTGGATGTAGAGTTTCCTGGGGGTGAGTCACTGCCCCGCCTCTGTGACTCAGTTTCCCCACCTGTAAAAATGGAGGGGCCTGAGGCTTAGCAAGCCCATGTCTGCACAGCAAAGGGGCACCATACTTACTATTGATTATCACGATTTGGGTCCCAGGGAGGTGCCCTTCGTAGCTGCGGTTCCCGAGTGAGCGAATCCCCGTCGCATGTATGTAGCGCGTGCAAACGTGTGACATGGTCCCTGTGGGTGGAAGGGGCTGATGGTGGCGGCTTGAGTAAGGGGAGCTGTAAATTAACGCCCCCTCCCCTCTGCCAGCGCGTCCCAATCCTGACCGACACTGTCCCCCTCAGCACCAGCCTGGGGTGGGGGCCGTCGGGCTCGTTCGCAAGGCAGGGCATGGAGAGCCCCGAGCGAGGGCATCCTTGGCAGCGTTGGGGAGGAGTGGGCGTCCCCATGGCCAGGCATCCGGTAACCGATGTCCTAGGCTTAGGGACACTGGCTCTTCTCTCAGCACCGCAGCTGGGGAGGGTGTGCGGGGCCGCGATGGAGTGGGGTCAAGCGGCTCCCCTGCCTTACTGATGGGGATCCAGCCGCCAGGAAGCGCCATTCAGCGGGCGTCAGAGGAGGGCGCTGGAGGTGAGAGCTGGCGGACTTGAATAGGACTCTGGAGAGACTAGAGCCTGTGGTGGCTGGCGCTGTGTAAATATCTGAGAAATGATGCAGTGATTATAGAGACTCTAATGCACCTCTCCAGCACGCGGCTCCTGTCAGTCCCCGCTGAGCAGCAGGCAGCCACGGCGGCCCGATTAGTATTGACGTGACCTCGCGAGTCATTTAATAGGGGGGTTTTTTGGAATGTAAATGCATGGCCTGCAGCCCTCCTCTTCTCAGAGCTCATAAACTAAGCAGGGTCAGGACTCGGACTGGGGCGGGGGGACTTCCAGGAAAACCCAGCATGCCCCAGGCCAAGTGAGCGGGGGTGGCGCTGTGCCGTCAGAGGTGCTGCCTTTCAGATGAGACGGAAATCCAGGCCTTCGGCAGGACATTGTCTGGAGCCAGCGGTGTGAACCCTGGAGCCCTGGCTGAACCCCAGCAAGGCAAGTACAGCGGATGCACGATCCCTGGAAGTCCCTGAATGCTCCAGCTGGGTCCCCGTTCCTGCAGTGTGGCTGTTATAACACATGCTGCTTCCAGCCAAGGCCAGCTGCCTCCGAGATGGGCGATGGCTGTGTGGCTACGAACCACTGCGCGCTCTGCTCAGGATGGAAGGGGCTGGGTGAACAAGGAGACATCGCTGCAAACAGTCTAATGTTGTTATCAAACTAAAAAGCCATGGGGCAAGAGGGATGGAAATGCCCCCCGCCCTCTCCCGGGCTGTTCTGTGGCCATCACCAGCACTTCCCTGAAGCATGGGAGAGCTGGCGTTGGAGGCTGCAGGGGAACCCAGGAGTTCTGGCTCAGACCGCTAGAGACAAACTGAGCCAGCCCACGATGAAGTGGTCTGATCACAACCTCTGTGTTTAGGAGCCACCTTTCTTCGTGAGCCGTTCGGCCCTCCAAAGCCCTGGGACTAAGCTCCTAACGTTGTACGGCTCTGTAGGGTGTTCTCCGGTGGACTGGAGCTGGGCCGCTGGTGGTGTGTGCGCAGTTCGGCTCTCAGTTGACTGCGTGGCTGGTGCGATGGGCTAAGGGAAGCAGTGGAGGCCGGCTAGCAAGGAAACATCAAGTGCAGAAGTTCTGGCTTTGAATGGGAGACGGGATCAGCTTGCCTGACGCGCGGGGCTGTCGTTACAGCCGTGAGGGTTAGCAGGACAGGCGAGAGACCTTTCAACACTCACAATAAAACCCAGCCGCTCATCTGCACTGGGGCTGCTTTGAACGCCAGGGGAAAACTCTCTGGACTTGGCGACATATGAAAGCAAATGGGCTAAATTAATGGCGGCCGAGGGCAGCGTGCGGCTGCTTTCAGCTCTCGGATCTGCGTTTGCACAGGTTGCGCTCCGGCTTGTTCCTGGCAAGCAGCCGGCCTGATGGTAGGGCCAGGTTACAGTTCCGGGGAGGAGACGCAGCTGGTGGCTGAGGCAGACCCAGGCGTCTGTGGGCCAAGTGCAAGCAGGAAAGGCAGCGTCGTTAAGGGGCTTCAGTCCTGCCTCTGGTTTTGCACCCCTGTTCCGTAGCTGGAGCAATCGGGGGGGTTGGGCTGTCTGAGCTCTGACCTCCGTGCGTGCTGTGAACTGTGTCCGGGTTAGAGTGGGTGCATGGAATTGAGGCTGTGGCCCAGACTGGGATCGGAAACCGGCTCGTCCATCCTTCCTGTGAGAGGTGACCTGATGCCATGGGGATGGGCTTCACATAAGAACCTGGGTAATTCAAAATCAAACCCCCTTGGCAGCGCCTTTTTGAAGAGACTCTCTGCCCCCTTCTAAGGCCCTGAAAGTATCCAGCTGGGATAGCCGGCTTCCCTCCCGCCCCGCTGGTGCTCAGACACCCTGGGCCATTTCTCATGCCTGTGGTTTGACGGCTCCCCTCTATCTTTGTGGAGGGGCAGGAGCGAGAGTGTGACAGCGCAGACTGCATGGTGCCTTCCCAACGGTTGACGCCCTGCTGCCGAGGCGGCCTGCGGGCTCCGGTACATAATGTCTGGCGGATCCAAGCATGCCGGAGGTGCATGTTATGTGAGGCGTCCCAGCCCATCGGCAGCCGCTGCTCAGGCAGCCTCTGGTGACCACGTGGAAGCTGTATCTAAGGAGTCATGGGGAAATACCTCCCGTCTCTTCCTCCATCAGCCAGCGCCCCCAGGCAACGTGCCGAAGGAGTCTGCCTCGTGCACCTCACGCCCGGCTGGAGGGCTCGTTCCTACCGCGCCCACTGCTTAAAACAGCTGCTGGCTGACCTCGCCCTGAAACGCTCTCCTGGCGTGGAGGTGCAGCCCCCAGAGCCCGCGAGTCCCAGTGTGCAGCGCCCTCTCTCGAGCCCAGAGGCCAGGCTGCGTTGCACGGTGGGATTTGTAGAGGCCGCTTGGCACTGAGAAGGATGGTGCTGCGGGCTGGCTCTGCTCAGCGCCAGCTAGGCCTGGACCCTTGGGCTCTTTGCAAGTTGCCAGAGTGACCCTCTGTTGTTCACGCTCTGAATGCAGCGAGCTTTTGTGTGAGCGGCCCTCAAAATACAGCCAGGTCAGCTGCCAGTGCGGCAGTTAGCCTTGTAAGTTGCAGGGCCCTGTATAGCCCATTCTGAGCCATTGCTTTAAGAGCGAGTAACTCTTCCCCTAAATGTCCGTGTCTCCTCCTCAGCCCATTTCCAGGGGGGCCAGCACGGCCCTGATCCCACCAAAGAGGGCCATGGTGTTTTTTCCTGCTGCACGCCCAGGGATGTTTCAAAACAAAGGAGCCAAGGGGCAGCTGCGTCCTGGCGTGTAGGAAGAAGATGCACTTGGGAATCGAGCGTGGTAGCCAGGAGTCTTGGGGTCGCCCACCTGGAGTTGATGAAAGCTCTCGGCTTCCCCATATTTTTAAATCAAAAGCGGGTCACGCAGCCCCATTGTTTTGGAGTTTGCCCATAGATCGGGGGCCAAAGACACTCGCCTGGAGTAAGAGCCTGCAGGAAGCAAGGAACCCGTGTGGATTTCTTCTCCTGTATTTATTTAGTGAAGCGCTGGGTGGGAAATCCCCAGGCGTGCTGCTGGCAGCTGTGCTGGGGATAGGAAGCTGCAGGTGCATGACGCACACAGCTGGCGAGGCCTGTCCAGTGTCCATGTCGCTAGTTCTGTAGTGATTCCCGCTCCCTTACGAGCCCTGCCTCTTCTAGGGCACATCCCCTGAGATTTCCCCCCTACAGCTCACTCCATGGCATCCAGGCCAACGCTGCTCTCCTCTTTGTTTCCTTATTGGCATAAGATGGGGGGACTTGTGCTTGCTCTCTGGTTGACCCTGTGGGAGCAGAACAAGGCGTGCCGTAGGGCCTATGGAAACAGTGGCGGTTGGGCTGCCTTTAAACTTTCTTGGCAGCTCAGGGCCATTCCGTTTGAATCGATCTTGGACTCCAGAGGGCAGGCCTCACATGTGGCGGGTTCTGCCACGTACGCCAGACCTGGAGCCCGAACTATGCAGAAGTGAAATCCTCTTTCAGCCGATGGGGCTTGTGAAACAACCGACACCTTTGTTCTCCCGCCGCGCCATGCACGCGCCCTCGGAGGGCAGCCCGCTGGCCAGCGAGATACCAGCTCCCCACTCAGAGCATGGAGCTATCAGAACGGGCTGGGTGCACCCCTCATTAGCAGAGCTGCCCGCTAAGCTCATTATCAAGTTGCGCGTTGCTGGGTGGAAAACAGTCAGGGCTGGGACCATAATAAATATGCCGCTGTCAGTGTTGATGTGATTGCACTAATGAAGAGAAATCGGCCACGAAAGGGAGCTGCAGCTCTGCCACAAGCTCCCTTCCCCCCCGGGCTGGGTGCACTTCGCCCCTTTTTCCCGGGGTTCACAGAAGAGAGAGGAAGCCAAGGGAATGTGACAGGCGGGTGGGCGGAGGTGGCGGACGAGCAAGAGGGAGAAAGCGGGGGCTGCTCTTGGGGGCCCATTGGAAACGCGATAGGACGCTGTTGGGAGTGGGGAACATGGGATTAGAGCTTGTCTCCCGAGTGCCTAGCGCTTCCCGCGCTCCGGCTCTCGCAGGGCACTTTGCCGGGTTGGACACCAGCCGCGTGGGCAAATGCAGCTCGGCCCTTGTGCGCTGCCCGGGGCGCTGGGAGCTCTGCTTCGGGAAAGGGGTGCAAAAGGAGGGTTTCCGTCTGCTGACTTTGGAAAGCGCCATGGGATCTCTCAAGCCTCCAGCCAGCCAGCAGCTCCCGGAGGCAGGCAGGGAACCCTCTCCTGGGAGAGATGCACCTTGCCTGGGGACGGGAGGGAGGTGGCCAGGCTGACTTGGGACTCAGACGTATGTGGACTGTTCTGCCAAGCATCCTCTGGGAATTCCTCCCAGGGCTGCCTCTCTCTGTAGGCTCCTTAGGCTCAGACCTAGGGGAGAATGACTCTCCCTGGGAGTGGGGGCCAGACTTCAGAGCAGAATATTCACCAAATACAGCTCAAACCCTTGTGCTGGTTGAATGCAGGATCTGCGGCTCTACCTCTAGGGGGCGCTGCTTTGGGCTGCAGGGTTCTCGGGCTCCTCAGCTGTTCGCATTGCATGGCCCAGGGACAGTGCTGCTAGCCAGGCTCTGGTCCGTCCAGCTGGACATATCTGGCATTCCTTCACGCCCTTTCGCCCCGGTGAAGGGGTGTGCCGTCCAGGGAATCCAGGCAGTGACTGCCTGTCTGCTGGGCATAGGGCAGGAGCCCTTCTGTTCAGCCTGGTGCTGGGACCGAACCAGAACCCTGCATCCAAACACTAGAGTCCATCTCAGACAGAGCCAGCCCCGGAGAGGAGCATGCCCAAGCGTGCCGTAGGAGGCAGGATAACAGATGGGCCGATGCTGCGCGCGGAGAGGAGTCACCCTGCTGCTGGCGGTCCGCGCTCCAGGGCGCCCTGCAGGAAGGCGGTTTGCTTTCTCCGAGCGGGCAATTAAGCAAAGCGCCCGCAGAGCTCCAGTGGCTGCTTGGCTCCCAGCGCGCAAGGCTAATGGGTGGGCGCTCTGACGGCAGCCCGGGCATCAGGCGACTCCACGGCTCTCTTGTGACCTCGCCCCGCGGGCCGGCTCCTGGAGTCACGTGCTGGCCAGTGGAGCTGACTCCTGTGTCCATGTGACCCTGGGCTGGGTCCGGGGGGAGGCGGGGAGAGCTGCCTCGCTTGCGTTAAATTCTCTGCCCTTTGAGGGACAAGGGGTTCCCCTTCAGTCCTCCTCTACCGGCCCTCTTGTCCTTAGGGCAGAGGAGGGCTTGGGCGCTGCTCCCTCTGGAGCCGCTGGGCGCTGCTGCTTCTGGGGTGGCTGGATAGTCTGAGGAGGGGGCATCTCCTGAGCACCAGGAGTTACTGCCCCAGAGTCCCCAGGTCTGCAGCAGGCAGGAAAGGCCTCAGTACCGAGTGGAAGGAGCTGTCAGAGCATCACTTTGCAGCCCCAAAGCCGCCCCGCCCTGCCATGCCGCTGGGAGCAGCGAGCCGGCGAATGCTTTGCATTCCTTCCCGGCCCCTCTTTCAGTAGCCTGCTGTGGGCCACCTGCCTCCAGCCAGTTGGGCAGCCTCCTCCCGGGACCCTCAGGAATGCTTCTGCTGCCGAAGTCCTGGCTGGGGATTGAGTTGGCTGGGAACTCAGTAACCTGATCCTGCGAACTGGGGGTGGGGGGGAGACAAGGGTGGGGGGCTATGGACGTGACAGCAGCAGCAGGTGTGTTGTCCCCGCACTGTCCGGCCTTTCTTGTACTCTCTCTGGGTCGGAACAGCTGGCTCCGAGCACATGGAATTAGCCGCCGGAGGGTACCCAGGAGCTGGGAGCAAACCTCTCAGCTGCAGCCCACCTGCCATTGCCCTGCGGTCTCTGGCCCGTGGTGACGGCTGAGGCCAGGAGAACCAGCACCCAGCTGGGTGGGCCCAGCAGGGCCCCAAGGGGGCTGCCGGCCGCCTCGTCTTTGATACAGAGGAGACTCTAGGGTCTCCATTGGGGGCCACTCTGAGCGAGAGAGAGAATTGCATGGTGGGACCGGCCGTCTCCTCAGAACAAGGGCAGCTGCAGCCTGCATTATTTTGTTTGTCGGCCAGGTGCCACCTCCTGGCAAGCAGCCGACGCAGCCCACAGCCGGGCAAAGCCTGAGGAGCCCTTGGCAAACACCTTCTTGGTGCTGGCAGCTGGCAAGGGCCCAGGGTGTGTGACATCTTCACGGCACTCTGAAAACGCAGGGCCTGGATTCCCCTGGACTTGGGAACGCCGGCTCCCAGTTCTTCCCCAGCTCTGCAGGGGCCTGCTGGCTCTGAAGCAAAAACTGCCCAGGCTAAATAGAACCCCTCGTCCCATGCGGCCCCCTCGCCCCGTTGGGACCCTGGCATCATCCCCACGGCAACCAGGAGCGATGTCCCAAACGGGATTTGACGTCAAGCGCAGTAACAAGCAGCCAGATCAGACCGTAATTGTGTAGAGCAGAGATCTTGTATCTGTCGGTTTTTCTCCCCATCCAAGCAGCCTCGGTGCGGGACACGTATAGAAACACAATGGATTGGGGCTTGCTAGAATGCTTCAGAATGTCGACCCGGCGACCCCGAATCCCCCCACACTGCCCCGCAGGCCTGGCCCGAGAGCCTGCGCACCGCGCCAAGCCCTGGCTGGCCAAGGTGGCGAGGAGGCCCCAGCAAAGCTGGAGAGAGGAAGGGGTCGGACAGAGTGGGGAGCTCCCAGTGGGGGTTAGCGCTCAGTGCCCCAGAGCAGGACGAGCTCGTCAGTTGCCTGGGAAGTGCTGTCAATGGAGGAGGAGCTGGGGGAGCCATTCCCGCCCCCTGGAGCCCCAGGGAATCATCCCCCCGCCCCCCCCATTGCTCGGCTGCTCCATGGCTTTTATTCTCCAGGTCACAAAAACATCAGGTCAGACCTGAAAGAGTTAAACAGGAGCATTCCTCCAGTGAGATGAGCCTGTCTGCTTCTGGAGCTGCAAGCACTAGTCCCTGTAACCCTCCCTGCTCTCATTGATACAGAGGGGGAAACTGAGGCAGAGAGGAGCAGCAACTTGCCCAAAGTCACCCCGCAAGTCAGTGCCAGAGTTGGGACTGGGACCCAGGCGTCCTGACGCCTGAACCAGGACTTCAGTAGCTGGACCAAGTGTCCTCTTCCGCTCAATGCTGCCTGCAGGAGCGCGGGAGACTGATGGGGTTTAGTCTGAGTTGCTCGGGCGCTGTGTGTGTGTGTGCACGCGTGTGTGTGCGCCTTGTTCAGTTCTGTCTCATAAATCATTCCCAGCCCTAATGTGAAAATGCCGCGTTCCTCGGAGCCGGGGAAGGGAAGGAAACCTTGACGGTTTCGACCATTAGTGGCAGGAAGTCATTGATCTAATTTTAGCTGCGATCGCTAATTGCCTTTTACGGCGCTCAGTGAGGTGACTACCTGAGAGCCCTCCCTCCTCTAACCTTGAGCGCTTGTCCTGACTCACGTGTGGCCAGACGTCCCCATGCCACATGCGGCGCCGGGTTTTTGGTCCAGAAAAGTTGGCCGGTTCCCCTCTGCGCCCCGGGCGCTCGGATGGAGAAATGGCTTTGCTAGCGGCTGTGGCAAATGGGCTGTTCCCAGCTGCGGGGGCAGCTCTGCGGTGGCTCCTGGAAGAGCTTTACGCCAGAATGTTTGGGATGCATGAAGCATCTGGAGGCAAAGCGGCTCACTGGGCCCCCTTCCAGCTCGCCGCTGCATCTCGAGTGCCGTTGTCTGAAACCGGGGCACAGCAATGCCCAGGCAATGCGGCGGGATGTGCTGGAGTCTGCTGCATGTGTTACTGCAGCGAGCTGCCTGATGCGGGACCTTCTCTTCCCTCGCCACTCACTGCACCGCGGTATCCGGGCTCCGTACGCAAGCAGTACTTCTGGATCCGAGTCTGCCTGGCATGGGAAGGATCCGTGGGACTAGACCAGGGGTCTGCGGAGCTTGGGGTAGTTGATGGTCCCAGGAGGCCCCACTGAGACGCATCCAAAGAGCACTGTGGTGATTAGGTGTTTCAGGAAGTACCATCCAAAGAGCCCAGGGCCGCAGCACCCGTGACCTTCTGGTTGGCCCATCAGGGTCACTGTTGAACCCTGGGGGCTGCCCAGGAATTGTCTGGGCGATCCTGCAGACCGCGGGCCTGCTGCGACGCCAGACCTCAGCCGCTTTCTGCTCTCCAGTCTCTGACCCCAGCCGGACTCTGCCCTTTGATCCTGGCTCTTTGACTCCTGCCTCAGGCTATTCTTGACTTGTGGATGCCAGCCCAGCTGTGACCACTAGCCCAGACTGCCTGCGCGGGATCCCTGACCGGAGAAGTTGGAGCTCGGTGCACATAACAGGTCTAATCGAGCATCGCGCCCAGCCGCAAGCAGCATCTCCCTGCTCTTACTCCAGGTTATCGGCCAGAATTGCTGCCCCCTTCTCCCGCTGCCAGGTTTGAACCTTCCATCCGGCGTGAGCTGCACCCGTTGGCTGGGCCAGGCGCGGTGTTTGGACTGCACAGCCCGCCTGGGCAAACGCTACCCCGTGTCCAATGCCAGCGCTCCAAAGCTGGGCATTTCCTTTGCATGCCATTACCCCGAATGCCCTTCCAGCGCACGGCCCTTGTGCAGTGGGGCTGGAGCCTGCGAGCTGGGGACAGAAGCTGGCGTGTGTCTGCAGCGAGTTCGTCCAGATGCCACCTGTTGCCCTATAGGTGGATGTTCTTTGGCCCCTCCCTAAGCAGGGACGGGGCCAGCTCTGTTATTGTGGGGCATGGGGGAACAAAACCCCTCCACGGACATTCCAGAGCTTTCCTAGGCTAGTTCTGTCTGTCCGGGGGCAGCAACACACGCGGCTGGCAATGGGCATTTGGTTCTGCTGCCTTGGCAGATAGGAGCTGGGCCTTGTGCCAGGTGTGTGGCACCTGTGCCCGGCGCACGAGGAGGAGAACCAGGTTAGATGTTGGTGAGCCAACAGGGCTGCACATCAGCTGGGTCCCAGCGTCTCCTGCCAGCCAGGAGAGGGGCGAGGGCAGAGCGTCCAGCAGCATTAGTTTATTCATGACTCAGAACAAGTTGCTGGAGTGGAGCGCTATTTTTAGAGCCCTTAACTGATGGCTTTTTTGTGGGGGTTTGCGTAGGTTTCCTGTCTAACGAGCAGGCATTCCATGGGACGAGGAACTCTGCTAGGCAAAGGAGGAGGAAAATGGGGGGGGGAGAGGGCAGAAGGGCTTGAGAAAAGCAACATCCACGTGATGCATCTATGAAATGTAGCTGGTGCTAACTGAAGGAGACTCTTGCTCTCTCTGGCTGTGTTTTGGTGACAGGCCCAAATTGCCACCCCCCCCCCACCCACGCTGCTTTAGATTTGCAAACACCCCGCCGCTGCTCCTGATTTTGTCAGGGGCAGCTTGAAGAGAGAGGCCCCAAAATGAGAGAAGCTGGGCTCGATCTCTGGTCTGGGTCATCGGTGTGACCATTTGGGCCACCCACCTTCCACGTGGCTTCCTGACCCCCAGAACTCAACAGCTGGGGCCATGCCGGTGACTGACCCTCGCCCTACCCGCCTGCCATTCCGAACACTAGGTTCTGTTCCCATGTCCCCCCGAAGAAGCCTCCTCCAACTGGGACATTAACCTCTCGTGAACCCCGGCGTCCTACCGCTCCTCTCCAGGCGGTTCCAGCGTGGAAGCTGCAGGCGCTGGTGTTTCTGACCTACGGGTCATGCTGCTGGCTGAGAATCTCTAGTCTGTGGCCCTCCCAGGTGCCCCCCACGATGCCCTGGCTTTATCCTGACTAGTATGTAAAGGCTGCATCCTGCTAGCTACCTCCATGTAACGCCTCCTAAAACACAAGTCCGGACAAGGCGAGTTGTGCTCTGGCTTAGTGGAGTTGAGGCCTAGGGCACTGTTTGAGTGAGCCATGTACATAGACCCCCCTGCAGGGTCTTCATTCCCCAGCGGAGAGACTTTAGGAGGGCCTGGTAATCAGGGGCACGTGGGTGCGAATCCCGCGCTGACACTCCTGCCACGACCGTGTCCTCGTCTCTTAACCCCTCTGTCCTGCTCCCTGAGCACCGTACTGGGGATAATGGCTACCTGGCAGGGAGGATTAATGAGGTGTCTGGGAAGAGTTCGCCGCGCTGCACGACTGAGTGTTCTGTTCATGCTTGTCCTTGACCGCGCCCCCCCCCCCCATTTCAGGCCCGGCTTTCCTTTTTTCGCCAAGGCGGGGGCTTCTGAAGCAGAATGGTGCGTCGGAGTTTAAACCTGCAGCCGAGCCTTTGGCTCCAGCCCACATTTTCTCCATTCGCTGCCGATTCCATTCCCCCAGCACTACCATCGCTGGGGAGGGGGGCCGGGCTGCCGGCTCTAGGGGCAGACTGGCTGGGTTTAACCACCACAGAGCAGGTCCAGCAGGAGCAGATCCCCTATGCTTCCTCTCCCCCCCCCGCCCCGTTGGAGGGTGGAGAGGGGTCACCAGTCCTTGACCTCTCCACTAACCAGCAAGGGGATGCACGAGTGGCAGCTCTAGATTCCTGTCTGCCGGGAGCTGGGCTGGGGGTCTCAAGGATCTGGTTCAGGCTCCTGGAGCCGTTCCCCGCGATCTATCCAGGGCTAGTCAGACCCCCTCCTCCTCCTCTTCCTTTTCATAGACTTTAAGGTCAGAAGGGACCATTATGATCATCTAGTCTGACCTGCACAACGCAGGCCACAGAATCTCACCCATCCACTCCTGTAACAAACCCAGGTCTGAGCCAGTGAAGTCCTCAAATCATGGTTTAAAGACTTCAAGGTGCAGAGAATCTTCCAGCAAGTGACCCGTGCCCCACGCTGCAGAGGAAAGCGAAACCCCCCAGGGCCTCTGCCAATCTGCCTTGGAGGAAAATTCCTTCCCGACCCCAAATATGGCGATCAGCTAAACCCTGAGCATGTGGGCAAGACTCACCAGCCAGACACCCAGGAAAGAATTCTCTGTAGTAACTCAGATCCCACCCCATCTAACATCCCAGCACAGGTCATTGGGCATATTTACCGCTAGTAGTTAAAGATCAATTAATTGCCAAAATTATCCCATTATACCATCCCCTCCATAAATGTATCAAGCTTAGTCTTGAAGCCAGATATATCTTTTGCCCCCACTACTCCCCTTGGAAGGCTGTTCCAGAACTTCACTCCTCTGATGGTTAGAAACCTTCGTCTAATTTCCAGTCTAAACTTCCTGATGGCCAGTTTATATCCATTTGTTCTTGTCCACATTGGTACTGAGCTTAAATAATTCCTCTCCCTCCCTGGTATTTATCCCTCTGATATATTTATAGAGAGCAATCAGATCTCCCCTCAGCCTTCCCATCCCTGTGGGGCACGATTGGGATTCTTGTGTCCGATTCCCTCTTGTGCGAGGTGGGAGCAGCCTGGCCAATGACTGCGATGCTGACCGGGGTTGGACGGGGGTGAATAAGCCCGGCTGTGTACAGGAGCCCCATCCATCACGGGGCCTGCTGCGCCCGTGTGACTCCGCTTAGTGCTGCTAGGAGCCAGGCTGGAGCCCTGGGTCAGGAGCCCGCGGTCGCAGGGAGGACGGGGCTGAGGTACTTCGAGACTTTGTGTGATGCAAGAGGCGGGGCAGCCGGGTTCCGAATGAGCAGTTACAAACAGCGCAGGGAGCCCCAGCTTTGCCCAGCCCGGCAGCGGGTCGGGGGCACCCGACGGGCAGAGAGCGGAGCAGAGTTGAGCGCTCCGCCAGCTTTAAGGTGGATGTGTAGCCCACGGAGTAGCAGCCAGTGCTCTTGTTCCAAGGAGCTAAGGGGCTTAGGACCTTCTGCTCATGGAAACTCACTTCGTCCCAGGGCTGTTGCATGGATTGCTGTAGGCGTAACCCCCGGGGCCTCGCCGAGGTCTGCCTTCCCAGCCGGAATTAGCAACGCAGGGTGGGCAGGAATGCCATTCCAGGGGGATTTAAGACAGGCCCGTTCCCTGCTGGTGCTATTGACTGACACAGTGGGGGGGAGTGGTCGGGGGTGGACACAATAGCTCCGGTTTCAGAAACCCGCATCCTGAATGTCTGAAAACAGCTGACAGTCATGAAGGGGGATAAAGTGGGATTAGCCCATCCTTTCTACAGGGAGACTAGTGTGCAGACAATCACAATGCACCCGCTGTCCCGCCAGCTTCACGCTTAACTTCTCAACCCCCCAGTCAGATGTGGGAGGGGCGGGGGCAATTGGCCGATGCACTGCTATGAGCTTGGGATGCTCCTGCTGGCCATAGGGGCCCCTGCATTTCTTCCCTTCGCCAGCTTGTTACAATCAGATTTTCCTCTGCGAACAGACAACCCCACCCATCTACTCAGGAATTTCTCTAGTGTCTGGACAGCCTCTTTCCAGCCTGGGCCACCCCGCAGCAGCCACTGCCCCTCTCTAGAGTAGGGATCGAGGGCTGGTGCATTGCCATGTAGGGAGATGGCCGTGTGCGGCCGGGGCCGGGCATGCTGTGGGGATTGCAAGCTGGGTTACTCTGGGGGAGTGAGGGAGCAGCCTCTGGTGTTTCTGGGAGTGGTTCCTTCTGTTCCGTGCGGATCCTTAATCCGCCCTCATCAGCGTGGCCCCTGAGCACCTTCCAGTGGAGTGAACTAAGGGACGTGACTGCCTCTCCAGCTGACGGGCAGGGGCATTTCTCCAGGCCCTGGCCCAGAGTGGGAGGATGGCAGTAATGCGTGGGGGCACTCCTCTGGGAAGGGCTTGCTAAAGTTATTCCGAAGAAGCATTTCTCTTGTAAATGGCTGATCCTAGATTCAGGGGAGCCCAGCTCTGAACCCCACATCCAGACTGCCTAGAACTTCGGGGGCAGTTGGCAAACTTGACCCTGGGTCTCCTCCGAATTTAGTAGCTTGCATGGGAGGGCCGGGCGGCTGCTGATCGCACATAGATCCCCTCTTGCACCACACACACACAAGGTACTTAGCCCGACCCTGTAACCTGGACCAGGTCAGCTACAGCACTCTTCCTGCTTGGGTTGGGAGCCCAGGAAAGGCGCAGGAGAGGCAGGCTCTGCCTTCTCCTCCAGCTTGCAAAGGGCCTGGGGTTTGCTGCTCAGGGCTCTGTTACTTTAGCAACGCTGCATGGTGAGGAGTAAACTTCAAGAGGGGACCTGTAGCGCCTATTGATTTTGTAAATTGCAGAAGAACAGAGACACTGAGGGAGGGAGGGGGCTGCAGCAGGAGGGATTGTCGCACTTAGTTAATTTACAGCTGCAATGCTGTTGAGATGGGGGGGTGGTGGTGAAATGAATTGATGTTTATTTTGATAATGAGTTCTCAGTGCATTCGCAAACTAATAAAATCAACTCATTAGGCAGCATGTTTAATTCAAAACTCTGCTGTTGGGAGATGTCCCCCCTCCCGGAGGCTGATGGGTAATATTAGCACCCTGCCTGCGTGTGTATGGATTGTGTAGCCAGGTGTGTGCCTAGACAGTGAGGGTAGTGTAAAGGGGAGAGGTCAGACTTGAGCCCTTTTTAAACGTTGCTTGTTGATCATGAAGAAAGCAGGGCTGACCGCTTTAAAGGAAGAATGAAATCCAGGAGCTAGAAGACGAAGCGAAATCATTGCGGCCTAGAACAAAGACACAATATTTTAAGGGAGGGGGATTAACCACTGGAAGCAATCACCAAAGGGAGTGGTGGATTTCTATCTAGATTAGGTGTCTCTGTCTATGAGACGTGCTCTAGTTCACCCACAGGATATGGGCTTGATGCAGAAATCTCTGGGCTAAATCCTCGGGCCAGGAGGTCAGACTAAATGCTCACCGCAAGCCCGGCTGGCCTTAAAAATCTATAATTTGGTATAATGTAATGCAATCATTCTGCTCAATTTTTATATTACCTGGGTAACCTGTTGGAGTCTGATTGGCAGCAGTGATGGCATGACAAGAACCAGGAGAGGGACACTGAGCAATTCAGTGTGGAAAGGATTTTTAGCCAGACTATAGAATTGTGGTTGTGTTGTTTTAAAACAACTAGAACTGCAACGACTGACTAACCTTCTGGAGCAAGGAAGTCATTGTTAAAGACCCCCTGTTCTCTCCCTAAGCCCGTTAATTCAGAGCCATTCCCTGGGTGGGGCTGGCAGAGAACTGGATTGCCTTGTAGGTCGCAAAGCATTCAAAAGCTTCCAACATAGTTTTGTGCTGGGTTTTTTCCCCACACAGGAGCATGTGTGAGTAGGAAACCGGGCCCTGTGAGCATGTAGGGAGCCTGCAAAGCATTTGCAATTCCTTTGGGCTACAAAGTGGGGTGCTTGGGCCCCACATGACGAGCTGGGGTTGGTGTGTTTTCTGTGCCGAAATGCCGTTTTGTTGCGATTTGGTGGCAGAACAGAAATGCTTCATGGCTGCAGAACGCTGCTGCGGAACGCTGCTGCTTCTATGTGCGATCTCACGGGGGGGACAGCGAGCATCCGTTCGGCTCAGCTCCAACGCCGGTCCACGTGAGCCGTGGCACACTGCTCTGGGGGGATGCAGTGTCGGCATTTAATAACACTGACGCTTTCCATCCACCTCAACGCACTTCATAGCGCTGGCTCAGGGGAAGCAAGACTCCTCCCTCCTCCATCTCCTCATGCCCGTTATCCCATCCTGTGGATAAGTGACTTGCCAAAGGTCACCCAGCAGGCCAATGGCAGAGACCGGGAAGTAGCTCAGGTCTCCTGACTCCCATCCCAGTGCACAGTGTCTCCTCCTAATAGAGCCAGAGGTGTGTGCCCCACTGCCCCCCTTGTGGTGTGACCCCTAGAGGCAGGAGACCAGCCCAGAACCCCAGGCGGCTCCATGTGTGTGCGTAATGGGGCACCAACCATCTGCAAGGGCTCATGCTCTCTGCACGGAGCGTGTTCCCAGCAAAGCTTATCGCAGGCGACGTGACCTTTCTTCCGCTGAGGCTGTTAGAGCCCCAGCGCTGGGCACTGCCGGGAGGATCCCCCGTTACCTCGAACGAGCGTCAGATGGACAGGCGGGAGCTGCGCTCTCTCCCCCCTCCCCCACCCTCCCGGGGCATTTATTTTTAACACGGGCCAGAGAAATAAACGTGAGCGGTTTGACTGCAGCCAGGGCGCTGCTCCTCTTGCACAGGGAGAGGCAGACACGGACTCGGCTGGTGTGACATTCCCCCGCCTGCCCGTTCAGTTTCAGCCATGTCTCCATCCCCCATTGCTCCTTGCACATCCACAGAGGGGGAGGCCTCAGTCTCTCCTTCCAGACCCTTGGCTCCTCCCAGCTCCCGGGCTGTGGGGTGATACGCCGGCTCGCAGGCTCCCTGAATGTAATTTGGGAGGGGGCCTCAGGGGCTGGGGTTACACAGCCGCCTCGAGCGCTCTCCTCTGCTTCCCTTGCCTCTCCCCTCCCCTAGCACTGCAAGAGGCACCCCTGGGTGGCCCAAGCTGTTGTGCGTTGGCCTCTCTGAAGCGTCGGGCGCCTGTGCCCCTCCCTCAGGGAGCCATCTGGGTCACCGGTTCCCAAAGCGCCGTCAGCTCTGGGTTGTGCCACTCTCACCTGTTGTCCATGCCCCTGAACTGGAGGCTTCTGGAGTCTCTCCGACAGCTTCCTCTCCCCAGGGGATCCATCAGTGCTGTCCCATGGCCTGCGGGTGGTCAGATTGGATGATCACAGAGGTCTTTATAATCCATGGAAAGGGCACCAAGAGATCCCTGCGCCCAACCAGGCAAGAGCGGCGTGTGCCCCCAGCCAAGGGCGCCTGGCAGGGCACAGCTTGTGCCATGGCCCTGCTGCGGAGCCCGCGTGGGTCGGGTCTGAGGCGTCGCCCGAGCCAGCGCCACGTGTCCCCGTGAACCGGAGCACAGACCCGGCGGGCCGGAGCCAGCCTGGTGTGAGGCTAGATCAGCGGCTCTGAACCTTTCCAGACTCCCGTCCCCCCCGTCAGCAGGCTGATTTGTCCTGCAGACCCCCAAGTTTCACCTCACTTCAAAACGACTTGCTTACAAAATCAGACACGCAACCACAAAAGTGCGTCAGCCACTGTTGCTGACTTTCTTTTTACTGTAGAATTCTAAAATAAACCCATTGGAATATAAACACTGAACGGACATTTCAGTGGACAGTAGGTAGAGCAGTGTAAGCCAGTCAGTGTGTGAAATTTTCGTTTGCACTGACTTCGCTAGTCCTTTTTCTGTAGCCTGTTGTAAAACTAGGCAAATATCTAGAGGAGTTGATGTCCCCCCGGACCACCTCTGAGTGCCCCCGGGGATACGTGCGCCCTGGCTCTAGCTGGACGGGGACTGTCACGTCAGGATTGTGCTACCCCCATTGTCCTATGCAAGGCCGCTCTTCACCCTCCTGGCCGTCAGGGCAGAGTTCATCCCGCTGGGGCTGAGTGACTCGCGCGCCTGACCCCGACCCCTCTCCACGCCGGTGCAGCTCCGCGGGCGCAGTGCCAGGAGCAGAGCTGGAGGAGCCGGCCGGGGAAAGGTTGGTGCCCTGGGCACAGCCGTGCCCTCTCTGTTGCTGGGGCAGGAGGGCGCGTATCTTGGCAAAGGCCGAGGGCCCAAGTTTCCTGGTTCTTGGCTGCAAAAGGGGGCCGGGAGAGGAGCTGGGGAGGAGGCCGCCGAGCTGCGCTGCCGTTCAGAGGAGCGGGCAGAGGCGTGAGGGCACCATAGGTCGCACTTTCACAGGCAGAGATGGTGCCCCCCGCCCCACCACCACCACTGAAGAACTCGTGGGTCTCTCATGGCTCCAGCTCGGATTCCTAGAGTCCAAGGCTGGAAGCGACCCTTGTGATCCCAGTCTGACCTCCTGTAAACACAGGCCAGCGACCTGCCCCCAGCCATTCCTACCCCAGTGCCCCCCGCCCTTGCCCTGGGGAAATTAGCTGGTCCCGTTGCCTTCCCCCCGCTCTGGCAGAGCCTTAACTACACTGAGTCACCGCTCTGAGTCACAGAGCCAGCGACTGACCCAGATATGGAGAAGCCGGGTAATCGCGGAGTCTGAAGGATTTGGCAGCCTCTGAAGAAGTTTGAAGGCATTTCGGGCCGATAGCCGGAGCCGCCAAGTGATTGAGAACAAGGGGGGGGGGCTGCTGGCCCCTGCCCGGGCTGCGTCTTGGCTCCTGGCTGCGCGCCTGGGTACACAGAGGGGAAGTGAATGTTAATCCAGTCTGGGCTTAAATCACAGTGAGGAATCTGGTGCTCCCCCCTCGATACACCAGCGCCTCTGGGGGGCACCCCGGCCCCCTGTGAATCCCTGCAGACTTGGACCCAGCCCAGGCAGGGTCTCAGTGCGTGGTGACAGGGCTGCGAAAATGGGACTCCCCCTCTGCCCTCCTTGGCCCCCCAGGGCAGCGGGTTTTGCGTGAGGTAGCGGAGTCCAAGGCTGGCAGCGTGGAGCAGGGTTTAGGGGCTGCCTATGCCTTGCACTGGAAGCTGCCTTCCTAACTTCCTCTGAGCCCTGCATCTCTTTGCCCCCTCACTGCCCTCCTTCCCCCACCCCGGCCCCTCTCTCTGCTGCCACCGCGGTGCCCATCTATCAGACTGTGGCGAAGGTGAGGTGGCAGGAGGTCAGGGCACTATTTTTAACCCAGGTGCATCCGCGAACCCGAGCTGTGAATTCACAGCTCCTTCCCCTCCAGCCGGGGAGGGGAACAGCTCTGGCGCTGGGGCTAGACTCACCAGCTGAGCCCTGCCTGGGAGATCGGGGTCAGCGTCCTGGCCTCTGGCCTTGTGCATCTGAGCCTGTTCATTTGCAGCCCTAATCTGGGGGCCGGGGAGCCGTGGTGCTAACCTGGGAGCACAGATTCAGCGGCTGCTGCCTGCAGACCCAGCCGAGCTGCGTCCTGGCGTACCCAGAGGCAGCCGATAGACTGGGTAACCGAGCAGGGTGGCCATGGCACCCGTCATCTCCGGTGCCCATGCCGCACGCTTTCTGCAAACACATCATTTGTCCTTCAGCGGCGGAGCTGCCTGCAGGGGATGGAGGGGGGCTCAGAGCCCCTAGCTTAGCTTGCGAAGGAAAAACCTTGGGTTTGGCAGTGCATACGGGGTTGTCTCAACAGCCCCTGAGCTCTGGCAGAGTCCTTACCTGCTCCCCATTGCGGCACTATCTGAGCACCTCACAGTGTAATGGAGCTATCCTCACACACGCCCCCGGGCACCAGGGAAACCGAGGCACGGAGCGACTAAGAGCTGTCTCCATGGGGACGCGACCTGGGTGAAATGAAACTCCAGCAAAGTCAGGCCGGCTCCCACTGACAGTGGCCGCACGGGGGTTAGCGCACTTCAGCTTCGCACCTTTGGCCAACTCCAGCGAGTGCGCATGTAGCCACACCGCGAGTGACCCGGTCGCACGGGCGTCTGGCAGGGCAGGGAGGCGAGCCCAGGCTCTGAGCACTGGGCCGTTCTGTCTCTGCGTAGGGCCGTACACACAATGCTTTACGCCCTGTTACTGACTGGGGGGCTGGCAGTGACTCCGTCTCCCACCCTCTCCCTCCCCTGCCCCACACTTCTCCAAGGAGCGGCCATTTTCCATCTCTCCTCCCTTTGCCAGACCTGCAGTGTGACGCGAAGCAGCACTAAGAAACGTGCGTGCCAGGTTCGTGGGAAGGTCGGCGGGGCCGGGAAGGGCTTGGCGACCGTGAGACCCCGTCAGTGTTAAAACAGCCCCTGTCCCATCCCAGCCCCCCTCTCGTCGCTCCCTGGAGCGCAGCGTCCGTATCTGTCGTGTCCGCCTAGCTGGTGTCAGGGCTGATTGATCGGGTGGGACGGCTGGCCAGCCGACAGAGCGGGCAGCCGTTCTCAGCCCCGTGCGCTGATGCAGGCTGACAAGTGAATTTGCCGAAAATGTCGACTGTAATATCAGTGGCACTTGGAGGGGGCTAGTCGGGGAGGGGAGCGGGGGAGCTCTGTGGGAGGCCGGGAGTAACTGCATGAGCAGATGAAGATTCAGTGTTGGCTGGGGTCTGCTTCAGGTGCAGACCTCCCCTCCCCGCCCCCCAGTGCTGCACCCGCTCGCACATCCCACGCTGGCTCCAGGATTCTCCAAACAAGAGGCAGGGGAGCGGGTCCCCCTTTTCATGGTGAAAGGGATGGGAACGGGCTTCCGATGGGGGCCCAGCCACCTGGCTGTTCCCAGGCCAGCGACCCTTCTGCCCTTGCCGCTGGTGCCTTTCCACCACGCTGCCCTCTGCTCACGTCCATGGCCGCCTGACCTGCCGACGGCCTTGCAGCGATGAACCAAAGTGCTCTGGGCTGGGGTTGTGGGGGGCTGTGAGGGGCCGGACCCCAGCACTTTCCAACCCCCCAGTGGCATTGCACACGGAGCAACTGATCCTCTCTGCTATTGCCCTGAACAATGGGAGCGTTATGGAGGATAGACAGGGCCAGACAGACAGACTCTCTATTCCTGCAACCGTTGGGGGTCTGTGTAGCCGGGATTCATCAGCGGCCCTGTCTCTCTCTCGCCTGCGGCCGCGTTCACCCTCCCGCTCTGCCATCCCAGGAGCGCTTGGCACCCCCGGCTGCAGCGTGTTTTTAAAGCTCCCGCTGGGCATGTGTCATGCTGCGCCCCCGGCTCGGTGCGAGCAGGAACGTCCTGTGGGAGGAGGGCAGCACTGGCTCCCGGCTCCCCTGGCAGTTGGGGCTGAACAAAGGTGCCAATGTGCATGCGTGTGCGTTCCTTCTGGGGGAAAATATTGGTTTTTCCAGGGCTGGGTGGGGCTGGCGTTTCTGAGACAGAAACGCGTATTTTCCCCAGCTTGTGTCAACAGGCCGCCTGGCTGAAAGCGACTCTGTTTCCCAGCCGGGACCGAGCCTCCTCTCCCAGCTACGAAGCGGTTGCAGGCTGGGCCAGACTCGGCTCTCCACGCTCGGCCCCCTTCCTGCGTCCCACCCCGGGGGCAAAAACACAGCCGGCTGCCCCACCTTGGGATAAACACGGGTCCCCTGAAGGGCCCAGCCCAGGCCCCTGCCAGCCCAGGGCGGGCTGGGAGCCTCGAGGGCTGCTCTTGTGGTTCAGCCTGCCCGTTGCCCCACATGTCGGGGCTGGGGGCTCTGCCTCCCACGAACTGATCGGCGCCGAGCGTGCTGCTTCCCAGCCCCGGCCAGCCGAGTTTGACAGCTGAGGGAGCACCGACTCCCGGGAGCGAGGGTCGTTGGGGGCCTGCTGGCCATAGTTCCCAGTCCCTGCGCCGTGGGCCTAGCCCCAGAGGGCGCCACTCCCTGTGCTGCCCCAGAGCTGCTGTGTTGGAAGAGGGCAGCTCCGGGGAGTTCGATCCCTGGGTTTGGCAGCCTCTGTCGCCGCTTGCAGCTGTAGGGTGCAGGGCAGGGGGGTCAGAGAGAGGCCCCGGAAGGGGAGGATGGCTTTGAGTTCCTGGGCGCCATGTGGCATGGCTGCCTCCATGCAGCGGAGCAAAGCGAACCGGAGCTGGCTGGAGCGCGGCAGGGGGATGAGCCCGGCCTCCGCCCGCCCTCCCCGTAGAGCCGAGATGCGCGCAGCCCCCAGCCCTGCTGCCTCAGACGCCAGATCTGGGCGAGGCTGGGCGAGGTGAACCCGAGCGCCAGGCTGGGACGTTGGATCCCGAGTTCTAATGCTGCCTCCGATCTGACTCCCTGCTGTCCCGGAGCATGTCCCTCCCCCGCCCCGTCTGTTCTCCATTCACTGTCACAGCTGAGCTCCGAGACCCTCCTGCGGAGGGGGCAGCAGAGGGGCTGTGCACTTTCTCTAGGCTGAGCCCACAATGCATGGAGCAGGAGTCTTGCAACGCTGAGGCCTTGTGCCATGCACATGCCCATTGCCTCTCCAAGGATTTAGGGCATAGCCGGATAGCCACAGGGCTGGCAGGGACAAGCCTACGGAGACGGGCGGCGTGGCGTGGCTTGCAGGTGCAGCCTGTGGTTTAGTGCCCGGAGCCACTGCTGCCGGGGAAGATGGAGCTGTTTGCTTCTGGGATCAGCCTCTCCTGTGCAAAGGCCGTGAACGCTAGAGCCTCCTGGCCCTCCAGCCCATATTCCCCGAGGCTGCTGGAAGTGCGAGGCTCCGGCTCTTTCCGCGGCTTGAGCCCGGTTCTGTTGGATGTGGATCTGCCCTGGTGGGGCTCCCAGCCTCTGTGCCCGTGTCCCCTCCCGTCTTCTGGGCCACGCTGGCACTGGCTCGCTGCCCCCTCGCAGAGGATCTTGTTATGAAGGCAGTCTGCTTTTAATTAACAAATTAAAATCCTCGTTAACAATCCAGCCCCAGGGCTGTTGGAGGGCAGGAGAAGCCAGCGCATTTGTTATGGAAACAGCAGTTAATTAAATAAATAAATAAATAATCAATCCAGGCCCAGCGCCAGATGCACCAGGGGAAGGGGAAAGGACCGTACGGCCCAGCTTGGGAACGGCCAAGGCTGGGCTAGTGGGCAAAGGGGTTGTTGCCGGCCTGGCCCTCGTCACTCTAATCCTTCCCCCGGGGAAGCTCTGGCCCCTGGGTGTGGATGGTAGGGGTCAGATCCTGCCCCGGTGTAAATGTGCCAACTTCCGTGGATTTACACTGGCATAACCGCTGGGGTTTGCAGGGCTGGGCAGGGCCGCGGATAACTGGTGGCTTTGGCCTCGACCCAGGCGCTTGGGGCAGAATGTAACGCCTCTCGCCGCAAACCAGCGCAGCCCCTGCCTCTGCCCAGCACACGGGGCCATGGGAGGCCGCTACACCTTCCCCGCGGCGCTGGGAGAGGAGCCGAGGGAGGGCTAGTGAAGTGGCTGGTGGCCGATAGGGAAGTGCTCTCCGGCTGGCAGCTCGCCCGGCCCCTGCAGAGAGCGCACCTCCAGCAGGCCGTTGGGCGGGCACCATTGGGTGAGTGGCCGGAGCATTCGTGGTGCAGCAGACGCTGACCCCCGGAGGCGGGGCGGAAGCCGGCCTCTGCACTATGAATTTTACTGGGCTGTGAAGGAGTTAGAGAAGTAGCTAAAAGTGGCTGATGAATATGTTCACGCCGTGCACCCAACATCGGCGCGGCCTTCGCCCTCTGGAGTCCCCACCTGCAGCCTCCTACGCCCCGCAGAGCTGCCGGCGGTGACGCTGGCGCCTTAGACCCAATGCGGCTCAGTCTCTATCAGGATGGGAAGTGCAAACCCCAGGAGCGTCGGGCCCTGTAGGTGCCTTTCATGAGTGCAGCCTTTCCCGAGAGATTCGGGGAGCGCCCTGCGGCCCCTTATAGCCTGCTGTGAATGGGGAGGAGGGACGCAGTCTGCCCAAGGCCTGAGCCGAGCTGGCCGGGGGCTGTGACGTGGCAGGGGAGGGAGACCGTAGCCGGGGGGGAGCTGGGGCTGTGTTTGTGTGTGTGAAGCGAGCCCCGTCAGCGGAAGCAGCCCCGGTCGCGGGCAGGGCCGTTGTCAGCCTGGGAGCGCTACAGCTGTCCGAGCAGCCGTTCCCGCGTGTCTCCCATGACAAGGTCAGGGTGCTTGTCTCAAGCCAGCCTCAGCCTTGTCCTGTCAGCTCTCCTGTCAGCACTGGGAGCTGTCACTGCATCCCATCCCCATTGAGGGGGGCACGGGAGACAGCCGCCCCCCCCTACCCCTAGTGCCGCCTGGGCTCTGCTACAGGCAGCTCGACCTTTCTTGGCATTGCCACTGGGCACTCGTTGAGGGAAGGGGCGGCGCACGGGACTCCAGCCCGCAGAACGAGCCCGTTGCATGGGGCCTGTGCCAGCAGAGGGCCTCTGCTCTCCCTGGGTGGGGGGCATTCCCCTGCAAGGTTGGCTCCGTTACAGTGCCGGCACCTGCTGTGTCCTTGGGGTGAGGGGGGGAGGAAACCAGGACAGTGTAGCCGGGGTGGGTGGGGGGAGGGAAGTGGCTGCTGTGTCAGGAGTTTCCCTCCCCCTGTGGCTGCTTCTGCCCCCTAGGTGGGTGCCCTGCCCCTGGCTCGCCCCAGGTGGTTCACACCTCACCAGGGGATGAGGCTCCTGCTCCCCAGAGCGTCTGGGAGAGGGAGCAGTGCAGCCAAGGGGCTGTGCACCTGGGTCCCAGCTCCTCAAGGTCACGAAACCCTGCCCCAGCCCCACTGGCTCCTGCCCTGCCCATCAGCCAGCTACAAAGCCAGGTTGTCGTGCTGAGGTATCCAGGCCGGCCCGAGACACTTCCCTCCCTCCTCCCCCCCCCCCCCCCCCCCCCCCCGGCATGAGCCTCCCTGGCAGCTGGCAGGAGCCGAGGCCTGGAGATTTCTGGGGACCTCAGATACCTCCTTGGCAGTCACCATGGCAACCCTACATGCTGCAACCAATCTCACCCCCACTCCCAAACTCCAGCATCTCCCTGGATCGTATCCCCTGTGTGTTCCCCCTGGGCAGCTGATGCTATCATGGCCGTGCGGCTCAGCGCTTCAGCCAGACCCCTGGGGCTCACATGAGGGACCTCTCTGAGGGTGGGCTCATGGGCTTCCGCTGCCAGCACAGCTGTTTCAGTGTGGGGGAGCGCGGGCTAGTGGCTAGAGCAGAGGCCTAGGGGTCAGGACTCCTGGGTTCTGTTCCTGGCTCTGTCACCTTGGCCAAGTGGCTTTCCCCTGTGTGCCTGATTCTGTACAGCAGGGCTCGTGCCCAGCTCCCCGGGGTGGCGTGAAGGCTGGCCCATGCTAGACCCTAGTGCCACACAGCCACTGAGGAGTGCCAATCGCGCCGGGAGCCTTGCCTGGAGAGGCCGGCACCATTTGAAGACAGAGTTGGGGCCTGAGCCTAGCCGGACTAAAACGAGCTTTTTCTGGCCATTCACAAACATTTGGGATTTTTGTTTTGTGGGTGCCGGGTCACTTCTGCCTCGCCGTCCCCTGTCACAGCTGTAGGCTGGCACCTCCAGCAAATGGCACTCACAAGCTCCGGCCTGCGAGCAGCTGGCCTTTCCCGGCGGGAGCAGTGGCTATATAGCAGGGTGATCCCAGGAAACATGGAAAACGCCCGGCTCAACCCTCGTTCCTGGATTCTGTCGCCAGGACCCACAGTGGGACAGTGCACCCCCTCCCACCCGCCCCACAGCCTGACAACTTACCGCCCCTCTGCCTGCCCCGATCTGGGCCCAGACACAGTTACCATCTACGGAACGAGACCAGCCCATCGCTTTCCAACGGGGCCTTGCACCCCGAGCGACTCGGGGCAGCAGGGGCCGGGCGAGTTTGCGGCCTTGCCCCTGTTGCATTGTATCCTGTACCTCGTAGGTAGCAGGGTCAGGAATGGGGCTTCACCAGCTAACAGGATCCGATCCTGCACATCCCGCCCTAGTTGGGCTGCTGTCCGGCCTTTTCACCGCAGGCTCTTGTGTTAAAGAACCGTCAATGCCAGAATGCTGGGGGCCCATCCGCGGCTTCCTTTGGGCCGTAGCTGGGGTGTGATGTGCTGGCTGCTGAGACAGCAGGGCCAGGGCTGTCACCTTGGCCAGGCCTCGCGGCAGCGGCTCTGGGAACAGGCAGGGCTCGCTGCTCTCACTTCCTGCAAACCCGCCAGTTACTTAAATGGGGCTTTCCTAGCCAGCAGCCCCGTGATACCTGGGCCATGTGACGGCGCCGAGGCGGGCTGTGCACGCCCCACCCCAGAGACAGCTGCACCGAGTCCCTGCAGCCGGTGCCCCCTTGTGTAGTGTTCGAAGGGGGTTCCGAGCTGGCGTCTGAGCCTGGCACTGTGGCGACCTGCGGGTCATACCCCTGCTCTGAGGTCTGCAGCTGGGGTGGGGCAAGCGAGCTGTGCGGTGGCCCCCTTTGCCAGGGCCGTCAAATCCTCCAACACGCGAAGGGAGAGGGAGCCAAGCAGCGTCACCTTTCCAGGGGCTTAGGTTGAGAACTCAGTTTAAAAGCCGGCTCTGCCAGCCTCACGTGGGCAGGAGGCTGCGTGCTACGTACCGGCCGCTTCAGGTCTGCGCTGCACTAAACCCCAGCTTGGCCGGCTCAGGGCTATAAAACTGCAGGGCAGATATTCGGGCTCGGAGGGGCTCTGGGCCCCTCCTCCCTCATGGGGTCCCGGCCTGAGAAGCTGCACCGCAGTCTTCTAGCCCCGCAGCTCCCGCCCGCGTCAGCGGCTCCAGGCCAGCCGCAGGGGTTTCACTGCAGTGTAGACGTGCCCTGTGAGTCTCTTGGAAGCCTCCTGCCTAATCCAGTTAACACCCCTGCGCAATCCGATTACGCCGTGTCAGAAACCCCCGATCTCATCAGCGGGAGTCATGTGAGTGGCTGTGGGGGAAGCTGCTTCAGCACCATATGCTCCTGCGGGGGCCCCGCTGGGAACAGTTCTGCTGCCTGTAGCTGCAGCCCTGGCTCCCCCAGCAGCCCTCGTCGTCCTGCAGAGGGAGAGGCTGAGGGTTAAGGGGCCGGAGATTGGGGTTTGTTTCCCTGTAGAACCTGCCTAGGCCCTGGCTGTCAAATGGGTATCCACCCTCTGCCCTTGTGTGTTTGGACACAGCCCAGGGGCTGCCTCTTGCTGTGTTTGTGCAGCACCTGGCGCGGTGGCGGCCCTGATCTGGGTGGGCAGTGCTGTACTACGCACACCTGCTTCCATAGGATTTCATCCATCTGCTCCGCACCCACCGAGATCCTGGCTGATCCTCACCGAAGGGGCGTGCCTGTAGTCACTCTCCTAAGTCTGGGACAGCTGCGCTGCTGTCAGCCCTGCGCGTCTGTGATACAAACACTGAGCCTCACATCCTCTTACAGCTGGGGAAACTGAGGCAGGGGGTGGGGCTAAGTGACCTGCCCCAGTGAGTCAGCAGTGTAGGATCCAGAAGTCCTGATTCCCAGCCACCTTTCTCCCCAGCCCTGCCCTGCTCTGCTCTAACGACTTAGACATGCTTCCCTCTCCCTCCCCCCCCCCACGCTTTGTGGTGAGCATTCAATTTTCCCACCTCTTCAGCGGGGAGGCGGGGCTGTGGCTGGGACCGGTGTGCTGCTGTGAGCAGCTGGGCATGTTCTGTGCACACACACCCCGTGCTGTGAGCAGCTGAGAGAGAGACCAAGTGTTCTGCGAAGTCACAGGGACAATCATTCTCTTTGGAGGGAAGGAAGCGGGTCAGCCTTTAGCCAGCTCGGGGGGTTGTGTGCAGAGAGAGAGAAAATACATTTCACAGCCAGACGTCTTATCCCATATGAACGGCCAGGCTTGTCTCCCTGTTTATTATTTGCATTGTACTGTCCACCCCCCACACCCACACGGTTGCACACACACGCCCCCTCTGGAAAGCTGGCCCATGCCCCAAGCAGCTCTGACCAGCTAAGAATAAGACCTTATCCGTATGAGAAAGTTACATCCAGCAGGTTTTGAATCCGATTGTGTTCAGGCAGCGCCACCCCGTGTGGATGTTGTTCTTGTGGGTCCGAATCGACTCCAGATCAGCCAGGCTGAAAGCGAAGGCGGAGCGTCCACACAGTGCCTTGCACCTGACTAGTTACGTCGGTTAAACCCCTGCGGGTGTCTCTTGTAGACCAGCTGGAAGAGACAACCGGTGAATACAACACGCCGCCGCAGGGAGGGGCCCAAGGTGGCAGGAGCACCTTACAAGGAGCCCTGCCTTTCCCAAACATTGACAGTAGCTAGCGAGTGTCCGGTCATGGTAACGGCCCAGCAGCTGCATGTAGGGTGACCAATGTCCCGATTTTATAAGCACAGTCCCAATATTTGGGGCTTTTTTTTATATGGGCTCCTATTACCCCCCCCACCTCCTGTCCCGATTTTTCACACTTGCTGTCTGGTCACCCTAGTTGGATGGTGCCCAGTTGGATGCTCTTTGCTGGTGGCGTGACACCAGTCTCACACCCAGCGAAGAGGGGCGGATGGGGGCAAACTGTTCCCAGCTCAGGGTGGGCGGTGGGTTCTGAACCAACATGCCCTTGCTGCCATCGCCTCGCTCCTCTTAACCTTGGCAGAGCTGCGGGCTGCCTCGCTGCAATAAACCCGCCGGTGGACGGGTCTCCGCGTGAGCCTGTCAGGTTGCAGACAGATGCATTTCAGTGAGCAAGGTACGCGTGTGGTGCGCTGGCACTGGCAGATGGCTAGAGGGCACAGGGGGTCTGGCTGAGCTGTGCTGGAATAATGGCGCTAGCAGGGGAACGTCGATGCAGGTTAGCTGGCCCGGGCGGCTGACTCAGCCTACCGTTCATGCTTGCTTTTCGGATTAGTCCTCCTGTTGGCCACGGGGGCTGTTCAGCGGAAGGGTTTATTGTGCAGCCCAGTGATTAGGATTGGGGCTGCCTGTGCTGTAACCTTGAGACCAGAATGACGGTGGGGGAGGAGGGTTTGAAATGCAGCCGGAAGGCATATGCCCTCCGTGGGCTGGCATGCCTTGGGTGGCGGGCGGTGGGGAGCCCCCTCAGAAGAGATCTGCTCCTCCTGCAAGGCTGCAAGTCATGGTGCAAACTGAGAAGTGCTGTCAATAGCATCTGTTTTCCCTGGTACGGGGTGTGTGTGTGTGGGGGGGTAATAACGTGGGTGGATTTAGTATCTCTCCTGGTCACTGGTCACTGGCAGATGCTTGTGAATCTGTAAAAGCAGGTAGCTCGGGTCTGACCTAGCCGATACCTTCAGGCCCTGGTGGGGGGGAAAGCGGGGAGGGAAATGGGTTTATTTTTAGAGCCGGCTGTGATCTCATGCATTTGGCACTGAGTGAGGGGAGATCGCTCTGTCTCTTGAAAACCCTCTTAACCGTGCTTTGCACTCACTGAGAATAAACGGCTCCTTTTCGGTGTGGCCCAGGGAAAATAGGTGTGAGCTCCCCCCACTGTCTCTGCCACAGCACGCTGCCGCTTACAGGGTTCCTCCGTCTGACCTTGGTGCTTAACTAGAGGATCAGAGCCCAAACCTGCTGTGTTCACGGTGGATAAACTAGGAACGCAGGAGGAGGCGGCGGCAGGGGCATGGTTGCCAAATAGGAAAATGACCAGCATGGGTGGGGTTTCCAAGCTGGGGTTATAATCCCCAGCCCCAGCGTGGCAAAGAAATGGCAGCTCCGGGTCCGTCGTCATGTTTTGGTTCACAGTGAATAAACACACCCCACCTGTAGGACCTACAGTGCGGGTGCATTGTGGCTTCTACCTGACCTGCAGATGGAGCAGAAGGGAGTGAGAGAGGGCAGGTGTGGCGATGGGATAGTGTGTCTGGTGCTGATGGTCAGAGGGGAAGTGGGGTAGAGGCACTGGACTGGGGCTCTTCAGATCAGTTCCTAATGGGGCTGACAGCACTTCTTTTCTCCCCCCTGGGATCTGTCTCATCTGTTCAGACCGGGAGCAATTTGGGGCAGGGACTCTTGTTCCGTGCAGCACCCGGCGCGATGGGCCCCGACCTCTGATTCTGATAAACCATTTCATAACCATGCTGGTGCCAAGAGAAGGAAGCCAGGAAAGTCTCTGTGTGACTCCTTCATGTCCAAAACCAGAGCAATTTGCACAACGCTTGTGACTTTGGATTGTTTCAGGTGCACTGCGGTGTGTGCGTGTGTGGATTTCTAGGTGTGCTCAGTGTGTGAGTGCATGCGTGCATATATACCCAGTACTTTTTGCATGCTTCCATTTGCAAGGTCTGTAACTTTTCCCTTGTCACCATCCAGCATTGCAGGCTTCCCGGCCCCCCTCCGTTTGTGGCAAGATCGTGCCTGCCCATCCCCCCCGGATACTGGTGCCAGCTGCGCACCAGATGCACACCTGCAGTTATGATTGATTATCCCGTTCTGTCAGGCAGCACGTGCTACAAAGGGCAGGAACAAACGTTTGCTTAGAGTCCCTTTGCACGTGCACCTTTGAGAGCTGGCTGCGCTGCCGCGGCTCGGGGAGGTGGCTTGGATGGTGAGGTGGTGGAAGCTGGGTCTGTGGATGGGGTGGGCAGGGAGGGAGCCCATCTCGCGGGGCTGTGGCCTGTGCCCATGGCTCACTGAATCCTCTTCTGCACCAGTAATTGCTAAGCGAAAGGGGATGGGGCAGGAAAGGATGTTGCAGAATCTTGGGGATTTGGATGCCAAGAGGGACAGCTGCGGGAACAGGCAGTCGAGATCAAACCACTCCAAGCAGCCCCATGGCACTGGGGGCTCTTAGACGGCCCAGTTCTCGCCTGCCCGTGCCCTCCCTGCCCCGGCACAGGGTCTCCAGAGCTGCCTGGCCCACCACCCATGAAGCGGGGCTCGAAGGTTGAGCGAGAGATGCTCCGAGTGGGAGGCTGGGGTTTGAGCTGGCCTTTCTCGGGGGCCCAGTGCCAGAGGAGGACGATGACTATGGGCTGGGCTGGCAGAGGGGCAGGGGCTTGGGAACCCCCATCATTGTGTGTGTGTGAGAATGAGGGGCCAGCAGCTCTTGGCCTGATGCTCACTACACCCCTCTCTAGGGCCCTGCTCGTGTGTCCGCAGGGGACGAGGGCACTTGCTGCACAGGGCTCCAGGAACCAGAGAGGGGTCGAGCTGGCAGGTGGATCATTCCCTGCCCCCTTTCTGCGTTCTCGCCCTCCCTCAACCTCCTGTTCCCAGCAAACAGCTTTCCGGACATGCCAGGCCAGTCTTGCCAGCAGGACTGCCCAGGCTGGCGGTGCTGGGAGAGAGGCAGATGGAGCAGTCTGGCCCCAGCAAGGACAGAGAGCAGCTGCCCTGTGGCACAGGCACTGGCCATGTGCCTGCATGGACAGCGGAGCCTGGCTATGTGGGGGCCTCGTGCTACCCCCCACATGGCACCCTCCTCCCCCCAGCTCTCCAGACTGCAGAGCACTTCCAGGGCTAATGGGAGCTTCCATCAGTGCTCTTGGGCGGCCAGGACGTGTTTCACGCTGCTTTAAAAGCTCTCTGGGTCATGCCGAGAAAACCTCTTCCAGGAGCCGCGCCTGCTGTCGTCCCTTGGCTTCTCTCGTGCGTGTGACCTCCTCCCCCTTCCCCACTCAGGGGGAGCCCCTGCCTCTCGGCACCTCTCTTCCGGGCCTGTGCCTGGCACTCAGCCTTTGGGGGCCAGGCCAGTGAGACCCACCCCCTGGCCTGGTTCTCTGTCACGGGTGGGTGCTCGGCAGGCCACGGGGGGAGGGGAAGCTTGGCCTGGAGCTGAGTTGGGGGGATAGCTTCCTAGCCTAGCACAGCCCCCATTCACCACCCCACACTTAGGGGGTCGTGCTACCCACAATCTCTCCTCGTATCCCTCCTTCCCTCCCTCCTGCAAGTTGCCCCTCCCGGCCCAGGTTCTCCTTGCTTGAGGAGCCTCAAAGGACCCCACGGCTGCTTTGCTTTAAGGTGCCTGCCCCTTCACCCCTGGTCCCAGCGCCTGCCTGCCCCCAGCGAGGCGTGGAATCACGAGCGGGGCCGTGACAGGGTGAAAGTTCCCCGCCAGCCTAGCAGAGGCCAGAGCCCGCTGAGCTCAACGAGAAGATTCCCCCAACTTTGGTTCCCGTTGGATCCTGCTCTGAGTGGACGACGCAGACTGCGCTGGGCTCTGTTCCTAGTGATTTGGGGTACAGCGGTGCCCGGCCGCCCCCGTTGGGATCTGGGGCCCTGTTGTAACGGGTGCTGAATGGACACGACAGTGGCTTCTCCAAAGAGCTGGGAATCTAAACTCTCAGCCACGGACCCGGGGGAAGCCCAGCGTGTGCCTATGCTGACATTCAGCCTCTTGGGTTGCCAGCCTGGCACCTTGGATGCACTCAGCAGGTTGGCCCCGGTTCCCACGTGGCCCCGGAAGCCTGCCCTTTCTGGACTGGGCCCACGGGAGGTTTCATGCGCCGGCCGTGGGTTAAGGTTGCCATCTGCCTGTCGGAGAGAGGGAGTGGGGAGGACTCAGGAGCTAACGGAGGAAGGGAAAGTTCCTGGAACTTCTCCTGGAAACTCGCGCTGTGCTGAGACACAACCCGCCCGCTCCGCTGTACTTTTTAAATAATGCAAAAATGTTAGAGCCCTCCGCGGAGACTGCGTCTAAACGAGGTAAATGGCTGAGAAATGGAGCAAGCGTTCGGGGAGTCCCTTCTGGGGCTCTGCGCGGACTGCTCTGTCCTCCACGTCTTGTTTCGCAGCCGCCAAACATGCACAGAACAACCCTAGGCAAAGCCCCCAAAATACTGGCGCCCCAGTAAAGAGGGGATGTTACTGACGGAGAGGCTGGGAATCCAGGTTAGGGAAAGGGGGTGTGGGTGGGTGGCGTGGTCTGTTGGAGCATTGGAAATTACATTTCACAGCCCGGCGGGCTGCGAAGTCAACTCCCGCACTGTGCGTTCAGAGCGCGGAGAGGAGATAAGATTTGATTAAGAAGGCCGCTATTAATTTATGGCAAGTACACTCATGATAACAGAGAGGTTGCTTTTAATTAATAGCCAGAAGGAGTTTGAAAGCTCTTTGTCTCAGCAGGGGGAGGAAGGCGAGCTGGGGGATGGGGGAAGAGAATGAAGCAAAGTAAGTTACAAAGATTAATGGACACATCTGCAATTATCTGCCTTTTTGTTAGTCGAAGAGACGCGGGCAGAGTGGGGGTCGGAGCGCGCGGAGCAGAAGGAGCCCTGGGTTTCCTTTGCTGATTAGTTTTTAATTGTGCTTTTTGTCCTGTTGCAGGCAGAGCGGGACGCAGGGATGGGGGAGAGAGGAGATGGGGCATTGGAGAGAGCTGTGGAGGGCAGTCCTGTTTGGCAGCCCGGGCTCCCTTCCTGGGCTAACCATGCGGGGCCCAGAGGCCACATGTTCCTCTTCCCTCTCCCCCCAGCCTGTTCCTGGCAAGGGGGAGTTGAGCTTTCAATGCTGCCTTGTGCCGCCAGCAGCCCGCCCGCGCTGCCCTGGCCTGGCGTCTTCGAAAGCTGTCCCAAAGCGTCACGCCCCACATGGCCCTGCCCGGGGGACTTGCCTGCACGGGTCCTGCCTCCAGACCCAAGAGGAGACGCTTGGTACTTTGGTTGAGGGCTTGCACCTGGGCCTGCCCCAGCTGGACTGTGGATGCTTTAACCCCTGCTGTGCTGGATGGAGGGCAGGGCTGGGGCCTGGGATTTGAAAACCCAGGGTGTATTCTGTGTACGGTAATTGAGAGGTGCTGGCGGCACATCCGCCATCCAGAGAACTGCGGGCGGGCACAGTGATAGACGGGCCCTGTCCCACCCGAGTTCAGGCCCCCTTGCGCCGGGCACTGCACAGACCCACAGCGACAGACTGTCCTGAAGAGTTTGCACTCTGAATAGACCAGACCAACGCTCAGACTGGCCCAAAGTCACCCAGCTGGCAAGTGGCAGAAACAGGAACAGAACCCAGAGCTCCTGAGTCCCAGTCCAGAGCTCACTGGGGACAGATGCAAGCTCCCTGTCAGCAGGGTTGCACTAACGACTGATGACTTTTAATGTAGATACATCGCTGGTCGTGCCAGCCCGGAAGTGATTGACTGGGGCCTGCTGGCTGGGGCAGGAATAGTCATCGGAACCAGGAGGCCTCCTGTGGCACTTGGGTGACTTGCCAGTGGAGGGCCAGGCGGGCGAGGATTCTTGTTTCCTCCTTGGCTGGAGAGTTGCCTTTCCAAAGGGGAGGGGAGCCCACGGTCCGAGATTAACCCGATAATCCATCTGAATAAGCTATTGTTGCCTGGCTCTGCCGTGAGCACAGATGACGTGTGCGGCCTGCCGTGCCCGTTATGCCAGGTGGCTTATCTTCCAGCAGCTCTAGTGACTTCGCTGCACACCGCGCTGCTCCGGTGCGAGGGAATCGTCCTGCTCCCCGGCGGCAGGCAGAGATCTCTGCACGCACGTCCCCTGGCCAGCTCTCATCCCAGCCGCACGTTCGTTCCATGGCTTGCGCAAACCTGCCGGCCTTTAGCCAGTGCCTTGGCCCTTTGATGAACGTAGCTTCTCCCCTTCTTTGGCTTCTGGGGTTTGATTTGTCCCGTGACGTTCCTGCCTTCCCGGGCACGGTCTCAGGATGGGCCTGGGTCTGTACCCCTGAGCTCTCCCTCTTGCTGGCTGTGCTTGAGCGGGCTTAGCAGAGCTCAGCTTCCCGTGGGAGGGGCGAGGAGTTCCCGCCCGCCTGTAGTCCTAGCACAGGGGGCCTGCAGTCTGCATCCAGCAGCCCACCCGCGATGGGCTTGCTGAGCCTCCAGAGATCAGCCACCAGGGAATGGCTGCACTTCTTCAGTGAGTAGCTCAGTGGGTTGTGATGTGCCCTAGGGACTAATGAGTCCACTGTGCTCCTCGGAGCACAACGACTGCTCCTGGCATCTCCTTTCTGGAGGAATTCCCACTGTGCTGCTCGGGGTGGAACTGGCCAGCCGTGCCCAAATGCCAGCTGCTTCGTTCTCCCCGTAGGCGGGGCAGGCTCAGAGTTTTATCGGTGCGTATCGGCAAGAGTCGATTTCACTGGACGCTAACCGGTGGGAAAATATTTCCATCGGTGCTGGAGAGAGACGGCAGGCAAAGTGAGTGCTGCTGGAGAACCGGGCTCTCGTTTCAGGCTAGTTACCTTGTATGCGCTGGCGTGACGTGGACAGTTTGTGGTTTAGGAGTTAAGCTTTCGTTTTTGAATCTCAGCGTCTACTGTCCTTAAATAACGGTCCCGTTCCTCTCGTTTCTTGACACACACACACCCCTGTAGCTTCCCACAACTAGGACAATTTCAATAGATACATTGAGAAAACATGCTTAAAAATAACCATTGACATTGTCCGTCGCAATGATTTGAAAACTAACCGGTGAATTCTGCCCAGCCCGTCTGTCCTGTGAGTTCTTCCCTCCTGCTTGTCACCCTGGGCTCTGAGCGCCTTCCGGCCGCGCAGTACGCGACGTGACCACACCTCGGCCTGTGCAGTTTGCTCTCTCCCCGCGGGAGAAGCGCGTGTGTCCGTACTGGAACCTCAGTCCAGTGTCACCTTGACCCTTTGTGTTCCAGACCAAACTGGGCCAGGCCAGCGGCTCCCTCACGTCAAGGAAAGCAGCCAGGCGAGGGGTAGTCACACTGGGATAAATGGTGGGGAGACATACCAATCTGAACAGATCAGACCCTTTATCTTGAAGCAGGCAGTGGGAGAGCTGCCCACCTGACAAACCCAACAAGCCCGTCATGGGAGGAGAATCCATTGTCTCCTCCCTACCCCCTGCGGGAGCCAGGACCTTTCTTCTGTCTGTCCCCCAGCCTCGTTCCTATGAGCACTCCAGCCAAAGGGCTGCGCCTGAAATCCACATCTCAATGGGGCCCTGTCCCAGAGCCACGGCTGCAGACGTCACCTCCCAGCCTGGGTGTGTAACATCACCCTCTGTAAGTGTTTGCATTTCCCCATCTCACCTCTGCACCGGCCCAGCGTTGCTAGCTCTGGCCTGGAGTCGCCGCATCCTTTTCCTCCACCCCTGCCAGTGCCTGCGGCTAGGGGAGAATCAGGAGTCAATTAGAGAGGGAATTGGGTCCCCTTGGGAGACGCCCCAAGCACTAGCAGCCTGGGAGCTGCTCCTGGGGCAGGGTATCGCCAATACACCACGTGCCTCTGGTGCGTGGCGAGAGGCTTTTCCGTGTTGTCTGCAGAATGTGTTTGGTGCCATCTCCCTGGAGTGTTTCAACCCCCCCACCAGCCACGGGGCTGGGATCTCCTTGGCAGGTGCTGACGTGCAAGGGACTGTGTGAGTCTGATTGTGCTAGGAACACACCCGTGCGTATCCCCCCCGCGGGGCAAGAGGAGGCGTGATGCCTTGCGTTCAGGACACCTCATTTGTTTGCCAGGGTTATTGATGACCTAATTCCGGAGTGGTGGAGCGGCACGGAGCCCCCGGGGAGCCACGGAAGGTCGTTAATAACACGTGGCGATAAGCGATGGAGCCGGCGTCGGCCCTGCTGCGTGGAGGCGAGACCAGCTGGTGAAGGAGCTTGAGGAAGGGCTGGTGGCTGGGAGGGGAGCACGGGATGAGTGCTCCAGGTGCTGGTTGCTGCAGGGCCAAGCCCTTCATCCCGAACCAGGGGGTGGGTAGCGCCAGCCCTAGAAACACGCCGGTCGGGAGGGGAGGTGGCTCACGGCTGACCATTCGCTGTGCCAGCTGGGACGGCTCTTTCTCATTTCGCTCACCTCCCTGCCCTGATCCGAGCTTCTGTAACTGCCCTGCAGAGTCTGGGCCCGGGCGGTCGCCTGGGGCCTGTGGGGCATCGTCCTGCTCCCTGAGGGGTCCGGGGCTCCCCCCAGCGGCTCTGGCTGCGATTGCTGAGCAACCCCCATCCTAGAGGGCCGCGAGTCCCCTGCTCTCCGGGGCGCCTGCGTCGGCGCTTTCCGCCCCGAACCCCCAGCAGGGCGTTTGTGAGCGAGCCGCTCCCAGTTTAGGAAGCGTTGTTCTGGTTTGGCCTCAGTCCGAGAGGTCTTGGCACCTGCCCACCCCCAGCTGCTGTCCCGGCCCAGCGAGCCAGGGAGGCAGAAAGCCATGCCGGTCCCTTTGGAGTGGAGCTTGGTTAGTGGCGGGGGGTCTGACGAAGCTACCGCTCTCTGCTGAGGGAGGAGCCCTTTGAACTCCCCCGCGACGGCTGAGACAGACGGGCCGGCCGAGCCCAGCTCTGAACAGCTTTGCCCATAGCTCTGTCACCCACCCTGATGCACCCGCCCTCCGTGCCAGGCGGGGAGGGTCCAGCAGGGGCCGACGGGCTTTGCGGGGGCGAAAAGGGCTTTGTCCATGCGCCGAGCCTGGCAAATGTGGCGTGAGGCCAGAGGACCAGTGCTCTCCCTGGCGCCTGGAAAGGGTTTGCCGCCGAGTCCCAGTGGGTGGGTTCCTGGTGGAGGTGTCCCCGCGTGGCTTGGCCGAGTTGTACGGCCCAGCACCGCCTGCCGGAGCCAGTGTCCGGGGGAGCGAGGTGCTGCTTGGGATGCGGAGACCTGGTGTTTTCTCCCTGCCCAGAGAGCAGTGCCTTTGTGAGGGGGAGCGAGCGGCAGAGGAACGAAAGGGCCGGGTATGAATCTATTCAGCACGGCAGCTTCCCACTTCAAAGCGGGCGCCTTCCTCAGAAGAGCTGCTGCCTTTTGTCTCGGGATGAAAGCAGAGTTCCTGCCGAGGCTCCGTCTCCGCTTGGCCCCTGCCTGTCTCCCTGGATAGGGGGTGGCCTCGCACACCGAGGACACGAGCGAGTCCCTCTTCGGTGTCTGTGCCGGTTCAGTGCCGCCGGCGGGTGGGGGAGCCGGGCTGCTGGTCGCGCAGGGACGCTCTGACCCATGTGCCTAACGCTGGTTCGGATCAGCCCTGCCTCGGTGACCGGCGCTCCCGAGCTCTCCCGCCGAAAACTAGCTCGGATCCAGCCCTGGCTGGTTTTTTTGCTTTGGTGGCTTGTAGCCGTGCGGGGAAGTGGGTCTGCTGATGTGGTTCCGAGCAGGGCCTAGTGCAGCCCGGCCCTGGGCAAACTGCCCACGTATGCTACGCTGCCGATGCACCTCAACCCTGACCCACAGCCCACCTGCTTGTCCAGCCCGCCCCCCAACTCTGCTGATGCCCCTCAGTCCTGACCCGCAGCCCCTGAGTGCTTCGACCCCCCGCACCCTCCTGCCCAGTCATGTCCAGTGCCTAGCTGCCGGCGCGTGTCCGTTACCGAGAGCGACGTGCCCTGAACGTCTGGGGAACTGTGCCAGCTGGCGGTGCCAGCTGCTGCCAACGCTGCAGAGATAGCACCAACCCCAGCCTGCTGCCGCCACCCCCTGCCGAGGGGAGAGGTCAGGGGAAGGGGGTTGCGAGCGGCCATTGGGCAGAAAAGCAAGGCCAAGTGGGCGTGAGCAGCCATCACCACCTGGCAAGGAGCTGAGATGCCCAGTCCTGCGTGGCAGCGAGTGGAGGGGAGAAGGGCAGGCGTTACAGTGCAAAAATCTCCTGGGGGATGGGGCACCTGGAGCTGCGGCCTAGGTGGGGCTGTGACAGGCTCCGCTCTGTGGATCGGGCATGGCTGGGACCTGTAACATGCACTCACCAGTGACCTACTCCAGCACTGGTCCCGTACTGGTAGATATGGCCCATCTAGGCAGCGAGAGGGCAGAGGGCAGACTATTGCATGGCCCGTTTCCTCTTCCCTTCTCCTGGAAGCTGCACCTTTGCAGCATGTCCGTGACTGATGCGGGGAGGAGAGGCCAGGGCCGGGTCTCCTGCGTGGCTGGGCCCGGAGCACGATGCTGTAACTTGCCGGAGCAAGTGGGTCTGAGCTGGGTGAGGGTGAGACCGGATCTCCCCCCACCGTGCCCCAGCTCCGTGTCACTCGCTGCAGGGTGGAATCCGGCGCTGTCAATCTGCGGCCGGGCTAAGGGGGTGGCAGGGGGAGGTTCTTTCAACCTAGGCTGTGTGGTTCCAATGGGATCAATCAAGCCAGCCTGAGCTATGCAAATGAATCCTGCCTCGTCTTGCCCAGGAAGCGCTTTGAGCGTGGCAGGCAGAGCCGGAGCGGCGTTAATGAAGACCCTTGGCACCGATGCCAGCGAGGGGGGGGAGAACCACTCCTCTTCCCCGCTAGCCCCAAGGGCGGGGGGCTGCCTGGCTCTGCAGGGGACTCACCCCCCCGAGACTCGTGCCAGCAGGGACTCTCCGCATCGTTGATCTGAGCCCGGTGCCGCCCTGCGTAGCGCTGTGACGGCAGGACCTTCTGCCCGCCAGCCTGCCCGTCGCTTACAGCTCAGCCGTGTGTGGATGGACAGCGTACTCCGCGCACGGCAGCACCGGGAGAGCTCTCTCTGTGTTTTATTCTTCCTGGTCCGTTGCCTGGACCGCCTGGCTGGTGTCAGAGTGCTGCGTGGGAGGTGTGGGCTGTGGATGCTGGTTTGTTATTGTAGGGTTGTTCCAGAGGCATGGGGCTGTGCAGGCTCATTTGTTATCGTAGGATTGGCCGGGGGCCGCAGACGCTGGGTTGGCCGGGGGCTGCGGGCGCTGGGTTGTTAGCATGGGGTTGGCCGGGGGCCACGGGCGCTGGTTGTTGTCATGGGGTTGGTTGAGGGCCGCGGGCATTGGGTTGTTATCGTAGGGTTGGCTGGGGGCTACGGGCGCTGGGTTGTTGTCGTGGGGTTGGCCAGGGGCCGCGGGCGCTGGGTTTTTGTCGTGGGGTTGGCCAGGGGCCGCGGGCGCTGGGTTGTTGTCGTGGGGTTGGCCGGCGGTCGCGGGCGCTGGGTTGTTGTCGTGGGGTTGGCCGGCGGTCGCGGGCGCTGGGTTGTTGTCGTGGGGTTGGCCGGCGGCCGCGGGCGCTGGGTTTTTATCGCGGGCTTGGCCGTGAGTTGCGGGTCCTGGGTTGTTGTTGTGGGGTTGGCCATGAGTTGCGGGTCCTGGGTTGTTGTCGTGGGGTTGGCCGTGAGCTGTGGGTGCTGGGTTGTTGTTGTTGTGGAGTTGGCCGGGGGCCGCGGGCGCTGGGTTGTCGTGGGGTTGGCCATGAGTTGCGGGTCCTGGGTTGTTGTCGTGGGGTTGGCCGTGAGCTGTGGGTGCTGGGTTGTTGTTGTTGTTGTGGGGTTGGCCGCGGGCGCTGGGTTGTTGTGGGGTTGGCCGGCGGCCGCGGGGGCTGGGTTGTTGTCGTGGGATTGGCCGGCGGCCACGGGCGCTGGGTTGTTGTTGTAGGGTTGGCCGGCGGCCGCGGGGGCTGGGTTGTTGTCGTGGGGTTGGCCCTGGTTGGATCGTTCCCCCAGCACTTGCCTCCTCCAGCAAGGGTGACGCTGTGGCCACCCCAGACCTGGCTCTGGCTGGTGCCCCTTTGCCCCAGGGGCAGGGGACGCTCAGAAGCTGCAGCCATTCCAGGTGGGATGGGGGAGGGGAAGGGCCCCTCGTTTCAGTAACGAGCCCCCCCCCCCCCCTTGCGGCCGGGCAGGACGTCACGCGAGGGCGCAGAGCTGGGCTTACACCTAAGTGAGCCATAACGGGTCTGGGTGGTCGTTAGCCAGGAGCAGCGCGTGCAGCTCCGAGCGCGGGCCTGCCCTGCCCACGGAGACGGGTCACTAACCCAGAGCCAGGCCCGGCGGGAGACGGCCATTTGTAACCATGGGAAGTTTCAGAGTAACAGCCATGTTAGTCTGTATCCGCAAAAAGAAGAACAGGAGTACTTGTGGCACCTTAGAGACTAACAAATTTATTAGAGCATAAGCTTTCGTGGACTACAGCCCACTTCTTCGGATGCATATGGGCTGTAGTCCACGAAAGCTTATGCTCTAATAAATTTGTTAGTCTCTAAGGTGCCACAAGTACTCCTGTTCTTCTTTTTGTAACCATGGGGACTCCCAAACAGGCTTTGGCTCCCACCTGGGGGCTTGCGGAGAGCTGGGATCCGGGTTCTGATCCTGACTCCGCTCCGGCCCAGCCCAGCCAGAGCCCTCTGCCAGGGCCCGACTCGCCGAACCTGAACTCGGCTCTTTCACATGAAATGTCCCAAATTCATCTCAGAGCAAGGCAAACGATCCCCGCCCCCGCCCCTGGATGGCAGGGCCTCGGGCCCGCGGCCCACTGCGCTGCTGCCCCTTGAAAGGGTGCGTGGGAGCCTGAGGCGTGGCCCTGGCTTGGCTGGCGGCTGGCGTAGGATGTGGAAAGCCGGATCCAGGGCCTGTGCCCAGCTGCAAATGGCTCAAAATCCTCCTTTGCCCAGCATGGCGGTGCCCCCCTATGGCCCTGCCTGTGCCCAGGTCGCTGAACTGCTGGAGGGCAGAGACAGGGAACTGGGGGCAGTTCCTGGGGTCTGCAAGGGGGAATCCAGGGGTCCCTGCCCCCCTGAGATTTGCTCTCATTACCCGTACCCCCCAATCTTGAAATGTCATGTTCTGGGCGTCCCCCCAGAAGAACACTCAGGTCCGACCCCCCCTGATCCCTTCAGTCGATCCGGAGCGAGGTTCATTGGCAGCACTGGGGGGCGGGAGTCAGTCAGAGCTAAAGTGCATTGGCAGAGCTGTGTAGGGTCCCAGGACTGGGACAGCCAGCAAGCCATGCGTGCATTGGCAGAGCGTGCACTAAAACGTCTCTAAAATAGCGCGCCCAACGTTTGAGGGGGGCTAACTCCCACTCTCCGTAGGCAGGGCGCCAGCGCCGGCCCCAGGGGCAAAGCGTTTTCCCCGCCGGATCTTTGAACCGCGGCGTCCGCGCGGCAACGTTCCCTTTAATGTTCGTCGCTTTAACAAATGCATAAAAATTAAACAAGTTCCTTCCCTCCAGCTACATTTTATTCTTTAGCAAATATTTGCCGAGGTTGGTTTTGCCGGTGGCGTTTTGTGTGACTGAGGAAGATTAGAGAGGACTAAAAGGAGCTTTCGCTTTGCGATTTGCCACTCGTGGAATACGGAAAGAGGGGGACAAAAAAAACCCTTTATAAACAGATATTGCTGATGAGTCTTGGTTTTCCAGCCAGTCTGTGCCATGCCCCATAGCCGTGTGTACACACACACACACACACACACACGCTCTGTGCCATGCCCCATAGCCGTGTGTACACACACACACACACACACACGCTCTGTGCCATTCTCTGTAGCCGTGTGTACACACACTCTGTGCCATGCCCCGTAGCCATGTACAGACACACACACACACACACTCTGTGCCATTCCCTGTAGCCATGTGTACACACACACGCACAAACTCCATGCCATGCCCCGTAGCCAGGTGTACACACAGACACACACACACACACACAGGGACGTGCGCCATTTAATCAACGCGATTACTCTACCAACAGCCGATGAAATATTAATGGCTCCTAACCGCACGCTGACATTTACCAAGCAGCAAGTGTAACGTGCACGATGCAGCGCTCCGCTGGCCCTAGAGCAATGACACGGCTGAACACGCTCCAGTCCCCGGCCTTCTCTCCTCCACTGGCACCTTGACTCTCCGGCTCTCTGGGCACCCGCGAGGTGAAGGGAGGGGTGACCTGGAACAGCCGTGTGTGGTAACTTCCTCTGCCAGGCTGTGTGGCGGAGCCAGGCGGGGCTGGGGCTGAGGGGTCCAGGCACGAGCTCTGAATCCTGGACTTGCTGTTCTCCCAGAGACACCTGGCTCGGCCCCCGGACTCAGCTGGAACAGGGGTCAGGCTGGGGAGCCGTCTAAGCCAGTCCGCGCCAGCCGACTGCGTCAGGGCAGGTGCGAGAACCCCCCCCCCCGGGTATTTGGGATAACCTGCCCCAGGGACACTTTCCTGACCCCTTCTTTTCCTGGCTGGCTTGTGCCCTGAAGCATGAGGTTTTTCTCTTTCCTGGTTGTTATTTTGACCCCGTGTCTCTCTGGCCGTTCTCGCTGCCCATACCCCCATCCTAGCTGCCTGTGCAGTGGGTAGGGCTCTAGTCCGTGGCTCCGGAGACCAGAGTGCCATTCCTTGCTTTGACACAGATGTCCTGTGGCAGGTCACTTAATGTCTCTGGGCCTCGGCTCCGCATCAGATCACTGGCCTGCCGTGCAGGGGTTGTGGGGATAAACACATCACAGATGGTGAGGTGCTGTACAGCAAGGGGGCTGCAGGAATTCCTGAGCTGGAGGGAGTAGTGATATCCGGCTCCTCAAAACACTCAGCCTCCACGGTATCCAGTGGCAGTGAGTTCCACAGGTTAATTGTGCCACTTGGACAATGCAGTCCATGGACCAGAAGCGGGAGCAAAGCCGATCCTTCCTGCCCATCCCCTCTCTGGCACTGAGGTTTGATGGCCCTTGCCTGGGTTTTAGTTGGTTGAAATGTGGGGGGTTTGTTAAATAACTTCTGACACAAGCCAGCTCGTGTGTATGTGCACACCGGCAGTAGCCCGGCTGTGACATGCTCCCGAATGCACGGAGGACGGGGTGGGGAGGGGGGCTTTGCTTTGGGAGCGGAGCTGAGGCTCCAGTAGTGGGGTTTGGCTCAGCTCTCCAGCCAGAAGGGCTGGAGCGTCCGCACTTAGCGGACGCTCGGTTCGCCTGGGGGAAGGAAGCAAGCGTGCAGTTGTGAACCTGGGAGCCTGGCCAAGCAAGGCCACATCTGGGAGCAAGCCCCGTACACCCGAGCGCCGGCTGCCGAGCTGTTTTTGGAAGAGGGATGGTATTGTTACTTGGAACAACTCCGGCTGGCTAAATAAGGCTTCGGAGCGGGGCGAGGGGAACAGAGACTGCTGGGCCGGGCTTTGCCAAGGGGAAGTGTGTTTGGGGTGAGCCTGTTCTCCAGGCCGCAGGAAGGGCTCAGGCCAGGAACCTGCAAAGTCCTCCCAGGCCCCCGGGTCCCATGCAGCCCGAGGATGGCCCCGGGTCAGCTTCGGGACCGCGCAGAGCCTGCGGCACCCTGTGGGGAGCTCTGGGAGCGCGGGGCGGGCGCGGGAAGCAGCGTGGCAGAGACCTGCCGCCACGCTGTTCTGTGCAGCCCATCCCCTCGCAACGTGGGCGGGAGGAGCCAGCCTCTCCCTTCTGACGTGGGCCGGGGGTGTCTGGGAGTCTGAGGGGCTATTCCAGAGCTCCCCTCTTGGTGTCCCCCCCTGGATTCTGCAAGCTGCCCCTTCCCAGCATGAGGTTCGCACCTGGGCCAGCAGGGAGTGATCTGCGGGAGGGGCGCTGAGCCGGAAGCTTGGCCCTGGTGCGACATCCGTTTTCCAGGGAGGCTCCAGCTGGAGCGGAGGGAAGAAGAGAGCTCAGCTGGGCTGGGATCGGAACTGCCACCCCCAGGCTGTGCCCTGCTTAAGGAGGTGCAGGCACACAGGAGCGCTGCGGGGAGACCGGGCTGAGAAATGTGGGGTCTGAAGCAGGATTCAAACCCTGCTCTCGGTGGAGGCAAAAGGGCTTAAAAACCCTTTAATGCCTCGGCAGAGGCGTGTGCATGCATCCACCCAGCGTGTGTGCGCGCCCGCACATCCCTCCTCGCCCTACGCCCACGGCGCCGGTGCTGCCTGTTTCTCCAGACGTGCATCCCCTCTCCTCGTAGTTGTCTCAGCGCCGGGGAATGACGCCTCCAAGATGTTGCACAAATGAATAATAAAAACAAGGGAAAATGACCCTCTTTATGGAAACTCATTTTATGAATAAAACAATTATTCTGGTAATTGAAAAAATGTGTCGTTAAATTAAATGCAGTGGTTTCTATTAAAATTTTAGTGGATTTCTTTTTTTCTTTTTTTTTTTCTCCGTTGCTCTCACGGCTGGCGGCTAAGGGCTGGTAATTATAGCGGAGGTTTCGCTCGCTCTTTATTGGTTTTTAATCTCTCTCCGAGCTGTGTGGCTCTGATGATATTTTGATGCCAAAGAGACTTAACTCCATACCTGAGGAGGGAGAGAAGAAATGGGGGTGGGGCGGGAAGGCGAGCGTAGCCGTTGTGTGAGCTACTTGGCTGAAGGGCGCTGGGGATGGACGTGGCCATTGGGTCTCTTGTCTGTCCATGAGACAGGTGGCGGCCAATGGTCGCGTGGGATTTTCACACCTTTGCCCCTCCTCCTCCTCACTGGCTCCCTCCGCCGGCTCCCCCTTCCAAAGAGTCTTAAAGAAAATCATCCCCAAGAAAGAACAGAAGTAAAGTGTCCGTGGCGAGAGTGCAGTGTGGCGGTCTCCTCTGTCACAGGCTGTGGCATTTTTGAGGCCAAAGTGGCTGCTTAGAGATTTAAAGGTGGGCGAAAAATCCAGGATGTTTTTGCGCCAGGCAGACCATCCCCTTCCAACAGGCAGGAGAGGGCATCCCGAGAGAGGGGGGTGACACTGGTGTGGAAGGCTGACCGTGGGCAGGATGACGGCTGGGGGGACCCAGCTGTGAGCTGTCTGAGCTGCACTCTCCTGGCTCTGCTCGTGTTGGCAGCCGCACTAGCCCGGTTCTCTCTCTGGTGGATTCTCACCAGCACGGAGGGGCTTGATCCCCACGTTGGAGGGGTAGGGGGGTCTCATCTCCCTTCTGGGGAGGAAGGGGGCTGGCCCAGCTGGAGGAACCCTTGCCTGATCCGGAGCTTTTACATGGCGATTGGATGTTTTTCGATGAGCTCTGCTCTGGTTCAGCCAGGACTTCATTCAGGGGCGTCCCTGGCCTATGCTGTGCAGGTCAGACTGGCCTGAGATGTGGTGACTCTATAGGAGACGGGGGGAGTGGGGGGTGACACATGAGGGCCCTGCAGGCAATGGTGCCCCCCTGCCCCCAGTGCCCATTGGCGAGGGGGTCCCCCGCTCCCTGTGGGCAATGCCATGCAGCGAGCTCAGCAACCAGGCACACCTCCCTCCCTCTCCCTGGCACGTGGCCCACACCCGCGCGGTGCATGCTGGGAAGATGGAGGTGTGTGATTGGGGGGGGCTATGCAGGCAGGAGCAGAGTTGCCTCGGGGCCCCTGTGGGCACACTGGGGCTCGGGCGCTGGTGCTGCTGGAGGGAACCTGCAGCTCAAGGGCCACTGGGGAGCTGCCAAAGCCGGTGGCAAAGGCCATGGCAGGGGGACGGCCCAGGCTGCAGTGAGCCCCAGTGATGCAAGAGTCTCCCCCAGACTGGGTGCGTGGGGGCTTGGAGGAACCAGGGGCCAGCCCTGCCTCCAGGCCCCGTGGAGCTCGCCTGGGACAGTGCCTGGGAGCCTCGCCCCCAGTGGGATTTGGATGGAATTTTTTGCAGCCATTTCCTTGCTCAGGTGCTGGGGAGCTGCTGTCCTGGTGTCTGTCCAGATCCCTGGGGGCTGGGGAGGGGGCCCTGCCCCACTGCCAGAACAAGGGGCATCAGGAAATCTGGCCTCTCAAGTCCCGGGTTCCTCTTGCACTGGGCACGGTGAGCCGGATTCCTGCTGCCCAGCCAAATCCCATCCAGAGCCCCCATCCCCACTCCTCCGAGTCCCAATCACTTACGTCTCCACCTGAACAAACCAGACCGACACCCCCCCCGCCCAGAAATGCAGTGAGCAGGTGGCAGCCGAGTGGGCAAATTGCACCCTGCACAACGGGACGGGGAGGGGGGAAATTGCCACGGACCCAGCAAGGGTTCTGGGATCTTGGGCTCCTGGCTGTTTCCCTCCCTCCTGACCCGCAGCCCCCTGCTATCCCAGCTGTGACCCCCCCCAGCTCAGTCCTGGGATGAGGAGGTCCTGGTTGGGGGGGTGTTGCATGCCACGTGGCTTGCACTGTAAATTCCTGCTGGGGGGGCTACTGGCTCTTGGGAGGGAATTGATACATTAGCGGGCCTGCACTATTGATTTAACAGGCTCAGGCTTTATGGTCCAATAACCCCCGAGTTTTCATTGCGGCCACATGTTCTCCAGCTGCTGGGGCAAGGCGTTCTCTCTGGGCTAGCGCCGTCACCTCGCCGCGTCCTGCCTCACCCGATCGGCACCGCGAGACCGGGCCGGCTCTGAGCAGCGGGGCCTGCAGCCCGGAGGAAGACCGGCCCGCCCCACCCCGGCTGGGGAAGGGATGGTAGAAGGCAGCTGAGAGCCCGGGGAGGAGAGACCTCGGAAAGATCCGCTCCCAAGACTTGTTCTCCTCCCCCGTCCCCTTCTGCTTGCAATTAGGAGCGCTCTGCGAGTACCGAGTACCGGAGTCGACTTGGCTTTTAACCAGCTCCCTGGATGGGAGCATGGGTATAAATAGAACGCAGGCTTCTAGGCAGGCGCTAGGCTGGGCTGCACTGCTCCTTGCGGGACAGATGTTCCAGATGCAGCGCTTGCTGGTCGTGCCCGGGGGTGCGTACTCGGGCACCTCGTGGGGGACAGCCCATGCTCGTAGGCACCGTGCCAGGGGCAGATTTAATGGCCCCTCATGCACAGGGGTAAGGGGGGGAATTTGCTTTTCTTTGCCCTTTTTGCCTCACTGAAGGGTCAGAAGGTGAAACGCTGACTCTCCGAGCTCTGGGAGGTCCAGGCTCCAAACCTTTCTGCCAGCTTTGGGGGCTGCTCTGGGGGGAGAATGTGGCTTGTCTGGCTCTGTTTTGTGTGGCAGGGCTGGGTCAGCTTCTCCTGAGCAGGAGGGAAACAACCCGACAGGCCGCGTTTATACAGCTCTCGCAGATAACCAGGCTTCTAGCAGGGGCGCTCTTCTGTGGCTGCCTGGTTGGGATGAATGTGTGTGTGGGGGGGGAGGGGGGGGGGGGTTATATAAATCACCTGTGGAACTTCCTGCTGCAGGTGTGATGGAGGCCAGGAGCTCGGTCCGATTGCAAAGCGTTCACTGGCTATTTGCAAGGCGGGTGAGGGGAGCATCTGCAGCCGGGCCAGTTCAGTGGCAGCCAGTGTTGGAGTTATGAATCCACATGCTTCAGGGCAGAAGCTGGGGTCAGGAAGGAACTGCCATCACAGCAGCAGAGCCGCAGGCAAACTGGGATGGGTGTTACCGCAGCCGGGGGAGGTCGGGGTGGGGAGCCTCTGCAGAGCCCCCCTCGTGTCTCAGCTCTAGGCATGTGAACTGCTGCGTGTGATGAAGACACTTCTCTCGCTGCCAGCAAGGGAGCAGTGTGGCCTAGTAGCTAGAGGAGAGGCCTGGGTGCCCAGATTCCTGGGGTCTCTTCCCAAGGATCCTGTGAACTCTTCACTCCCCGGCTCATGCCTGCTCTGTGCCTCAGTTTCCCCCCAGTAAAATGGAGACGATACCCTCTCCCCTGGGCACATAATGATCCGGACTCTCCCTGACGAAGCCCCTCCCTCTGCTGTGCCAATGTGAGCGTGTGATGCCAGCCTTAGCGGAGCGGTGGGGAGGGGCCATGGCGGGACTGGCCCTATGCCCATGAAGTGCTTTGAGATCCTTGGAGAGAGACGGGCACATTGTATCTCCCCCGGACCTGCACCCTCCCCTCCTTCAGCCTCCATGGGCTGGGAAGGCAGCTTGGGGCACACCTAGCCCCCCCAAGCAAGGGGCTTCTTTGACAGGGGGCAGGAGGCAGGCGCGTGCGCGGCGTCTAAGGGTATTTACCATGGTCACGTTTCCCTCTTTTCACTGCAACCTGCCCCTCCCCTCTCCTCGCTGAAGCTCCTGTCAGAGCTGAGCCGAGGTCAGCGGGATCCCAGACTTGTCACGGGCAGCTGCGTGCCCGGCTGGGGCGCTGCCCTGACCGCACGCGCCGGGGAGAGCCTCCAGCAAGCACGGCCTGCTCCCTCCTGGGTGATGGGAGAAAGCGCAGTGCCCGCCCGGGCGGGGTCCTTGCAGAGCTGGCGGCTGTTCGATTGAACCTGGCCTCCCTGGCCCGCTGGCCGAAAGCAAATGCCAAACAGCAGGGACAGCTCTGCAAAACCAGCGGGAGCGTCGCGGGGGTTCTGGGCACAGGACCGGCTGCCTACGGGCTGAGCGTCAGCCGGGTCCAGCCGCTGCCCTGGTGCTGGCAGCAGCCTGGGGCGAATGGTGCAAGAGAGATGCCTCCTGCTGCTCCCACCCCACCCTGGGCACATCTAGTGAAACCACATTATAGGAGGGTGGAGATGAGAAATCCTCATTGATCCACCTCACCCCCTCCCGGAATGTCCCTCCCCACCCTTGGGCTCTCCAGCAGGGCTGAATTACGCCCCCCTCCCCGGACGCTAGTTATCATTATTCATTTTACAGCTGGGGAAACTGAGGCACGGGCAAAGTTTTAAGTGGCTTAGAATCCTAGAATATCAGGGTTGGAAGGGACCTCAGGAGGTCATCTAGTCCAACCCCCTGCTCAAAGCAGGACCAACCCCAACTAAATCATGCCCAAAGTCACACACCAGGACAGTGGCTGAGCTGGGGATAGAACCCAGGTGTCCTGGCTTGCAGGCCTGCAGTTCAGCCAGGAGAGAATCTGCTTCATCTATTCCTGCTCAAGCACTGAGGCAGCTCTCCACGGGGACTGCGGCCCACAAGGCGTTTGCTGGTGCACCCAGCGCCGGGACGTGTGGCCCTGACCTCGCCCCAGGCGGGCTCCATAAAGGCTGCCGCAGGCGCACGCGGCCAGAGCAGAGGGGATCAGTGCCAATGCCCATTCCTTCCCACAAGCCCCACAGGCTGCTTGCTGCATTTCGCTCTTCAGTGCGGGCTGGGGGTGGGGGAGTTCTGTCCCTTGCTGAAGTGGTTCATTGCACTGGAGTCACTGTAATGAGCACGTGCCTGTGTGTGTGTAATGAGCGCGTGTGTGTGTGCGTGCGTGTGTGTAGACAGGGCTGCAGTGAGCTGTGTGCGGAGCTGACACAGATAGAGATCACACTTGTCACCGATGCCTCTTTTGTTAGCCTCTCTCTTTCTTCTCCCCACACACAAGCGGATTTAAAATCTCTCAGCTGAGGATAAAGCCCAGATCTGCTTGTCAGAGCTGAGCCACTGTGAGGAGCAGCCCTGTTCGGGGGGGCGGGGGAGGCTGTCAGGCTGGGCCGTAAGTCACTCTGCAGGCAGAAGAGAGCTCCCAGAGATGCTAACCCCTGTCCCCTTAGCCAGCAACCCAGCGTACGTGCCGTCTCTCTGCTGCTGTTCTCCACGTTCCTCAGCGCAGCCTCTTGCTGGTTTTCTGTTCGGTGTTAGCAGGATTTGGGGAGCCCATCCCCCACGGGAACGGGTCTTGGCCTTGTAATGCATCTTCCTGCCAGACACTGCCCTGGATAATGGTTTGGATTCTATTCTTGTCTAGGGGTTCTCCTTGCAGCACCTCCTCCCTCTCTGCCGGTAGCTCCCTCTGCGTCAGAAAGATGCTCCAGGACTGGAGCTGATAGGGCCCACCTGGTCTGGCTGGCGGGATGAGTCAGCGGAATAGTTCTGCATCTCTGTGCTGGGTCCTATTGCTGCTTATCTAACCCCAGGATGTCTGATAGCTTTGTGGGTGTCGGCTCTGTGGGAGGCAGCGACCTGCTTTGCACTGGAGCAGCCAGGTTGGTGTAGTTACTCGGCGGCCACACAGCATCGCTCCCCGTGTGTGTGCGTGTGCACACGAAAGGCCTTGAATATACACCCCCCTTTGCAAAGACGAGCGTTAACGAAGGGACTCACAGGAACCAGCATTGGCCGGGGTGAGCCCACGGAGGGCAAAGCCGGGCTTTGCGCAACCAGGACACGTGAATCCCAATTGAAATGAGATTGAAAAATCCAGGCAGCCGCCCCCCTTTGGAGACTGATTAGGGAATGTCGGGAGGTGGCAGGGGCAGTGGCTGAGTGATTAGCAGAGCTCCGGCACAGCCGCGCTCGCTAATCCAGCTGTTTCTTAGCCTGATTAATATCAATTAGCGGGAAGCAGGCGCCGGGCTGCTTCACTTCCTATAAATCAACCTGGCCTGGGGGGCCGGGGGAGGATAATTCTGCAGGGCCTTACACTTGAATGATTGCTCTTCCCGTCACGGGAGGTGGGCTGTATGGAAATCTGTTTTAGATGGGGGAAACTGAGGCACAGAGCAGGGTGGCACCTCCCCCCACAGTCCCACACTGAAGCAGGAGTAGAGCCCAGTGATGGGTCACCAACCCCAAGCTCCTTGCCCCCCGTGCTCCCGGCCTGCAGCAGGGACCAGCAATAGCGAACGCTACCCAGTGCTGGGAGCCGGAGCCGCTCTCCCCACTATCCCCATGGGAAAACGGAGGCACAGAGGGGCAGGGATTCCCCCATGCAGTCACAGAGCATCTGCATCAAGGCCGGAGTTCCCCTCCTCCGGGCCATGCTGATGCCTGCGCCCGCCCCTTTCCTCGCTGGCAGGGAAGGGTCCCGGCCTGGGGAGGGCCTGGCTGTTCTGGGACCAGCCACTCACCTCCCTGGCTGTAGACAGGCAGTCGCCTGCCAGCCTGGTGTGTGCTCAGTGCACCCATGGAGCAAGCCATCTGGCTGCAACCCCGAGTCGCTCTGTCGAGGAGGCTCCTTTACACGCAAGGAGCTTGGCCACCCCCAGGGCTGGAGCAAGGACCGGAGCTGGTTTCTGCTTGCTCCGGGCTGAGCATGCCGGGAAGAGCAGAGCCCAGAGGGGGCCTGGGGCCAGGGGGTGCTGGGGTCCGGTGTGACTCCCCACCTGCCATCCTCAGACAGGGGGCAGCGGCTGCCCCTCCATCCTCCTGGCCTGCTGGAGCAGAGCACAGGAGCGAGGGGCCATTCCCTGGGCTGCGGCAGGGGTTTGGAGGGTGCGGCTGGGGCTGGGGGCTGGCTTGGGGGTAGTTCTGCAATTCACAGACAGCGCCCCCCACTGCCCGCGATCCCTGTGCACAGGGAGCTGGGGGGCTCCCTGCCCTGCACACACAGTGCCCCGGGAGGTCAGGACACAGCCCTGCATGTCCTGCCGCCAGCAGCAGGGTCCCAAAGCACCCCAGGGGTGGGGGGCGTTCCCAGGATGCCAGGAGCACCAGGCCAAAGCTCGTGGGTGGCAAAGGATGAGAGAGAGAGCAGGACAGGACAGGCTGGCAGGCTGTCTCGGGGTTCCTGGCTGAGCTGGTGAGTGGGTGCCAGGGGAACCAGCCTCGCTCAGACGGGCTTTCTGCATGGGGTGGGGAGGTGTTGGGCTGGGAAAATGACCAGGGCCTCATCTCCAGCCCGAGCCCAAATGTCTACACTGATTTGATAGCCCCACAGCCCGGCCCGTGAGCCTGGTCAGCTGACACCGGCCAGCGGGGGTGTTAGACTGCGGTTCAGATATACGCTGTGCAGCACCTGGCACAATGGGTCCCGATCTCGGTCACTGTCTGTGCAGCGCCCAGCCTGATGGGGCTGTGATCTCGGCTGTTGTGTGTCTGTGCGGCACCTGGCCCAACGGGGCTCTGATCTCGGCTGTTGTGTGTCTGTGCCGCGCCCGGCCCAACGGGGCTGTGATCTCGGCTGTTGTGTGTCTGTGCGGCGCCCGGCCCGACGGGGCTGTGATCTCGGCTGTTGTGTGTCTGTGCAGCACCTGGCCCAACGGGGCTCTGATCTCGGCAATTGTGTGTCTGTGCAGCACCCGGCCCGGCGGGGCTGTGATCTCGGCTGACGCTGGTAAGAATACGGTGGTAAAGAGGAGCTGTGATCTCTGATGCTGTTGGAGGTGCACAGATCTCGCCCTCTCCGAGCAGCTTGCTAGGACTCATTCCCTGCTTGCGGGGGGCTGGCGGGGACATCCCAGGGGTGGTGGTAGCGCTGGTCGGACGCACGTGGCTTCGCCCTGTCTCCTAACTGGGTGAGCGTTGTGCTTGGCCTGGGGGCTCTGGCTTGCTGGATTTGTGTTGGTGCTTCCTAGGGACCCTCGCTCCTATTTGCCTCTGTTTCCTCCTGGTAACCCTGGGAGGAATCGAACACGAGGGGGCACCTCCAGTCCTGAGACAAAACCAGTTTCTGGGCATTAGCTGATCATCCACCCCCTCCCTGCCCCTGGAGGGCCTGTGACTTGCACACATCCACGCAGCAGCAAAGCCAGGAATGGAACCCAGGCGTCCTGGCCGCCATCCCTGTCCTATGCTTCCTGTCTGGTCTCTGTGTGACTTAATAAACGGAGCCCACCAGGAGGTTTGGGAGAAGCTGAGAGAATCCTTTATTGTTGCAATAACAGAAGAGGTTTCTCAGATGCAAGCTCATGAATTCGGGATTGACCTTTGACCCCCTGGGGCCAGCCCTCCAGCGGCAGCCAGATTCCCTGCCCCGCCTGGTGTTTAGCGGGGGCGGAGGGGGGGGGAGCTATCCCCTGGCCTGCAGCGGACCCTCCGGCTGGAAAAGCGTCTCTCAATTATCTGGAACGTCGCGCGTCTGAGCTCCTGGCCGTGTCTCGCTGCGCCAGCGCTCGCTTTGCAGTGGGAATTTCTTCTGTTGGCTCCAGCTTTCCCTTGGCGGGGCCCCGGGGGCGGCCCCCAGCCCTCCCCGCTGGCTTTAGCCCAGGAGGGGAAATGAATTTGGTGGATCTCATTGCGGATTCCAGTGGTCACGGTGTGAAATTGCCACTTGGACGCTGCCGGGCACGGCTCAAGGGGGGGGTGCTCTCTCAGCAGAGTTGTGTGCGGGGCATCCCAGACCTGGCCTAGTGCGAGGGGAGGGTGTTAGGAACGAGGTGCATCAGCAGGCCTGGGATGGGGGGAGCTCCGAGCTGCGGGTCGGGAGTGAGGGGCTCCGGCAGAGCTGTGGGTTTGCCTCTAGAACAAAGTGAAAGTACCTAGGAAAAGGGTCCAAGGCAACATGGTTTGGATCGAGGCTGGTGCAGCCCAAAGGGGCTTCGTGGCCGTGGGGGGCTGCTCTGCCTTGCCCGTGTCTGTAGAGAGCAGAGCCTCCTCCGTTGGGACATGCCCGCTGCATGCCCCACCTTCCCCCAAACCCCCTCTCATGCCCCCGCCCCTGGTCGCTTGCGCCGCCCGCATCTGGCTTCGCCTCTCCCGGGCTCGCTGCCCTTTCCAGGCAGCTCTGGGTCTGTCCCTGCCGCTGCCCGCGGGTCCCCGGCTCAGTGGCACGCAGCTCCCGACAGCTGCGGGAGGATTAATGCAGCCACCGAGACATCGATACAGGCGCGGCATGAGGGGCTGGCTGAGCCCATCCCAGCGTGAGAATCCCCCCCTGCACGGAGTGACGGGGCCTTGGGGCTGGGAGGGGATGTGCGGGTGGCACAGGGCAGTGGGAGGCAGGCAGGGAGGGTACCTTGGAGGGTTCCCCTCCGTCTTCCTTGCCTCCTCTCTGCTGACAGTACCTGCGCAAGCACTTTGGCAGGCCAGCACCAGCCTGGCTCTCCAGGTGCCAGGGCCATGCCAAGCCCGGCACTGCTTTGTTGGGTTGCCTGTCAGCCTGCAGCCTCTGCTGCCCGCCCATGAGTGCGGGCGCCAGGGGACCTCTGCTTTCTGTGCCCTCCGTGCACGCTCCTCAACCCCTGTTGGTTCCTTGCCTCCCCTCCAGGAGAGCCCTGGGGTGTTTGTCTGAGATGCCCCTTAGCTTTCCTCCTCCATCGGTCCTGCCCCACCCGCCCGACTCCCCTCTCCTCACCCTCCCGTTCCAAAAGCCAGAGTCGATCTTTGCTTCCCGAACGTCTTGCTGAAAACAGCAGAGCCGAGCAAACAGGCCCCTGCTTAGCCCCGGCCTGCAGAGCTGGGGGGTCGGATGTAGAGGCCCAGCAGAGATCAGGGCCCCATTGTGCCAGAGGCTGCACAAACCGGCCCTGCCCCAAAGACCTGGCAGCCTGCTCGGGTGGGCAGCGCTGGGCCAGGAACTGCAGAGTCCCGGCCTTTGTGCTGGAGGCCCCTGCGTCCAAGGGCACCAGTGAAAAATCTCCACTGTTCCCAGGGCCAAGCCGCCGCCTGTCCTTGGAGCTGGGGCCCAGGCCGGGAAGCAAACCCGGCCGTGCTGCCCGCCAGGGGGCCATGCACATCTCTGCCCTCACCGAGTCAGCCCCCCCAGCCAGCGGGGAATGGAAAGCAGAGCCACGCTGGCGGGGGTGTCCTTTCAAGGAGAGGCCTGGCGTGGAGCGAGCCAGATCGATGCCCTGGGACGAGAGCCCAGAGACGCAGCATTAGCCAGCTACACTGTCAGCCGAGCCTGGCTGGAGTTGGGGCCAGGGGAGGCTGCAGGACAGAGACCTGAGCAGTGACTGCCCCAGCAGCGGGGTGAGCTACCCCTGTAACCAGAGCTGAGCGCAGTCGGGGAGGTGGAGCTGCCCAGCCAGGCTCCTGGCCGTGCTGTGCCTGGCTCGCATGGGCTCATTGCTCGGGGCCACGCCCTGTTCACCCAAGATGTCCCTGCGCCCCGTCCCGCGGCTCGTCAGCACGGCCAGCAGGCCTGGAGCAGCCAAGCAGGCGAAGGGAGATTCGGTGTCTCTCTCTCTGGCTTTGCCCGGCACTGCCGAGCCGCCTCGCAGCCCGGTTGTGCGGGGCCATTGCCCTTCCCCCCCTCCTGTGCCATGCCCGGGGGCCCGCAGGACACCAGCTCTGAGCGCTTCTCTGCGCGTGGCCCCTGCTCCCCTCCCAGAGCTTAACTGGTGCCCAGACTTGCCAGGGCTGAGCCCGGCACCTCTGGCTTTGCCTCATCCACCATGAAAGTAAAAAAAATGGCTTGTGCCCCGGCACCTCTCATTCCAGGTGACGCCCGGCCCCCTCGCCTTCCGCAGCTGACCCTGCCGATAGCGAAAGGCGCCCGGTCAATAACCTGTCCTCGCCGGCTAAAAGCACCTGGGGGCGGGGGGCTGCGAAGGACACACGGTCAAATCGACAGATTTAAAATCTCCTTTGCTGCCCCTGGGTTTATCTCCCTCGACCTGAGTGGAGCCTTGGCAGGGGTTCAGGTTTGGTTTCTCGGGGCTTAGAAGGCGGCGTCCGTAAAAGGGGATTTTCCCGGGGCAGGGCGAGGGGCTCTCTCGCGGGGTTTAGCTGCAAAGCTGCCCCATTACGGCCAGGAATTAGGCTCCATTACTCCCTGTCGGCGCGGGGCTGGGGGCAGCGAAGCGTTCCCTTGACCTATATAAACACTCCCCTCCCCCTGTGCTAATGCACAGAGTGCTAGTCCACAGCACGGCTCCTAATGCCCGTTGTGTAAATAAAGTGCAGGGGCAAAGATTTTTATCCCATTACGAGGGATTAGTGCCTTACAGGCTCTGGCGTGAAAGGGGCAGCGGGGAGGGAGGGCTCTGCTCTCTTCCCGGCCTTGCGCATTCCTGCCGCTCTTTTCACTGGGGTTCCAGGCCCCCCCTTAGTGTCCCGGTCCTCTCGGGCAGTCTGGCTTGTGTGGGTGAGCACTCCCGCTGGCTGGGACGGAGAGGCTCTCGCTGGCTTTCCCTGAGTGCAAACAGCGGCCATGAGCCGAGAGCAGCCGCTGATGCTAATCTGCACCAGCCGTGTGAAAAGCATCTGGTGCCCGTGGCTAATTGGACCAGGAACATGCCAGTGGCAGCCATCTTCCCCATACACACCTCTGCCATCCCGATCTGCTGCCCCCGGCTATCCCAGCTCCTGGCTCCCCCTCCCCCCACACATCTGCTGGTGCCCATCCCAACCCACAGTGTATAGACATATTTTTTAAGTAAGTGCAGGTCGAGATTGAGGGGCACTGGCAGAGCTGGCGGGATGGAGCCCGGGGCTGGGCTAGCAGGGGGTTGTGGGTCGGGATTGAGGGGCACCGGCAGAGCTGGGGGGAGGGGGGAGCCCGGGGCTGGGCTAGCAGAGGGCTGGGGGTCGGTATTGAGGGGCACTGGCAGAGCTGGGGGGAGGAGGGAGCCCGGGGCTGGGCTGGCAGGGGGCTGCGGGTCAGGATTGAGGGGCACTGGCAGAGCTGTGGGGAGGGGGGAGCCTGGGGCTGGGCTAGCAGGGGGTTGTGGGTCAGGATTGAGGGGCACTGGCAGAGCTGTGGGGAGGGGGGAGCCCGGGGCTGGGCTAGCAGAGGGCTGGGGGTCGGTATTGAGGGGCACTGGCAGAGCTGGGGGGAGGAGGGAGCCCGGGGCTGGGCTGGCAGGGGGCTGCGGGTCAGGATTGAGGGGCACTGGCAGAGCTGGGGGGAGGAGGGAGCCCGGGGCTGGGCTGGCAGGGGGCTGCGGGTCAGGATTGAGGGGCACTGGCAGAGCTGTGTGGAGGGGGGAGCCCAGGGCTGGGCTAGCAGAGGGCTGGGGGTCGGTATTGAGGGGCACTGGCAGAGCTGGGGGGAGGAGGGAGCCCGGGGCTGGGCTGGCAGGGGGCTGCGGGTCAGGATTGAGGGGCACTGGCAGAGCTGTGGGGAGGGGGGAGCCCAAGGCTGGGCTAGCAGGGGGCTGGGGGTCGGTATTGAGGGGCACTGGCAGAGCTGGGGGGAGGAGGGAGCCCGGGGCTGGGCTGGCAGAGGGCTGCGGGTCGGGATTGAGGGGCACTGGCAGAGCTGTGGGGAGGGGGGAGCCCAGGGCTGGGCTAGCAGAGGGCTGGGGGTCGGTATTGAGGGGCACTGGCAGAGCTGTGGGGCGGGGGGAGCCCGGGGCTGGGCTGGCAGGGGGCTGCGGGTTGGGGTTGAGGGGCACCGGCAGAACTGTGGGGAGAGGGGGAGCCCAAGGCTGGGCTAGCAGGGGGCTGTGGGTCGGGGTTGAGGGGCATTGGCAGAGCTGGGGGGGTAGGGAGGAGCCCAGGGCTGAGCTAGCAGGGGGCTGCGGGTCGGGGTTGAGGGGCATTGGCAGAGCTGGGGGGGTAGGAAGGAGCCCAGGGCTGAGCTAGCAGGGGGCTGTGGGTCGGGGTTGAGGGGCATTGGCAGAGCTGGGGGGGTAGGGAGGAGCCCAATGCTGGGCTAGCAGGGGGCTGTGGGTCGGGGTTGAGGGGCATTGGCAGAGCTGGGGGGGTAGGAAGGAGCCCAGGGCTGAGCTAGCAGGGGGCTGCGGGTAGGGGTTGAGGGGCACGGTGTTAGGCCAGGACCAGTGTCGCAGGGGGGCTACTGGCCAGGACTGGTATCGCAGCGCCAGGGCTGTGTCTGTCTGTCTGCCTGTCCGTCCTAACGGTGTGTGGGTGTCGGAGGGGGAGGGGAGAGCTCCCGGAATCGCTGGGCACCAGTTTGATGCCCCGCCCCCAATGCACCCTGGTGCAGGCGCCCGCCCCAGCAGGGAGCTGATGTGCAGATGTTCCAGGCGCCTGTTCTCCCTCCTCGCCGCCGCCTGGCTTTGGAAAGTGATGCATTCCCGCACCAGCTAATTAGTCTCTAATTAGCCAGTGGTGTGTAAACAATCCCGGCAGATGGGGGAGAAGGCGGCACTGGCGATAATGACCCGTCAGTGGCGGGGCTGCCTCTGGCGGGCAAAGTCTGGCTCAGCGTGTGCGGCCTCCCTGGCTCTGTCCGTCCGAGGAGAATACGCTGATGGATGTCTCCAGCGTGGGCCTAGCATGGGCTACGTCTGCCTGGCTTTTGCTGGTGGAGATCTGCCCAAGGCCTCCACCTGCTGGCGTGCGTGTGCGTGCGTGTATGCACACACGTGTGTGCCCGCCGTGTGCACGTGTTGGCGGCCCGGGTGTAACGATGCGGTTTTGGCGGGACCCAACTGAGAGTGCCAATTCAGGACAAATTGCTAAAACAGGGCAGTTACAGCCCAAGGCTGGGGTTTTTCCACTCTAAGACAAACCAAACCAGCCGGACTAAGAGGACTTTGGTCTCACCCCACTGGCTAACCACAAGTCACACAAGCAATCTCCTTAGACACTCCAGTTTCCCAGTATCACCACCAGTGCCACTTGTTATGGGGACGAATGGTTATGAAAACCAATACCCCATTAAAAGAAAAAAGGTTCTCCTGATCCCAAAGGACCAAGCCCCAGACCCAGGTCAATATACAAATCAGACCTTACCCACAAATCATGCTGTTGCCAGTCCTTTAGAATCTAAAATCTAAAGGTTTATTCATAAAAGGAAAAAGATAGACCTGAGAGTTAGAATTGGTTAAATGGAATCAATTACATACAGTAATGGCAAAGTTCTTGGTTCAGGCTTGTAGCAGTGATGAAATAAACTGCAGGTTCAAATCAAGTCTCTGGAATACATCCCCAGCTGGGATGGGTCCTCAGTCCTTTGTTCAGAGCTTCAGTTTGTAGCAAAGTCCCTCCAGAGGTAAGAAGCAGGATTGAAGACCAGATGGAGATGAGGCATCAGCCTTTTATAGTCCTTTCCAGGTGTAAGAACACCTCTTTGTCCTTACTGTGGAAAATTACAGCAAAATGGAGTCTGGAGTCACATGGACCAGTCCCTGCATACTTTGCTGAGTTGCAAGGCGTATCTGCCTTCTCTCACTGGGTCAATTGTATAGCTAATGGTCCTTAATGGGCCATCAAGCAGGCTAGGCAGAGCTAACACCAACTTGTCTAGGATGTCTCCCAGAAGCATAGCATAAGTTTGAAATACAGACAGTTTAGAGCCAATATTTATAACTTCAACTACAAAATTGATACACACATATAGACAGCATAATCATAATCAGCAAACCATAACCTTGTCTAGCTTTGGTGCCACTACTGGACTTTGGTTGCAACCATGTTCTATATGGTCCCAGATTATATCAATAACGTCACACTGGGTTTGCTGAGGCCCTGAGACACCTCTGGCCCCATTGATGTCAGCAGGAGCCCCTGGGTGCACAGCCCCTGGGAACACCCCTCCTTGGGCACGCTGCCCCCCTGCGTGCGGCGGTGCCCCCAAGGCTTGTGCGTCAGGCTTGGCCCGCGGGTGCGCTGCGGCTGTGAATGGGGAGCGCGGGGTGCCCAGAATGCTGCGTGGGCATGTCTTGCCTGTATGTTTTAGCCGCAGCTGTTTGGGCGGGGTGGGGTGTCCTTTGAGCCACCTGCCGGGGGGACAGTCCCCTGTCTTGCCCTCACCCCCTCCCAGTCCTGCGTGGGATCCTTAGCTTGACATGTGTCCCCCACCAATGAGCTTCACCTGCCAGGGGCCGGAGCCCCATGGGGGGCGGGTGGCTGAGGGCCAGGGGAGCAGGTGGTACAGACGCTGCCCTTCCAGGGTGCCCAGCAAGACAGCTGCCGCTCCCATGTCGGTGGGGGCAGAGAATCACCCTACAGCGGGCCCCCAAAGACCCCCCAGCTCTGACCAGCGCCCTCCCCCTCTTACCCTGCATCACATCTGTAGGCGACAGCGTCAGGTGTCACAGGGAGGCTTGGGGGAGGGGAAGAAGCAGCTGGGTGCGGGGGGACAAACCCCGGCTGGTGCCGAGGAGTGAATTGGAAATGGCCTGTTGATACACTCAGCCCATCAATCACGCCTGAGCCACTCACGTCCCCGCCTGTCAAAGTGCCAATCATCCCGCGGCTGCACGCCTGCTGCATAATGGCACTGTCAGTTACCATTAACGCTGCCCGGGGCTGGGGGCTGCTCCGCAGGGGACGTGGCTGGGGGCCGAGCGACCGGCTGGCTGGGGAGCAGGAGGTGCGAAGGGCCGGTCGATGCAGTGCTGAATCCTGGGACGGGGGAGATCGGTGTGTCAGTCTGTCTCCATACATGCATCACTAGATGTGTGTGTATCAACCTCTTCTACTGAGCCCATCACCATCACGTCAAGCCTTCCTCCCGGTCTCCTGGCCACTCTGAGCCTGCCCGCCAGCCCGCGATCACCTCCCCATCCCGACCCGTCTGGGCAGGACTCGAACCAGCGACCGAGAGGTGAAACTCTCTGCCTGGCTCCCCGTCCCTACACTCCTCAGCAGCTTTCACCCCCTGGGTCGCCCTGCCGGGCAGGCAAAGACAGCGGCTGCACTATTCTCACCAGTGATTTGTAACATGGCGGTTTCTGGGACAAAGCGAGCAGTGCTGGGCCCTCTGCAGGCTACAAGGCGGCTCCCAGACCTTTGTGCCTGTCGTACACGCTTTGGCTGTGCACGAGAGCACAGGTGTTATCCCCATTGCACCAATGGGAAACTGAGGCACAGAGCTATAAAGCCCCTTGCTCAAGGCAAGGCAGGGAGATGTCAGAGCAGGGAATTGAACCCAGCTCTTCCTAGACCCAGGCTAGTGCCCGAACCCCCAGAAATCCTTTTCGCTCACCTCTGCGTGTTCCCTCGCATCATCTCTCCGTTACCAAGCCAGATTTTCTTCTCTTTCTCCCATCAGCATCTCGGAGTAATTTTGTATTCCTCTCCCCTCTGTCTCCTCCTTTTCAAAGCTGAGCCACCCAAGTGCAAAAATCCACACGCTCTGCCGTCAAACTCCAGGAGCTCGCGCTCATGTCTGGGGGCATCAAAAAAGAATCTACATAGAAAATTTCCAGGGAAGGAACTTTGCTGCATGTAAATTGGAGGCCCAGAAATCTCCCGGCCTCAGCTCTCGCTTTTATTCCAGTTCAGTAACTAAACTGATGATACCTGAATTACAGAGCTGCGCCTCGGAGCGCTCCTCCGGCTCAGACCCAGCCTGCGCTGTCTCTCGTTGCTCACTCGGGGGATTGTTTTATTTTTTCTTTTATGAAGACTTTGCTGTTGCAGGCTCCTTTCTCGGCCTCGGCCGGGCTGTTCACGACGTCACTCCAGGGCGCCGGGTTCCAAGCGCGGCGGCAGCGAGGCAGAAAACGGGGAAAGCTGGGGTGGCAAATCGGCCTCGATTTATTATTATTAATTGTTTGAATTGCAGCGTCACTGCGGGGCTGCCGCTGAGATCGAAGCCCTGTTGTGCGAGGTGCTGGATGGACACCCAGTGAGCGAGCAGCTCTGCCCCAAAGGAGGGATCAGTGGCCTTACAGGGGGCCCAGAGACAAAGTGAGGTGCCCAAGGGCAGACGGGGAGGCAGTGGCAGAGTCGGGAGCTGAATCCGGGAATCCTAAGCCAGAGCCTTAGCTGGCAGGCCCATTCCCCTGCTCAGGCACCTCCAGCTGGCGATGGGCTGAGCGGAGCAGGGGGCTGGACACCGACACGGCCCTGCTGCCTGGACCCCCCCGAGCTGCCCTGGCATTCAGAGGGAGCCGAGGAGACAGCAGCTCTCTGACTCAGGCCGTCAGGGCTGAACCTGCTCCCCGTGAAATCTGGGGGGGTCTGGCTCGGTTTGGGCAGGCGCCAGAGCAGGGCCTGTGAGGGGAGATGGCTGGGGCGGGCTGGGAGTGGGTTAATCTTGCGAACAGCCTGCCTCCTCCTCCTCTGTCACTTCGGGCCTGCTGCAGGCCTCCGGCTCCCTCTGACTCAGGTTCGTTGCTTCCTCTCCCAGCCCCCCCTGAAATCCCAGCCCCCCCCATCCCCACCAGCTGCCTCATCATCATTTCCACAGCAACCATCCTCGTCATCACAGAGGGGGGCTGCAGGACTCCAGTGGGAAAGGAGCAAGTGAAATCCTCAGGCAGGAGGATGCCCTCAGCATGCAAACAAGGAGCCTGTCTGAAGGAGGATAATAAGGGTTTCAGGTGACACTGTGCCTACATCACTCAATTGCAGCCACCTCTGGGGTGGAGGATGGCAACCGCCAATGCACATCACAACATCATGAAGACTGGAAAGCCGGGCTGGGAAAACCCCCCCAGTCCCATGAAAGACGTCATGGGACATTGGTGTGCCAGACATGCAGACAAACCTTGGGGAACTCGCCCAGAACTTGGAAGAGCTGCGCAGGCTCAGTCCAAAGCTGGCTGCATTTCAGCACTGAGTGAGTAATCTCTGTGCAGTGTTGCTGTGTGGCGGTTAAATAAGTGCTGTGCCCCACCCCAGAGGTGGCTGCATTTCAGTGCTGAGTGAGGAATTTGGATCCGTGGTATTACAGAGATTAAGCTTTTCAGATCTGTGTCTCCCAGCATCCCGCTCTCAGTCTCGGCACATGAGTTCCCAGTGTTGCTGAAGTCCCCGCTGCTTGCTGGTGGCTCTCGGCAGATGGGTCTGGGGCGGGGGAACCCAGAACCAGCTAGCTGTAAAAAGGCAGTCGTGACCTTCGCGAGCACATCACCATGGCATGATCAATAGTGGAATTATGCGCCTCTTCTCCGCCTCTGCGCTGCGTTTCACCTTGTAATGCAGAACAGATGGTGGAGGGGCTTCGAAGCAGCAAGAAGCGAGTGTGCTGTTTGAGATCACATTCGGAGGTGTGCGCAATCGCTCCGTGCCCCCCACACCTGGAGTGGGGTCTCAGCTTGGCACAGGGAGGGGCTGCCTGGGTGCCTGAATATGCCAGGCCTCAGCGCTCGAGTGTCTCGGACCAGCCCCAGGGCTCTGCCGCTGCTCGAAGTCCGTCTGCTGCTAGTGGCCTGCGCCTTGGCCGGGGCGGGGGTCTGGGAATTCTGGAGCCCGGACCCTGGCTGCTGGTGCCTTCTGGGGTGGGAGGGGCTGGTCTCAGCCAGTCAGCAAATAAAGCCCGGCCCGCCCCACCCTGTCGAGACTGGGGCTGGATCCCGTGGCAGCCGGAAAGGGAGACTTGGGCTGGGGGGTTCTGGATTGGGGTGGGACTATCAATTGCATCCACAGGCACCCTACGCCAGCGAACACCCCTTCCCCGGGCACAGGGCCCTGCCGATCCTGAGGCCAACTGCGCTCCCTGGCCTGTGCTGTCCACACTTTGCAGGCGGTGGCCTCTCGCCCCTCAGGGGGAGCCCCCCAAGCCCAGCCTGCCCCCCCCCCCCGCCACTAGGCATGGAGCACAGGCTGAGCACGGGGCCAGGGTCAGTGTCTGTAATTCCCTCCCCAGGCAGACCTCCCTGCAATCTGTATCCCCCCGGCTGGGTTTTCTCCTGCCATTCATTTGTAACCAGTCCATTTGGGCCTTGCTCATTTCAGAGCTGCCGCCCCCCAGCGCCTTCTGCCACCCCCCTTCCCTTTCCAGGAACGTGCTGGATAGCGACAGACGGTCCCATCTTCCCCTCCGATCTCGCTCCGAGCCTCACGATTACCCGGCTGCCCTGGAAATCGGCTTTGATTAACTGCTTCGTCTGGAGAGTGGAGGGGCTCTGCCACCCGCCTGGAGTAACGGCTTTGCTGGGGAGAGAGTGTGTTGGGTGGGAGGGGTCATTCAGTATAACCCCCACCCCGCCCCGCCTCGCACCCAACCCCTCTCCTGCCCTCCCGGAGGCAGCCAGGACAGGTGCAGTAGGACCGGGAGCAGAGCAGGCTGAGAGGCCACTTATCCAGGGACCGGCTCTGGGTACACCATCAGCAGTCAGTTCCTTCCCCGGCTCGTCCCATCCGGGAGGCGAGACCCAGGATGTCAGTGGAGCAGCTCGCCAAGTTGTCATGGAAGGCCAGTTTTCCCAGCTCTCCTGACTTCTCCGGGAGGCAGGCCCCCGGCGAGCTGTCACATGGGTTTGTGAGGCTGCAGCAAGGTGGGACTTTCTAGCTCATGGAGGGGACCTGGGTTCTAGTCCCAGCAATGCCACTGATTCACTGGGTGACCTTGGGCAAGTCACATCCCTGCTCTGTGCCTCAGTTTTCCCATCTGTAAAATGGGGCTTATGCTGTTTGCTCTCCTTTGGGTGCGATCCAGCTGCAAACTCCTCAGTGCCTAGTTTCCCCACTGAATCCCCTGGGATTTCCACATGCAGGGGGACTTGTGGGGCCAGATGCATTGAGATGCGCCAGTGAAAGTGGCTGTGTTGGGGCCAGACATCGCTGCTACTCGTCCCTGTCTGCAGAGGCAACTTTTCATAGCAGTGTCTTTGCAGGCTGTCTGTCTCTGCTAACCCATGGCCATAGTAGGTCACAGAGCACATACGGCTACTCGGTTCCTAGATAGCACCTCCAGAAATGAAAGGCGGGCGGGGGCTGAGGGACTGTATCTGTCATGTTTATTTCCTTCCCTTTCATTTGGGAGCCGGCCTGTCGGAGCAGCCAGCTCCAGCCGGCGTGTTTCAGCCAGCGGAATGGGCGCGAGGGCCTTTCATGCCCCCAGAGACGTGTTTATCCCATGCGCTCTCTGCCAAGGGGCATGCCTCTGATCCCCCTCCACTGTTAGGAATGCTGCTGGATGGCAGACAGAGGGCATTTGTAGTGCAGATTGGCATCAATTTATTGTTTTCCTCTCAGTTCTCAAGACTTAGCAGTTTTGCTTAAGCTAAAGAGCTTGACTTATGCCGGGGGGGAAGAAAGATGAAGGCGTTTTCTCTTTCTTTCTTCTTTTGCTTTTCTTTTTCAAGAAAGATTAGATTGAAAATAAAAGTGAAGGAAGATTAGCTAGCACTGGAGACTCTGGGGGCAGACAGTCCGGCGGCCTGGTCCTCGGGGCCTGGAACCAGCAGAGGATATGTTTAGGGGTGAATTTTAAACCCCCAAGAGGATGAGGCATGACCCCTCGCTGCCATGCAGGGCGCCCTGAAACACACCAGGATTCCGTTAGTTATTGGCCTGTTCCTTGGTGCGACTGGGGCTTTGCTGTCGTCGGAGTGATCTGGGCCAGGGATTCCGGCCGGTGCCCTTTGTCCCTGGGTTTCAAAGCACTTGCCAGTCATCACAATGCACCTGGTAGGCAGCTGCACCCTGCAGGGCAGTCTTGAAGGGCAGAGAAGGAAAATCTAGGCTAGGGAATAGACCTCCTGTTAGTTGGGTGCATTCAACCCAGACCCAGTCCTTGGCCAGCTAGCATGTGTTCAGACTAGCTTCCCCTGTCTGTGCTGGGGCGGCCATAGCCTCCCTGCTGTGCTGTGAGCGGGGCTGGTGTCTGCTGTCCTCCGGGCATGGGGGGAACCACGGCGCTTGCCTGCCCTGGGGTGAGAGCCTGACGCTTTCGGTGTTAAGCGCTCACTGGAGACATTCTGCCGACGGTCTGCTTTACGCCGACGGTCCTGAGTTTGGTCTGCGGACGAGAGAGGCCAGGAAATCCAAACGCCCACCTCCGAGCAAACTGCCCCGCATGAAAGAAGCGGAGAGCCGTTTAGTGCCATGCGCACCCCCTCCTGCCCCCAGCCTGTTGTTTGCTGTGAAGCGGGCCCCCAGGGGGAAGGGGTATTCAACCCCCGGGGGCCAGGGCCGCTATTGTCTTCAAACAAACTGCTGCTGACAGGAACTAAGGGCAGCGGGTTTGGTGCGACGGGTTTATTTTCTCCCCCCCCCCCTCCCGTAAATAAATAAATAAAATAAAACTGCAATTCAAAGCACACTTGAAGGCTGCTGGGGAATATGAATGTGCCTTTGAAGTACAAGGGCTTCCATTTGTTAAACCGAAAATGGAGCTGTGTGTTTCAATTTAGAGGTTCCTTAGCAAAGCAAACCAGAGAGGAGCGACTGTTTCTTCTTCTCTCACTCAGCCTGCAACTCCCCAGCCCCCGGTGTGAAAAGTCCAGCACCATCTGAGCTGCTGCAAAGGGAGCGGGGAATAAAGGAAACAAAGCAGCTTAAATAAGCCCTAGATGGACTAAGCTCTTGTCGATATGGCTGTAAAAAGGGCTTGGAGGGAGGTTTCTGAGCGGTGTGATTACTGAGGTGGCTTCTCGGGGTAACCAGATTAATGTAGACCTGTGTCAGCCACCCCTGGTTTAAAGAGTGACTGCGGGGGGTTCATCTTGTAGTGAATCTAGCTGGGTCTGTGAGACCTCTAGTGGATGGATCAGAAGTGCTCAGCTGTGTTTCATAGGACCTGTACTGTTAATCACTAATGGAGATTCTCCTTTAGCTCAGGTAGCAAGATCCGAATTCTGTCCCCACTCATGCCAGGATGTTCCACCGGCAGTGGAATGACAACTGTGACTTCCTTGGTGTCCCAAGATTTTTTCCACTATTCCCAGATCAAATTGGCGCGGTTTGTGTGTTGAAAGCAGGACGTCCTTAGTGGTGTTGGATCAGGATGGCCAGTGGTTTCACTGCTGCACAGAGGAAGAACACCCAGCTCACACTCGTCTATCTGTGTCGGCTCAGGCAGGGCTAATGGGAGCATGAATTGGCTTGTGTCAGTAAAGCCACTTCCACAGGGCGTCCTGCTGGAGATGGGCTAGGACTTGAGTGGGAGCCATCTGGAGCCTCAGCTCTCAACCTTTCCAGACGACTGTCTCCCTTTCAGGAGTCTGATTTGTCTTGCCGACCCCCAAGTTTCACCTCACTTCAAAACGACTTGCTTAGAAAATCAGACATAAAAACACAGAAGTGTCCCAGCCATTGTTTCTGACACATCACTTCCCTCCTCCTTTTCACCATAGAATTATAAAATGAAGCCAGTGGAATAGAAATACTGTCCTTCCATTGCAGCGTAAGGTCTATAGAGCAGGATAAAGAAGTCATTGGATGAAATTTTAGTTTGTGCTGACTTTGCTAGTGCGTTTTATGGAGCCTGTTGTCAAACGAGGCAAATCTCTATGTGAGTTGTTGCACGCCCTGGAAGGCTGCTGTGTACCCCCAGGGGTATGCGTAACCCTGGTTGAGAACCACTGCTCTAAAGGCCCTCACTGTGTCCTGTGTTCCAGGAGACACCAGAGCCCTGCCGGAGAAGCAACTTGATTTGTCCTTTAGGGCTACCCCAACTATGCCTAGAAACACCTGCCTCTTCCCCCGCACCCCCGAGTCCGAGCAGCACAAAGATCCTTGGTTCCTTTGGTCTGGGGTTTTCACCCCTCCTGCCATGTGCTCTGAGCAGCAAACTCAGCTGCTGGGAGGAGTCCACTGGCAACACCCATCTTCCCAGGGAGGAGAGCAATGATAGAGTCTCTGGTCCTTTCGTTGGCGACTCCCCAATCCAGACGTGGGGAGTTTCCACTTGTCTGGACCCAGAGCCCGTCTGGTATTGATGGGGCTCCTCTTTTGGGAGGGGCAGAACAATTTCCCTGGAAGAGCAGCGCCTCTTCCTATGAATGTCCCTCCCCTGCAGAGTCGTGCAGACGGTCGCAGAGGCTCATGCTACGCCTGCTCGCACATTGCCCCGCAGTACGGAGCACAGACACTGCCAGGGAGATTAATTCAGGCAGCCGCTCACAAGCATTCGACAACGTCCGAACACCGAACGCTTCCTTCGCATTCTAATACCGGTTCGATCAATATTAACCCGCCAGTGGGCCCGGCGGATTCCAGCTCCGGATCTGTCAGTGTCCAGTTGAGACGTGAGGACCTTGGCATGAGCTGGTGCCTGGTCTGCCAGTGTCACATGGGTGAAGGCCAATGGGAGAGGAGGTGCCGAATGTGAGGGGTGGTGGTGTCCGGCAGACAGCCAGAGGGTGGGGAAGTGCCGAATGCGAGGGGTAGTGGTGTCTGGTTGGTGGCCAGTGGAAGGCGAGGTGCCGAATCCGAGGGGAAATGGTGTCTGGGTGATGGCTAGTGGCCAGCGAGATGTTCACAGGACACTGTCTATTGCCGTGTGCCCCCCACTTTGCCTAGGATAGAGCGCTTGGTTTAACAGCCTGAGCTGGGTCTGGGAGCCTGGGACGCCTGGGTTCCATCTCCCCCGTTGTGTGACTGTGGGTGATGTCCTAGCGGGTTCCCCTGTGCTGGGAAGCAGGGGTACAGCTTCTGCCCTGCCTGGCGGGGGGAGGGGGGGGGAGGGAGGTTTGCAAAGGGCTTTGAGATCCCCTGGCACCAAAGCATCGTTATCTCCCCGGCCGCAACATGGAAGTCACCACTGTCAGCACAGAAGAAATCTTCCCCGGGGCAAAGACGTCCCCAGATCTCATCTCAGCCTTGGCAGGGCTCTTTTAAGCACCAGGTGGCTGGAAAGAACAAACCCTTCAAAGTCCCCTCACTCCCTCTCCTCTCTCACTTCTGTTTTCCTCCTCCACCCCCCTACCCCCGGGCCCCTTTCCACACCTCCTCCCCCACCCAGCCGTGTACCAGGGCCGCTACCCTGCTGAGGAGGAGGGGTCAGGTTGGCGAGGTGGGTGCTTCCAGAGAGCGAGGCTGGGGCTGAAATTGCCTCACTGAGGCCCAGCCCAGGCGGGTCTCGGGGGGGTTGCGCTGGCTTTTGTTGGTAGGATCCTGACAGCTCCATCCCACGTATGCAGAGGAGAGAATTGGCTCCGTCTCTCAGCCACCAGCCCAGCCAGACCGCGGCACTGTCAGCCAGTGGAGTGACATTGGGGTAGACCCCCAGCAGCTCTCTTGAGGGGGTTTTCTCTGTGGAAACCCAACCCCCGCTTCTCCCGGTCCTGCTCCCCTCCCAGCCCTGGCATAACGAGCTACCCCCTGTTCTGGCAACAGTGGGCTGGGCTTGTTAGCCTGGTGAGGAGGGAGGTTAGAGCAGGGGGCTGGGAGGCGGGTTAGGGCGTGGGATTGAGAGTCCAGGTTCCTGGGATTTAACCCCGTTGAGGGAGGGAGACTGCTCTGATGGTTTGAACAGGACTCCTGGGTTCTCGTCCCAGCTCTGTCTCTGACCCTGACCCGTGCCACCTGCCCTTGGTTTCCCCAGCTGTAAAGCAGGACTGAGACTGGCCACGGTGTGTGGTGGGGCCCGGGATGGCGCAGGGGGTCGCTGGCAAAGTGCTGCCCCTGTGATTGGCAGCCCTGGGAGAGGGATCAACTTCCTCTCTGCCACTGAGTGCGGGTGTGCCCCGGGCAAGGCTCTTCACCTCAGTCCCCCCTGTGTAATCCTTGCGCCCTCCCGCCCTGCCCGGGACAACGGGGCTCTGACCGTCAGGCTGAACGAGCAAAGAGGAGGCTTCAGTCTCAAGCCAGCCCTCCCTGCAGGGCGGCTCTGCTAGAGTCAACGGAGGCATGTGCCAGCGGCTCAGGGAGGCAGCTGGGCTGGCGTGTGCCCACCTGACGGGGCTGAGGCTGGTCTTAGAAGGCGGGTGACTCCTGGGGGGGCTGAGGGAGTCCCGCTCCGGCCAGTTGCCATTCAGCCTGGTGTGTGGCGGCTGCAATGCGTGGGTGCCATGGGGGCTGTATGCCCTGTGGGAGGGGATGGGGGCCACATGGGGTGCTCTGGAGATCCAGTGGGTTTAATTTTGCCCCTTTGCCTCTCTTTCTAGATGACGTTTCGCCGTATTTCAAAACGGAGCCGGTCCGGAGCCAGGTCCACCTGGAAGGGAACCGCTTGGTCCTGACCTGCATGGCCGAGGGCAGCTGGCCACTGGAGTTCAAGTGGCTTCACAACAACAAGGAGCTGACCAAGTTCTCTCTGGAATACAGGTGAGCGAGCCCCTGCGCCCGCCTGGCCCTGCCGCGGCGGGGAACTGCTGGGACCTTTCACGTCCAGACAGCCGCAGCAAAGGGGCAGGGGAGCTTTGCACGTCTCGACTGTTTCTTCTGCTCAGGCTGTTGTGGGGTAGGACGAGGGGAGCCGGGGCGTCCCAGGTGCTGGGGGATCCCAGGTGAGGGCACACAAGCGTCCTGTAGAGCGGATGAGTTCCCCCGGGGTCTGGGTGCGCAGCGGGGGTGGCTTGCTGGGGAGGTGGGACGCAGGGACAGGCTCGGAGCCAAGATGAAATGACGTTTCCCTCTCCCGGTCTCCCTGGGCCCAATCCACCCGAGGGCAGGAAATTGCTAACAGTGTCGCTACCCCAAGTCCCCGTAGCCTGCTCAGCAATCGAGGAGCGGGCAGGG